>NC_080165.1:65300905-65600905 GCF_950295315.1 Erinaceus europaeus
GTCTATCACCAGTGGGTCTCTCAGCTTAAAGCCTCTGTAATGAGTTATGAAGAGAGAAAGCCCATGTCCTTGACTAACATTAGTGATCCTTTGGACATAAGCTCGATTTGGATAAAGGAAGGGTTCCTAGAGGAAAACCATTTCTATGAAGGACATCTAGGAATAGAGTAAGCATTCATTTTTGGAACCTTGTCTGAAAGATTTAAAAAAAAAATTGGCCTGAGACTTACTGAAGCAGTCAAATGCTATACCTTCACAATAAGGAGGAACACACAGATTTAAGGCGTTAGCCCTTGTTCCAAAGGTAATTATTATCTTCTCACCCAGCCTGGACAGACAAGGATTCTTTACATTGTTAAAAGATAATAGAACTTCTCACAGCTTTTTATTTTACCATATATAACCCTTGGGCTACAGAAGCCCTTAGATACAGAAAGTTTCTCTTTGATCCCAGGTTAAGCTGCTAGATTATCCCCTTGGAATCACTAAACAGTACTAAAGGAGGAAAAAATACCTTAAGCATTAGGTTGTAATATCCTTAAAGGTAAGTGTAAGATATAGGAAAGAAAAAGAGAGGAAAGAAGAACTTACTGCCGTGAGACCTAACAAATCTCCTTATTTTTGAGGACTGAGTTGAATTGCTAATTGCTGAGACTGGTGCTTGTGGTAATTCTTTCTTCCTGCTTTCAGAATTTGACAGCATGACTGATACCAAGGAGAATATGGAATTCAAGAAATTCAAGAGATATATGTTAAAGCAAACAAAAGCAGTCATCCAAAGGGGCCATGATTCAATTACTGAACATAGCACAAAGAAATGCCCCCAAATCCTCCTTTTTAAGATACTGTATAGTGTACATACTAAATATCCTATTACATTCACCACTATATCTTCATCAGAATAAAAGTCTATATTTCTGAAGCCTGAAACTTTGGTCTTTCTTGGCTTATAAGAATCATTAGCATAACTATGGCAGAAATTAGAGCCAGGGGCAGACCAGAAGCCTGTGAGATTTTGAGATGAACCTGTTCCACTAGCAGATGGAAAGATCTACTATAGATGCCATGACTTAAGGAAGATGACAGTGTGAGTATTTCAGTGCTTCCTTGTTAGCTTTAATGTAGATGTGGTAATATAACCAAGGAATCTTTTGAGAAGTACATATGTGTGGTAATCAATTTCTCTTTTGACTCTGTGACTGGGAAATCTCCACATGAAACTGAAATTGGCAGTAGTATGTAACTCTAGCTCTCTTGTATTCTTTCTTTAGAAGCTGCTAGGTTTAGCCTTTATCTGGCCTTTCTTCCACAGACCTTGATCTTCCCACTGATTTTTTTTTGTAACATATTTATTTATTTATTTATTTATTCTCCCTTTTGTTGCCCTTGTTGTTTCTTATTGTTGTAGCTATTATTGTTGTTGTAGTTGATGTCATTGTTGGATAGGACAGAGAGAAATAGAGAGAGGAGAGGAAGACAGAGGGGGGAGAGAAAGATAGACACCTGCAGATGTGTTTCACCACTTGTGAAGCAGCTCCCCTGCAGGTGGGGAGCCAGGGACTTGAACTGGGATGCTTAAGCCAGTCCTTTTTTAAAAAGGAGACATTAACAAAGCCGTAGAATAAGAGAGGTACAACTCCACACAATTCCCACCACCTGATCTCCATATCCCATCCCCTCCCCTGATAGCTTTCCCATTCTTTATCCCTCTGGGAGTATGGACCTAAGGTCATTGTGGGATGCAGAAGATGGAAGGTCTGGCTTCTGTAATTGCTTCCCTGCTGAACATGGGCATTGACTGGTCAATCCATACTCCCAGCCTGCCTCTCTCTTTCCCTAGTAGGTTGGGGCTCTGGGAAACTTACCATTTTATTTTAATGAGAGCTACACACAGAAAGTACAGAGCATTGCTCAGCACTAGTTTATGATAGTGCAGGAGATTGAACCTGGAACCTCAGAGCCTCAGGCATAAAAGTTCTTTGCATAACCAGTATGCTATCTCTTTTCCTACCCACTGATTTGTAACTCAGTCATTTAGTGTTCATAGTCAGTTAGCTAACATTATGCTAGCTACCACTTAATTCACTTATTCTGTGCCAGTCATTATACTAAGTACTTGAATTGCATTATTTAAATCTTATTTAACTCTGTGAAGTAAGTTTATATCCCAGTATTACCCAAGAAACACAGTCACAAAATGATGGAGCCGGGATTCTAACTTAAGTTCTCTAGGATATTCTTTTATCTACTAAGAATTCCTGGGTCCCTAGTAAGCTAGCTCTCCACTACCATGTCTTTAATAATTTGCTCAAATGCCAAGGTCAGAATTTCAAGGACATGATGGGAGATGTTTAAGAAATGGAGGCCTAGCCTGTACATTTCCTTCCTTAAAAAACAAACAAACAAACAAACAAAAAAACAAGCCAACACTTTATTAACTCAAGACAGGGGAGACAAAGTGAGCCATAGCCTCACTGACAAATACAATGCCAGGGATTGAATTTAGGACCTGATGCTTGAGAATCCAAAGCTCTAACCATTGATCGCACCACCTCCCAGGCTGCTGCTCTTTCTCTCTTCTTGTTAGCTTTTCTCTCCTTTCCTTCTCCTACCCTATTCTCTCCTTTTCATCCCTTAACTATTGCCCCTTCCTTTTTTTTTTTCTCACCCATTTTCATCTAACCTCTTTCTGTACTCTTAAAAATTTCTGAGATGCAACATGCCTCTGGCAGATGGCAATGACAGGGATTAAACATGTACCCACAAGCATGCAAGTCGTCTGCTCTAATGTACTAAGCTGTCTCCCTCCCTGCCTGGCTCTTTCAGAGAGGGGAAGTGCTTTTTTTTTTTTTTTTTAAACACTGATCAGATCTGGTTTATGGTGGTACAGGGGGTATTGAACCTGGGATTTTGGAGCCTCAAGCATAAGAGTCTCTTTACATAACCATTATGCTATCTACCCCCATCCCCCTTCTTAGCTCTATTTTTTACTCTGTTTGTTTTGCTAGGATTTTGTTGAGGATTTTTGCATCTACAATCCTGTTGGTCTATAACATTCTTGTGATCTTTCTCTAGTTTTTGTGTCAAGTTAGTATTGGTCTTAGAGTATGGAAGTATTTCTGCCTCTACTGCTTTTTTGGAAGAACTAATGAAATGGTTTTGAAATTCTTTCATAGTTTGGTAGAATTCACTAGTGAAATTAACTGAGACTGGGTTCCTTTTTTGTAGGAATTGTTCTAAAGTAGTGACTAACTCTCTTAATCTCTTATAGTAGTAGGTAAACAAATTAAATATTAATTGATTCAGATTTTCTATTTCCTCTTGAGTCAATTTCAGCCATTTCTATCTTTGCAGGATTTGCTCCTTCCACCTAGTTTATCTAAAATGTAATTGTCCAGAGTATATTCCTTAATCTTTTTTGTGTGATAAAGTCATTGATAAATATCCTCCACTTTCATTGTTGATTTTAATAATAAGTCTTCTTTTTTCCTTTTTTTCTTTCTCTCTGCCCTCCAACCCCTTGGCCAGTCCTTCATTAAGTTTATCTGTGTTGTTTATCTTTTCAAAGGACCAACTCTTGGCTTTGTTGGCTTTGCTCCTAATGTTTTTCTGTTATTTGTTTTACTTATTTCTGCTCTGATTTCCTTTCTCTGCTTGCTTTGGGCTTAGTTTGATATTTCATTTATTTTTTTTCCCATACAGAAGGTCAAGCTATTTAAAATTTGAGATTTTTTAATACAGTGTTTACAACTATAAATTTTCTTCTAAACACAGATTTTACTGTACCCCCCATAGGTTTATCAAACTTATAAATTTCTCTTCTGTTTCCTTCTTTAACCCACTATTTATGAGTAGTGTTTTTAATTCTGTATATTTGTGAATTTCCCAAATTTACTTTTATTATTAATGTTGCACTCAATATAGTCAAGACATACACTTTGTATGATTTTATTCAAAATTTATTGAGACTTATATGGTCTAATATATAGCATATCCTAAAAAATACAGCACATACATCTAAGAAGAGTGCATGTTCTTCTAAGGAGTGATGTGCAGATGTCTGGTAGATCTGGCTTTATGTGTTGTTCATGCCTACTATTTACTTGGTTTTTTTCTTGCTCTACTCATTATTAAAAATGGGATAGTGGTGTCTTCAGCTGTTATAATTTAATTTTTTATAGCCATGCTGTATATATACATAGCATATCTTCTTTACCTATTTGCCAGTTGTTTCCAGTTCTTGACTATTGTAGCTAACATTGTGATGATAGAGAAATGTATAGATCACCTCAAATTAGTCTTTTTGTGCTTTCCAGCTAATTAGCCAGAGGTGGAATAATTGGGTCATATGGATATCTGTTTTCAAGTTTTTAAAGAGTTATGCGTGAGAGTGAAAAAACTAGAGCATCACTCTAGCATATGTTTTGCTGATGATCTGACACTTCACCCACTGTGAAACTGCCTGGGTTGCTCTGTTTTTAAAGGCTGAACATTCTATATGTTGTTGTTTATAGTGACACCATCAATTTCCATCCCACCAACGTCATGTCAGCGTTCCCTTCTTTCTATACCGTCTCCAACTCTTGTTTCATGTCTTTTGGATGAAAGTCATTCTCTTTTGATTTTTTTGATTTTGCATTTTGATTTGATTTGCATTTCCTTAGTAGTGAGAGATGAACATCTTTCATGTGCTGTTGTCCATCTATAATATCTTTGGAGAAGAGTCTCTTCAGATATCTGTTCTTTAAAAAAATTAATTGGGAGTTGGGCCGTAGCGCAGCAGGTTAAGCGCACGTGGTGCAAAGCTCAAGGACCCGCGTAAGGAACCCGGTTCTCAAGCCCAGGCTCCCCACCTGCAGGGGAGTCGCTTCACAGGCGGTGAAGCAGGTCTGCAGGTGTCTGTCTTTCTCTCCCCCTCTCTGTTTTCCTCTCCTCTCTCCATTTCTCTCTGTCCTATCCAGCAACGATGACATCAACAACAATAACTACAACAACAATTTTTAAAAAAGGCCACAAAAGAGAAAATAAATAAATAAAAAATATTTTAAAAATTAGTTGCTGAATTTTATAGACTTTGTATATTTAGGGCATATATGTGGAAATGTACCACAAAAAGGCTTTTTCAGGTTCCTCTGCAGTCATTCCCAATCTATCACCATCACACATACAGAATATCACCATGTTTTTTCTCTTTATTGTCTGTGACTACTTACTTCCCCGTCATTCCATATTTCATCATCTTGACTAAGTTAGCTAACATTTAGTCTCATTAATTTTATTTAAAAGGATTCATTATTTATTATTCTAACTTTACCTTTAAAATTAATTAGCTATTTGAATAAAATGCATGATTCTTGCTCGGGATGTGAATTTCCTTTTGTGAATTCCTTTAGGTAGATTCTAAAGGTTCTGACCTAAAGGCATTGACCCAACATGCTGCCTTTCTTTTCTTTGACTCTTAAGTTTCTTATAGTTATTTGTTAATTTCTGTGTGTATGTGGAATCAGGGACCTCATGCATGTGCACTTTCACTGTTCCAGTTTTCATTTGGATAGAGAGAGATCGGGAGCGACACCACAGCACTTCCCCTGCTGCCATGGAATTCCCATGTGGTGTTGGGGCTCAAACCTACGCTATGTGCATAACAAAGAAACATGTCCTACCTGGTGAACTATCTCTCTGGGCCCTTATCAAATTTAGGATGTCAGTGCTTTTTAGCATTGGGGCTATTTTTATTATTAACCTTGGCTGGTATTCACTGGTTTCCAATCATGAAGGATAATGGAGTTAACACATTCCCCTTCCCCCTCTCTTTTTCTTTTTCTTTTTTTTTTTTTTAACCAGAACATTGTTCAGCTCTGGCTTATGGTGGTATAGGGGATTGAACCTGGGACATTGGAGTCTCAGGCATGAAAGTCTGATTGTATAACCATTATGCTATCTACCCTCTGTCCTCCTCTCGTTTTCTTGGTCAGTTGATTGTCTTCCTTTGTTCTCTTGAATGTACTTTCATTTTTGTTAGGTTCTAAAAAGTTCATAATACATTCAAGCCAATGTATGTTTTCCTTGGGTGATTTCTTTTTAGACTACTCTGCCCTTCTACTACATTCTCCTTCCCCCCTTCCCGCCCCCCCCCCCATTTTGCCTCTCACCAGGAAACTCCCCATTATCTTAGGGGAACTCCCTCCATAAAGAACAGAAGTAAATTTAGGTTTTGTCTGAAGCTGCAACTCTATCAGGAGAAGCTCAGCACATCCTGCCAGTGTTCCCTGAAAATAGCACCCCAAGGCTACACAGCAGAAGCTCCAAGCAGCAGCCCTGTCTGTCTCTTCTCTGAGCTGTCTAGACCAAGTTTAGGGTCCCTAAAGATAGTGAATACCTCTTTGTGCCTTGCTTAGAACAAGATTGGCTTCCCGAGCACTTCATCCTCTCCACTGAGAGCTCTCATCTCAATGTGGGCAACTACTTTCAAATTAAAACATTTCTGAAGGAAGCTGGCACAGACCTTAGGCTCTCCTACCCCCAGCTTGAACTGGCTTCCATTTACACTTGACTGTAGTTCCTAGGCCATGTGAATAGCAAACACGGACTCTTTCCTTTTCCTTCAGTCATATAATCAATTCATATATAATCACTTAGTTTTTATTTAGCTGAGTGGTTTAATGGCAGAGGAACCAGTATGTAAGGCTTCCCAAGACACCTCAGTTATATCCAAGTGTCACTTTCCAGATCAGGAAAGTCAAGACATTAGATTAAATCCGAAAGTCCCTGAGCTACTCTGCTACCTTAAGATCTGGTGATGGCTGGATGATTTTATAAGGCCAGGGGTGGCCTCTAAGCCATGCAGAGTGGTGAGTAGCTTAGCTGGGTGGACCCAGGCTACTCGGCAGATCCTTGGCTGACTCACAGGAGATCCCTCCACCCTGGTCCCCTCCAGAAATGATAGTAGTGGTATGTGTCACAGGACTGGAGCAGATTGAGGCCTTAGGAGGCAGAGGGGGAGATGAGGATAGAACTGAGGGTGGGGATTTTCCTGATGGAGGGTCAAGTGGAAAGCTGGTGTAGGTTGTGTTGTCAAAGGAAGGTGGTGAGTCAAGCCTGACATAGGGCATATCCGAGGGCAAAGCTACGGCCAGTCCAGAATCACTGATGTGGTGGACCTCTGAGGAGGGGTCCTGTAATGAAAGCAAGCAGGTCAAACAAAGACAGATGCCTCCCTCTGCCCCAGTTCCATTTGATAGGAAGCATCCCTGGGCTGCTCATCTCCTTAGTCCTGAGCATGTCAATAGGCAAGAGGGCTCCACCTGGCTGATTTCCAAGCCTCAAGTTTCTTCCCAAATCTGAGAAGGTGGGAGACTATTGTCATGTTTACAACATCTAAGAAGGAAATTTATGTCACTATTGGGCCCCTAGTTCTTTCTCCATCCCTGTTGTCCTAGAACTTGTTGGGTGAGCCCAGCAGGTGGAGGATCTGAGGAATCTTGACTTGTGGAGGTCTCTCACCATGTTTGAGACTGTGCAGTTCTGGAATCGGCCACAAGAACCAAATCTGCTCCCTGGGGGACAGCATAGTCAGCTTCCTGTATGGATGCAGTTTATCCCCTTCCTCCTCCCAGAAACCTCTGAAACCTCTTTCCCAGGTCAGACCTCCCCACTCCCACCACCAAGGCTGTAGCACCCCCTGTAGTCTCCTGCAATCTCCCACCCGCTGAGACTCCCTTCTTCCCATCGCCTGTCCTCCAGTCAGTGCCCCGATCCTTTTTAGTCACAATCTTTCCTCAGACCAGTTCTCATAGTCAGTCAGTCTCTCCTCTTTCTCTCTCTTTCCCTCTCACCTTTCCTCCAAGGTTATCGTTGGAGCTTGGTACCTACACTATGAATCCACTGCTCCTGGAGGCCATTTTCTCCATTTTGTTGCCCTTGTTATTGTTGTTATTGGATAGGACAGAGAGAAATGGAGAGAGGAGGGGAAGACAGGGGAGAGAAAGATAGATACTTGCAGACCTGCTTCAGTGCCTGTGAAGCAACTCCCCTGCAGGTGGGGAGCCAGGGGCTGGAGCCCAGAACCTTACACTGGCCTTTGTACTTTGCACCATGTGTGCTTAACCAGCTCTGCTACCGCCCCCCCCTTTAAATTTACGATAGAGACAGAAATTGAGAGGGGGAAGAGAAAGAGAGAGAGACAGAGAGAGAGACACCTGTGGCACTGCTTCATCTCTCACAAGGCTTCCCCCCTATAGGTGGGGGGTCGGTGGCTTGAATAAATATACTCAACCAAGTACACCACCACCCAGCTCTCAGAATCTCTTTACACCTGCCTTCCTCCCCTGAGTTCTAGAAATTCTAGAGTCTGGGGGCCTTACAAGCCTAGACAATTCCATTTGTAGGGGAAGCCAACTTAGATTCTTAACCTCATCTCTTACGACTAGGTGATAGGACCCATGGAGACACACTGGGGCTGATGGGTCAACAGCCACCTACCTTTCCTTTTGACCATCACAGCCAACACCACCACTGCAGCCACCAGCAGGCCCAGCAGGAACACTGCACCCCAGAGCAAGGGGATGCTGGGGGACAAAAAGGACAGGAGATCTTAGCCCTGAAACCAGTGGAGAGCTACTGGCAAGGAATCACCGAGCAGGGAGTGGCACAAATGGTATACATTCTTGGTGAGGCATGGCTGGGAGGTAGAGGGAGACTTTGGGGTTGGAATGATGAGGGCAGGATCAGGCGGTGCAGAAACACAGGACCAGGATGTCCTGCTTAAAGACCCAGTGAGACCAAGCAGCCACTGCTGAACTGGGATACAGAGGACTGTCTGTCTGTCTACCTGCTGAATCAGAAGCTCCCCAGTGGTGTGAGCAAACAGAAGGATTCCCTCAGCATTAGTCCTGAGGCTCTGAATAACCCTATCTCTACTGCCACCCTGTGCCAGACACCCAAATAGAGTTCTTGTCAGTACCTCATGTCATCCATGCTGGGTCTCTCGGAGCTGGCACTGCTTGAAAGGTCCACCCTGTGTGTTGCCACTTCTGTCAGAACAAAATATTTAACAAGTACATACATTATAGGCAGAGTCCAAGGGCCTGTTGGGGGTCTGAAAAGTAGAGAAGTGGAGCCAAGGAAGAAGAGCCCCTCAATAAGAAACACAAAAGAGCAGGGACCAGGCTGTAGTGCACCCAGGTAAGCGCTCATGTTACCACGTGCAAGGACCCAGGTTCAAGCCCCTGGTCTCCATCTGTAGTGGGGAAGCTTTATGAGTAGTGATGCAGTATTTCAGATGTCTCTCCCTCTCTGTCTTCCTCTCTCCTCTCAATTTTTCTCTGTCCTGTCAAAAAAGAAAATGTAATGAAGCACAAAGAGACTTGAAATATTTCTTGGGGGGGAATCCCCTCATTCTGGGATTCCAAGAATGTCACTCCTTATATTCCCACTCCTGCCATCTCCTATCCTCTCCTTTGCATTTCTCTTTAACACAGCCTCTCTCTCCCTCTCTCTCTCTCTCTCTCTCTCTCTCTTTCTCTCTCTCATTCACATATACACACCCCAGCCTGGTCAGGTGGAGACACCTACTGAGTCATCTAAGCCCCACTCCCCTCCCAGCCCCAGAATAGGTTTCTCTGATTGATCCTCAGTGGTGATCTTATTCCAGACTCTCATCAAGTGGTCTCTAACTAGGCTTTGAGCGTCCAGCCCATGGTAAGCCCCACCCCAAGCTCTGCCCTCAGAATCTAAGACACTCTCACTCAGGCCTAATGTGGTTCAATGCCAGCAGCCCTGGCCTTGCTTTGTAACCTAAGATTTGGTTTAGTGACAAGACTGCCTTCATCCCTACAAGGGACTCCATTTCTGGTGGTGGGACTCAAGCTCTACCTTTCTAGACTCTTCTGGATGAAGGCCCTGCCTTGTTCTTAGAGATTCACCATTTCTACTCCCTCTCTAATCCTGCCCCCCACCAAACAATACACAGGGAACTGAAGATGCTGTGGCCCCAACCTTGCTCTGTATGTCCTGTTTCCTGTACCACTATTGAAGTAAGTACTGACCGGGGCTGCCTCCACCCTTCCCCCTCCCTGGAGACCATGTGCAACCTGCCTGAGTACCTGTCACCCACCCCAGAACCTACCCCATTACAGGTTCCTGTCCCTCCACTCCTTCTCTCCAATGCATCTCTCTCTCTGTGTCTGATATTTATTTATTTATTATTTGTTTATTTTTCCAACTTTCCATTTTAGCAATTATAACCTCAAGTCACAAGACATTAGAGTGTCAAGAAAAAAGAAAGGGGGGGGGGGTCAAGTGGTAGCTAAGTGGATTAAGTGCACATGGCCTGAAGTGCAAAGACCAGTGCAAAGATCCCAGTTGGAGCCCCCCGGCTCCCCACCTGCAGGGGGTCGCTTCACGAGCAGTGCAGCAGGTCTGCAGGTGTCTATCTCTCCCCTCCTCTGTCCATTTCTCTCTGTCCTGTCCAACAACAATGATAGTAATAACAACAACAATAAAAACCACAAAACCACAACAATGATAAAACAACAAGGGCAACAAAGGGGGAAAAAAATAGCCTCCAAGAGCAGTGGATTCATGGTGCAGGCACCGAGTCCCAGCAATAACCCTGGAGGCAAAGGAAAAAAAAAAGAAAGAAAGAAAGGAAGGAAGGAAAGGAAAGGAAAGGAAAGGAAAGGAAAGGAAAGGAAAGGAAAGGAAAGGAAAGGAAAGGAAAGGGAAAGAAGTTGTTTGGGATCAATAGGACTATGTTTATAGTAATAATAATAGACCCTGACATGAGGTGAGATGAGGGGGACTCTTCTGGCAGCATAGCCTATCCTCATAATTAACAAATAGAAAAAAACCCAAGATATGGGGAAAATGCCTTCCTTAGCTTATTATTTAGTAACTGGACACAAATCATGCAAGAAAGGAAGACTAAGGAAAGAAAGAAGTCAGTACCCACATGGAAAGGTTGTGTCCTCCCCTGTCTCCACAGGTAACTAACTTTCTCCAGAACACATACACTTTCTCTAAATATGTATTCTAGGGTGGGGGTAGATAGTGTAATGGTTATGCAAAGAAACTCTCATGCTGGAGGCTCCAAAGTACCAGGTTCAATCTCTTGAATCACCAAAAGCCAGAGCTCTGGGGAGAAAAAAATTGTGTGTGTGTGTGTGTGTGTGTGTGTGTGTGTATAACATCTTATTTTTCTAAAAAAAAAATAAATAATAACACTTTAAAAGGTACTTGAGGGGGCCCAGAGGTGGGTCACCAAGTAGAGTGCACTTACTATCATACATGAGGACGTGGGTTTGAGTGCCTGGCCACCTCAGGGGAGCACCTACAGGGAGAAGCTTCACAGGCAGTGCTGCTCTGCCAAAGTGTCTTTCCTTCTCCCTCAGTCTCTCCCTCCTTCCCTCTGTCTCATCTTTCTAAAAAATTTACTTTGAATAAAAGGTTAGGCAGACATTAGAAGGGCTGGGCAGTGGTGCACCTGGTTGATGGTACATGTTACAATGCAGAAGGGCCCAGGTTCAAGCCCCTGGTCCCCACTTGAAGGGAGAAGCTTTGTGAGTGATGCAGCAATGTTGCAGGTGTCTCTCTGTCTCTCTTTCTCTCTATATCCCCACTTCCCTCTCCATTTTCTGTCTCTGCAGTAAATAAATTAAATGCATATAAATAATTGGGCACTAGGAAATCATAAGTTATGAAAATTAAAACTGTAAAATACCCTGAAGACAGGGTTGAGAATGTTGACTTAAACATGAAGGACACACTCTCCACTTTCAAGACTGGATAAATAGTAGCAGTTGAGGCATAGGCCATATGTGCCTGGAGGTGAAATACAGATCAGATGCTCACTGAAGACTTATACAATTAATTTAGTCCGATTTCAGTCAGCAAACCCACTATGACAGAAATACAAAAAATTGGACTGTATAAAAAATTCTTTGTTTCAAATATTTGGGAGTGAGGGGGACACTGAAGGAGGAGGTCACAGCTGGAAAAACTGAATCCTATTTCCTGGGGGGTGGAAGGTTCATTTGCAGAAGAGAGGAGACCCTTTTCTGGCTGATTTATCTCAAACTTCTCAACCAATTTAGTTTCCTTTCCCTAAAAAGCTTGTCAAAGCTTGTCTCCTCAGAATTCCTCTCCTTTGAAACTCCCACCCCACAAGGACCCAGGACCAGCTGGAGGGGTCTGAAGGGCAGGAGGGAGGAAGGTCACTCACCCACAGGGAGCACTGTCAGAGCCACTGTGTGCACGATCTGGGGCCCTGAGGCCCCCTCCACCATGCAGCCATACTCCCCGGCATCCTCCTGCTCCAGGTTGACCATCTCCACCTGGAGCAGGCCGCCCCCCAGGTCCGTGAGAAACGTGCGTCTGCCCTTTGGGACCCTGCGATCCACTGTGGAGGACACTACCGGCTGGCACCCCTCTGGCAAGATCCTGCACCAGACCTTCCGTACCTTGGCATCCTGGGGCCGGTAATGACACTGCACCTGAATGGAGGTCCCCTCCGGGGCCTTCAGCATCTCAGGGAGGCTGCCAGCCCATCCCCAGCCTAGGGAAGAAAGGGTGTGGGAATCTGGGCCAAGGGGCACTCCCCATACTACTGCCTGGCACAGGAACACTGAGACTTCAAGACCCTCCTGTGGGCCCAATGCATTCCTGTTGCCATGACAATGCCAGCCATTCCTGGGCAGGGACGGGAACTTTACCTGCTAGTTCCAGCAACAGCAGCAGCAGCAGGTGGAGGAGACCCATGGCCCAGTAGGAGGTGCCAGCTCTGAGGCTCCTGTGGGCACTGACACAGTGTTTTTTGAGGGGCAGGAAACATCTGCCTGTTGCAGTCACATGGAGCTGTCTGCATCCATGGGGCCCTTCTATGGGTAGAGATAAGGGGTTCTCCCACAGGCTGGCTGGCAGGGACCCTGAGGGTGCTGGTGGACAAGGGCAGGGAAAGGAGGCCCAGGGAAAGGCACAAGCCAAGGGTTTGGGCCCAACTAAGGGAGGGATGGGCAGAAGAGTATGGCAACAAGGGAGCAAAAGAGAAAGAAAGTTCTTTTCAGGGTCTTCCTCCTATAGAATCTGGGGGTGCAGAGTCATAGAGAAGGGAGGTCAAGTGCCCCACTCCTCCATAGGCTCAGAGCTTTTCTGATTTGAGAATCCTGTGTGTCTTCATTTACCAAATTGGAAATTCTCTAGATTCTTCCAATGTGAATTCAAGGTTTATACTTCTAGAAATTTTATTATTATTATTATTTACTAATCATTCCTCCTCTCACCCCCATTTTCTAGAAAGTCTTAATTAGTCAGATATTGAACCTCCTTATATTGGTTTTATTTTCCATGTTATTATTTATATCATTCTGGTTTTTACTTTTTTAAATTAATTTATTTATTTAAGAAAGGAGACATTAACAAAATCATAGGATGGGGGGGCTACAACTCCACACAATTCCCACCACCCAATCTCCATATCCCATCCCCTCCCCAATAGCTTTCCCATTCTCTATCCCTCTGGGAGTATGGACCCAGGGTCATTGTGGGTTGCAGAAGATGGAAGGTCTGGCTTCTGTGATTGCTACCCTGCTGAACATGGGTGTTGACTGCTCAATCCATACTCCCAGTCTGTCTCTTTCTTTCCCTAGTAGGGTGGGTCTCTGGGGAAGCGGAGCTCCAGGCCACATTGGTAGGGTCTTCAGTCCAGGGAAGCCTGGCCGGCATCCTGATGGCATCTGGAACCTAGTGGCTGAAAAGAGAGTTAACATACAAAGCCAAACAAATTGTTGAAGAATCATGAACCCAAAGGTTGGAATAGTGGAGATGAAGTGTTGGGGGGTACTCACTGCAAACTCTAGTGTACTACTGCTTTCAGGTATATATTTGCCCTAGTTTATAGATACCTGTGAACATATATGCTCTATCTCCTGGAACCTTGTCTATATGTAAGTTTTGGGACTTTGTTAGGAAGTGAACCACCTGGGATGGAATTAGAGAATACTATGAAAGGAAAGGTCTCACCCGAGTGATGAAGCTGAAGGGTTGTCATTCTACTGAAGTCTCTGGACACAGTCTGAAGTGAAGCGTGCTGGGGTGGCACTCCTTGCATTGATTAGGCTGCAGTCAGTGGATACAATATTATTTGATAAGAATTGGGAGAAGCATACGGGAAAGTGGGCCCTACCCTAGGGTCCCAGGACTGGGGGAAGTTTAGGCTCTATAGTGGAAATGTGAGGTTCCTGCTGTCTTAGGGTTCAAGAAGACAATGGATAGTTACTGTTATCACATTATTTGGTAATTGGGTTAACTTTGAAAAGTCCCTTTGTTAGACATACAATTTCCCCCCCCTCATACTAATTAAATAGTGATTTATATGACTAAAGTTTAATAGGTGTGTACATAAACACCATTCCCATCACCCAAAGATTGTGTCCCATCCCACCTCCCACCCCCACCCCAACCCCCACCCCCCGCCGGCCCAGGAAGCCGTATGTCCACCTTCCCGCTTATCACAAGGTTTTTACTTTGGTGCCCTTCATTCTGGTTTTTCACAGCTTCATCTTCTTCTTCCATCACTTCTATTATTGCCTTTAAAATGTTTAGTCTTTAGAATTTGAAGGGCCAGACGGCAATGTACCTGGTTGAGTGCACATGTTATAATGTACAATACAAGGACCCACGTTCAAACCCCCAGTCTCCACCTGCAAAGGAGAAGTTTCATGAATGGTGGAGCAGTAACTGTAGGTGTCTCCCTTTCTCTCTCCTTCTCCCAACCCCATCTCAATTTATCACTGGTCATATCTATCTAAATAAATAAACATTTTAGAATTTTTACCTTACAAGATTTTTTTCTCCAAGCACTTCCTACTTGTGATGAGTTACTTTTGTTTCATGACTGCACAGTCCTCTGTGTTAGAAGATGCTTCTCCACAAAGGTTGTCACTTGAGGCCAGGCGGTGGCGCACCTGGTTAAGCACACACATTACAGTGCCCCAGCATCCATGTTCAAGCCCCTTGTCCCCACCTACAGGAGGAAAGCTTCACGAGTGGTGAAGCAGGTCTGCAGGTGTCTCTTTGTCTCTTTCCCGCTCTATTTCCCCCTTCCCTCACAATTTCTCTCTGTCTCTATTTAAAATAGATTAAATAAATAAAGGTTAAAAATTAAGAAAAAAAGGTTGTCACTTCCATATGGCCCAGACCTTGTGAGCAAAGGGCACTGTCTAAACTTTGTCCCAGGAAAATAGAATAGCAAACATGCCTGGGCACTTTGAGACAGTGTACCAGTTCTAGCTCTCTCTTTTATGCCCTACCTTCCCTCCATGTTCTCTCTCTGGGCCTGTGTGCCAGATGTCTTACATAAACTGTCATACTCTTCAAGTTCCTCTTGAAACAAAATCTTGACCACTTCCCAACTAACCATTAGCACGTGTGGATTTAACTACACAGGCTTCAGAGAGGATGCTTCCCAGTGGCCACAGCCAATGAAGAACACCTGTAGATACCTGTGCAGACCAGAGACAAGTGCAGCTGCTTACTCCTGATTGGAGGGTTCCGAGGAATGACACACCATTTGTAGCTTACTACCCCAAAGTGTTGACTTCCTTTGGAGCATCAGTAAGTGAACAAGTCATTGGAGTCCCCACATGCTCTCACCCTACTCCTTATACTTAAATAAGCCCCAACAAACTTTGTCTGGGAATGTTTCTTGACAACCTATTATGCACCAAACATCTAGCCAGGGACTTATATTATTAGTGATATTTCTCCCTCCCCTTTTTTTAAATGACCAAACTACCTTGACTGTTAGATAAAATATTTCTTTTTTTAATGCCTGTAATTTTTTAAAATGCATTTATTATTGGATATAGAGAGAGAAATTGAGAGAGGGGGAGATAGAGTAGAAAGGAGATAGAGACACCCCTGCAGCCCTACTGCACCACTCCTGAAGCTTTTCCCCTGCAGGTATGGACCAGGGGCTTGAACCTGGGTCTATGTGCACTGTAATGTGTGCACTATACCAGGTACACCACCACCTGGCCCCTAGTATTTTTTTCTCTTTCAAATTTTTACCTTTTGTTTTTATTATTTATTGTTTTTCCAAATCATTCTATTGGGGGAAATAATGGTTTACAAGACAGTTGTTGCCACATGAGTTCAATTTTTTTATCTCCTAGTGGCAGGTGTCTTCATAGTACTCTCACCACTAACTTAAATCTTCCCCCATCACCATGTACTGTATCCCCAAGAGTATTCTTTTTTTATTACCTTATGCATTTTTCCTTTTTTAAAATTTTTTTATTTATTTTCCCTTTTGTTGCCCTTGTTTTATTGTTGTTGTAGTTACTATTGTTGTTAATGATGTCATCCTTGTTGGACAGGATAGAGAGAAATGGAGAGAGGAGGGGAAGACAGAGAGGGGAGAGAAAGATAGATACCTGCAGACCTGCTTCATCACCCGTGAAGCGACCAGGATCCTTACACCAGTCCTTGCGCTTTGCACCACGTGACCTTATGCATTTTTTAAAAAACATCTTTCTCTCAACCTCACAAAACGCCAGCCTTGTCAGTTTGTTATGACTGTTTTCACAAGTGAAGACACAGTGGTGCAGAAGTTCTTATGCAAAAGATTATCATGCCTGAAGCTCTGAGGTTCCAGGTTCAATACCTAGCACTACTACAAACCAGAGCTAATCAGTACTCTTGTTAAAACAAACAGAGATTTCTTTGTAGGTGACAAAGTTGAACTTTGAAACCAAATTATCTGACCCTTTTTTGTTCAATAGCATGTCTCTGCACCCCACCTCCACCCCTCAACTCCAAGAGTCCAAAGCAGGGGATCCAAATCCAGAGGTGGATGTAGCCAACACAGCAGAGCAGGAAAGAGCCAAGTCCAAGAGAAGGACAGCTCCACTTGGACTCTAGCACCAGGCTGCCAGCAACCTCTCCTGCCACCTCATCCACAGTAGTGACCGGGAGAGGTGGAGTCAGACTGGACTTGAAATGAAAAAATCCACACACTCTGACTGACTCTGTATCTAACAAATCCATGCATCTCGGCAGATTCTATCTGTAGCCAATGGAGCTTCGGTGGATTCTGTACTTGCACCTTGATGGACTCTGTAACCAATTAGTTTCTACTCTTTGATTCTGTTTGTAACCCTTCAACCTGTGCGCTTTTCAGTCCTGTCTGTAACCAGTCAACTTGCGCCGAGCTCAGTTGGAAAAGGATAGGAACTGGGTACCAAGGTGGAAGAAGAGCTCTTTAGGCCAGGTAGGAGTTAACCTGAAACTTTCCAAAAGAAATAAACGTAACTCTCTACCCTCCACTCTGTTGTTAAAATTCGTTGGCTCCAGCCGGCCGGGCTAGCTTCATGGGCGGGTAACAGAGACGCAGGGACAACGGCTGGGCAGGGCAGCTGTAATTCTTTATTCAGGAACAACGATTCATAAACTAAACCAAACTAATCACCAAACAGAACTCTGCTGTCTCTTTGCGGCAGTGCAAGCACTCTCTCTTACTCAGGAACTCAGGAACTCTGTCACTCTGGAACTCTGGCGGGTTTCCTAGGGGCAGGGCCAAGCAGCCCGCGAAATTAACAGGACTGATCTAATTCTCTTGGTGGGGGAGAACTAGAACCCAATGTAAAGCATACAACACCACTCAGCTTGTCTCAGTTGCATTCCAGTTGTATCATTCCAGAGCTGTAACATGACTTTTTTCTGTAACAGACTCAGCTCAGTGTTGGGGCCTAGCCTGCAGGTCAGGTCTGTCTGTGGGCAGGGAATGACTAACCTCGAACTTGATGAGGAAATTTCCGGAGTCTCAGAGTCAGGGAAGCCAGGGAAACTCTTTTTGACCTGGAACCCTAGAACTGAGGGCAGGGGCCCCTAGGGAAGCCTGGGAGGGGGGTGTTCAGGACCTGGTGGTGGGGTGCTACTGACCCAAGGCTGTACAAAGAGCTACTTCAGGGGCTCCTTCCCAACTGTTTAAAACCCCATATGCTCCTGCTAAGCTTAAGAAGCATAAAGGAGCAGAAATCTGCCACTTTTCCAGATGTGCCTTTGGCAAAAGGTTAATTTCAATACAAAGGGGCCTGGAAGACAGATGGAGATCAACTTGGAAAGACAAAGGTCTTCTAGGGAAGAGCCAATCCATTGAGAAGTCAAACTTAAGTGTGCCTGACTTTGTTTTACAATGCTCTTTGTTTTGGTAATTTCTACAAGTGACTTTTTCTTTCTCTTTTTTGGTATTCTCTGCACAAACTGAGCTATTTAAAGAGACTGGGATGTGACCCAGCAGGAAGAGCACATGCTTTGTATGCGTGAAACCCAGAGTCCAGACTCTGGCATTGCATGTGACCAGTCATGCCCCTGTCTGTCCTTCTCTCACTTTTTCTCTCATGAAACAAACAAATAATCCTTTAAAAAGACATTAGATATGGTACCTGTCTTAACATGTACATGGCCAAGATTCAAGCCCCTACACCACATGTGAGGTGCTAGGGCATTGAAAGAAGCTCCAGAAAGGTGGTGTCTTTCCCTCTCTACCCAAATGCAAAAACAAATAATCAAACAAAACCTTCCAGGGCAAGGCCCTAGTTCCATAAAAAACAAAAACTCTGTGTGTGTGTGTGTGTGTGTGTGTGTGTCTTAAGAAAGAAATGGTGTCCAATGTGTCCTGTTACCTCACCTCTCCAGAGTTCTACCCCACTAGGGAAAGATAGAAAAAAACAAGCTGGGGATATGGATCAATCTGCCAACATCCATGTGCAATTATACAGAAGCCAGACCTCCTACCTTCTGCACCCCAAAAATAATTTTGATCTATACTTCCAGTGGGGGAGAAGTGATAGGAGGAAGAGGATAAAAGGGCTCTGATCTCCAGCTCCATCAAGACCTGGGGAGAGAAGAGGAGAAAGAGAAGGATGTTTGGATGTAGTAATAGGATTATGTATAGCTAGGAAAGGAAGAGAAGATGGGGGGGATGGACAATTATTTATAAACATAGACAAATAGTTGTAGAAATAATAGTTAACCCATATCTGCAACATTAGGGAAATTGCTGTAGTTTACAATAGAGGGATTAGAGATTCAGAACTCTGGTGGTGGGAATGGTGTGGGATTATACCCCTGTTGACATGTAATTTTTGTAAATCAATATTAGATCACTAGTAAGAAAATAAAAAGAAAGAAAAAGAGAAAGAGATAATGTCCAAAGACCACATAAGTTTTTCTGGGTCTCTCCCCTGTATACAGGAAGTGTATGGCCAGGCCTGAAACCCCAGAAGGCCATAGGACATTTGATTACACCCCATAGGAGTAAAACAGTCATGTATGGCCATAGTCAGAGGTGCTCCTGGACTCCTGTCTCTTGTGAGCCTCAGGGCAGAGCCCAAGCCATTGCCCACTGCTTCCTTCAGTTCCTGAAAGCCCAAACTGGGAACATTTCTACTAAGCTCTCATCCCCACACACTCTTCACCCAGACAGTGTGCATACTGCAGGGAGAAATTAGGATCCCCGAGCTGCCCGGGCTGTCTCCATGGCCCTGGATCCTCTTCACCCACGTCCTCACGTCTACTCCTTCTCAAGTGGCTTCTCCTGACTCCCCTGTTTAGAGTCTCCTTGTCTTCTTTGTGTTCCCAATACCAGGCCTGCTTTGCTTTATTTTTTTCCCTTCTAACAATAGATAGTTGAACCGTGTATATATTGTGTTTTCTTGGCCCTCTTTCCTTCCACTGGAATGTGGCTTCACTGGGGCAACAATCTGCCTATTTTCTTCACGACTATGTGTTCAGTGCCGGAAACAGTACCCAGCACTCAAAATACCTATTGAATAAACAACTGGATAAATAGATAAGATTGAGCCAGAGGGAAAGTATCTTGAACACCAAGCAACATTGGGTTTCAGGGCTGTCTTGGGGCTTCAATGAATCCTTGTCTTCTTAAGCTTCACTTTCCCTTCTGGACACAAAGGGGTAAACTGGTGTGCTGCCCTCTGTTACCCAAGCCTCTGGGGCAGGGTTGAGGGTGACACAGTGAAAGCTAAGCTCAGGCTGGGAAGACAGCATAATGGTTATGTGCGGGGCAAGCTCTGGCAGGCCTGCCTTGTCCATCCCACGCCTACCACTCTGTTGGCCACCAGAGAGGTATTGTAGTGGAGAAGAACAGGCCACGGTGGGGGTGGGCGTGCAGAGTGACAACTCTGGACACTATGGCAGAGCATAATGCATCTATTGAAGAAAAGGCAGGGTTTATATGGGGTAAAAAGAAGCCACATGCTGGAGCAGGGTGCCGGGGCAACAAGCTGAATAAGGCAAATGTTTGACAGCAAGAACCAGTCAGATATTTTTAGACTCTAGCTTCTTCTTCTTCTTTTAAATATTTATTTATTCCCTTTTTTGTTGCCCTTGTTTTTATTGTTGTAGTTATTACTGTTGTAGTTATTGATGTCATTGTTAGATAGGACAGAGAGAAATGGAGAGAGGATGGGGAAGACAGAGAGGGGGAGAGAAAGATAGACACCTGCAGACCTGTTTCACCACTTGTGAAGCAACTCCCCTGCAGGTGGGGAGCCGGGAGCTCGAACCGGGATCCTTACCCCAGTCCTTGCATTTTGCGCCACCTGTGCTTAACCCACTGAGCTACCGCCTGACTCCCAGACTCTTCTAGCTTCCTTCTAAGGACTCTGGCTCTTGACTTCCCCTTACCTGGGGCATGGGACTTAAGAATGAGGAAGGGTTTATTCACATTCCATTGAGCAAATCAGGTTTATCCAGACCATGTGGAGGGGGAATGGTTACAGCTTCTGGGTCTAACAAGATGGAGGTCAGGGAGGGGTGGAGAGGCTTATAGGTGAATGCCTTCCATCCTCACAGAGAGGTATCCGGGATCCAAACCAGGCTCAACCCACCATATCCCCACAGTTATGAAAAAAGATTTTCTTGCTTGAGGCTCTGAGGTTCAGGTTCAATCCCCAGCACAACCATCAACCAGAGCTAAACAATAATCTGGTCTTTAAATGAAAAATCTGTGCATTTTCATGGATTCTGTCTGTAACCAATGTACACATCTCAGCTGATTCTGTTTGCAACAGATCTGCACACCATGGCAGATTCTGTCTATAACCAATCTGTACATTTTGGTAGACTCTGTAACCAATCAGCTTGCACCCTTTGACTCAATATGTAACCAACCAGCCTACACCCTTTCCAGTCCTGTCTGTAACCAAATAGCTTGACCAATTTGAAAAGGGAAAAAGCTGGTGGCCAAAGAGGAAGAGCTGATCAGGTGGAGTAGGAGCCTACCTGATCTAGCTGGTGTGAAATAAATGTAACTAACTCCCTGCCTTTCAGGCAGCTTTGGTCTTGTTCTTGGCTATATTCAAGCTATAACTCTGGAGAGCTGAAACATGCAACTGTAACATGAATTTTTTCATAACAATCTATCTTTCTCTCTATATCACTCTCATTAAAATAAAAATATATTTTTTAAAAGAAAAGAAAAAAGCTAAGCTCAAAGACTAGGAATGAAAAGAGCTGAGGGCACCGAGAATCCCCAGTGCTCCTGGGAAACTGGTAGATAGGAGGCAAGAGGAGAGGGCTGGAATCTATAGTGGAGCAGGAGAATTAAAATTCTGGCCAGTTTGGAGCCAGTGAAATGGAAAGATATGGCATCTTTGACTTCTGAACTCCAAGGAGCCAGGGCCCTCTCTTCCTCATCCAAATGCATTCTCCCACCCCCCAAGCAAAAAAGCAGACTTCTACGATGCCCTGGACCATGGACTCAGACATGAAGCCTTGGATCTATTTGTTAGGGTATTTAATGTGCAGTGTTACCAGGTTGATAAAGGTCTTTCCTGCTTCCCAGGTACACACACACACACACACACACACACACACACACACACACACACACCTCTACTTCCAGGGAAGCTGGGTATTTAATGTGCACTGTTACCAGGTTGATAAAGGTCCTTCCTGCTTCCCAGGTACACACACACACACACACACACACACACACACACACACACACACACCCCTCTCTACTTCCAGGGAAGCTGGATATTTAATGTGCAGTGTTACCAGGTTGATAAAGGTCCTTCCTGCTTCCCAGGTACACACACACACACACACATACACACACACACACACACACACACACACACACACGCCTCTGCTTCCAGGGAAGCTGGGTGCAGGCAGATTAGTCTTTTGTCAGGAGCCTTGGAGCCAAGGGGCAGGCGTGAGGCTGGGCTGGTCCATGCAGGCCTCTCTTCCAGGCATCTTCTCTCATAGGGGTTTGTAGTTCACTCTCTCATATGTCTGTCTGCCCTACAACAAACAGCTTCATCACACAGCCTGCCAAAGCCCCATTTTGCCATCCCTGGTGGGCTCCTCCCACCACCCCCCACCAGCACCCCACCATCATTGTGTTCAACCAGCTCACCTGTCAAGGTGTGAAGCTGGTAATCTGAGTCAGGACTACCACTACTCCTGCTGACAAGGGGTGCCTCAAATTTCTTTCTATGCCAGGATGCAGCCCAGAGGGCACCAGCTACTAGAAGCTTGCCGAGAAAGATGCAGACCAGGAGGAGGAGGATGGAAGTGGGTGGGAAGACGAATTCTTCATCTGAGTGGTTCCTTGGGGAAGAAAGAAAGTGTGGGGGAGGTAGCCTCCAGACAGAGTCTGCATTGAAGGAGCAACAAGAGGAAACCAGGAGCTTCCAGGAGCTCAGAATACCTACCTTCCCAGCCTTGGAGGAAGGCTCTGTGGGGCACAAGGGAAACTATACTCATGAGGCTTGAGTTCTAGGCAGGGTCTAACTGCTATGTGCTTTTAAACATACAGCGCCTTTTCTTGCTGAGCGGTTTTCTGCTGTACTTGACAGTTGTAGTTTGGGGTGTGTGTGTGTGTGTGTGTGTGTGTGTGTGTGCTTGTCTGTGTATACATGTGAAGGCATGAGCTTCATTGCTTTAGTGACAATGTTTAAAGACCACTACACAGGTAAGAACCAATCAGAACTCATCCTGAGGGGGCTGGGAGATGGGCCATCCTGTAGAGCACACACGTTCCCATACTCAAGGGCCTAGGCTGGAGTCCCTGGCCATCACATGGGAGCACCCACTAGGGTGGAGCAACTGTGGCGTCTGTCCTTCTCTCTCAGTGTCTCTCTTTCACTCTATCAAAAAAGAAAAAAATCCCACCAGGAGTGATGGGATTGTGCAGGCACAGAGCTCTAGTGATAACCTTGGTGGCTAACAACAACACAGTAAAAACTAACCCTTGTCTTACTATATGATCAGAGATGGGGGGGGCAGTTTTGTACTACAGACCACCAAATCTTGCCTTTTGCCCAACTGTGGGGTTGTCTAGGGCTGCCCTAGAAGGGAGACAGGCTGGTCATTCAGGAGTTTTAGAGCAGTGGCTTCTTACAAACTTTAAATATTTTAATAGAGATCTTAAAAATTTTTTAAAAATTATATTTATTTATTGGATAGAGACAGCCAGACATTGAAAGGGAAGGGGGAGATAGGGAGAGAGAGAGAGAGAAAGAAAGACATCTGTAACACTGCTTTACCACTTGCAAAGTTTTCCCCCTGTAGGTGGGGACTAGGGGCTCAAATTTGGGTCCTTGTGCATTGTAACATCTGTGCTCAACCAGAAGCACCACCACCCAACCCCTAGAATTTTAATATTTTAGCAACCAGGAAGCAACCAACCCTACCAACCCTCGAGGGCTGGTGGCCGAGGTACTGGGACAAGACAATATCCAGGCCTTTCCTATTAATGTAATTTGTGACTATAGACCCCCCCCCAACTCCCTCCCCTATCCCAGGCTTTGCAGGTGAGATCTGCTCTGGAGTCTTAGGAAGCCCCTCACTCTACCTGGAGATGCTGTGCTTCACTTGCACTTCCTCTAAGCTCTCGGTCTCCTCAGTAGCCCAAACATCTTCAGAGTCCTGGTGATCAAGGGAGTCTGTGGGAGACAGAGCCTGTGACATCCTTTCTTTCTTTTTCTTCTCTTTTTTCATTTTTAACATTCATTTCTTAATGAGATAGAGGATGAGGAAAGAGAACCAGAGCATTACTCTGGCAATATGGTGCCAGGAGTCAACTTGGGACCTCAGAGTTGAGAGTCCAAGACTTTATCAGCTTTACTCACTGTATGACCTGCCAGGTCACTCAGGTTGTTTTTTCTTTTTTCTTTCTTTTTAATTTTTATTTGTTTATTAGATAGACTTTCTTTTTGTCCCCCATTTTTTGTTGCCCTTGTTGTTGTTATTATTGTTATTGATCTTGTCATTGGATAGGACAGAGAGAAATGGATAGAGGAGGGGAAGACAGAGTGGGGGAGATAAAGACAGACACCTGCAGACCTGCTTTGATGCTTGTGAAGCGACTCCCCTACAGGCGGAGAACCAGGATCTTTATGCCAGTCCTTGCACTTTGCTCCATGTGTGCTTAACCCGATGCACTCCCTGTTTATTAGATAGAAACAGAGAGAAATTGAGAAGGGAGGAGGCGATAGAGAGGAAAAGAGACAGAGAGACACCTGCAGGCCTGCTTCACCTCTTGTGAAGCTTTCCCCCTGCAGGTGGGGACCAGAGGCTTTGAGGGCATGCCACCGCCTGGCCTCCTCAGGTTGTTCTTTCTATACTGGATTGGTGTTTGATTTCTGTTGCAGGTCTGGAGAGGCAGGACCATAACTGGCTCATAAAATGTCATGTGCAAATTTGAGAAAGGCACCTTCTGAAGACTATGCAGCCCTGCACTAGGGAGTGCAGCCAGGGAGAGAAGGCAGGGCTGGACTGTGGTCCCATGTGCAGTGATCAACCTGATAACCATCCAGTATAGTCCTGGGGTGGGGAGGACAAGTTCTATGCTGCTGAAAGCCCAGACAGTGGTCCCACACAGATTTCAAAGGCACGATGCCTTCATGTTAAGTGAACTAAGCCAGAATAAGATGACTTCACTCATAGCATTAGCAGCAGGCTAGTGTCAGACAGAGACGCTGAGAGAGGGGTTTCCAGTTTATTTCCTGAACAGGATGTTCTTCCCTGGTTCAGAACAAAAACAACTACTATGGGATAGATGACCAATGACACTATGCAAATGAGGTATCCTGGAATGACCAATCACTGCTGGCCAACTGTGGGGTCAACAGCAGAAAGAGCTGATCTGCTTCCATCTATGTTTGCCAACAGCCTATAAAAGTACCTGGCCCTTAAGCTAAGCTCATTATCTGTGGTGTCCTGTGTGGATGTGTGTTTCTACTGCTTTCCTCTCTGTGAATAAAGTCCATCTTGCCTGACTAATGAGGTTCCTCTGATTCTTTGTGACTGCTACTGTGATGGACCAGGCACTGAGATGTTCACTGAGGCTTGCCAAAGAGCTGTGACACTCCATGGGGCCTAAGAAGTCCCCTCACATACTGGGAAGTTCATTGGGACTTTCCTAAGAGAGTGGAAACCTGCTTCCACCCACAACAATAGTCCAGACTTCAGAAACAATGAGGAAAAATACAGGGTGGAACATTAATTAGCTTGGTCTATTGCACCAGATCCAAGGACTCTAAAGGGGAGGCAGGAGAGGATTGAAAGAAGGTTAAAGGGGGCCAAGTGGCAGTGCATCTGGTTGAGCACACATATTACCATGTACAAGGACCCAGGTTCAAATCTCTGGTCCCCACCTGTACAGGGGAAGCTTCATGAGCAGTGAAGCAGGGCTGCAGGTGTCCCTCTTTCTGGCTCCCCTTCCTTCTCAATTTCTCTCTGTCCTATCAAATAATAAATTAATTTTTAAAAAAGGAGAAAAGATTGAGGGCCCAGTGTTTTATGGTGGAGGATAATATGCTGACACCTATCATGGGGAGATGGGAAAATGCACAGAGGTGAACAGTTCTGCTTATAAATTAATGTGTCCTCAATAAGGTGACAGAAAAGCTAATTTCTGGCTTGGTGGCAGCTAGCCACCCACTTACCATCCAGCACCTCCACCAGAACCCTTCCGAGGGTGTTGGCCTCCCCACGGTGGAGGCTCTGGCACTGGTAGAGGCCGGCGTCTTGGGCCTGAAGGTTACGCAGTGTAATGGTGAGCTTGCCACCCAGGGTGTCATCTGTGATGACTGTGGTCTTGTTCCGTCTCTTCAGGAAGGACAGCAGCCATGCTCGGTGGGTACTGATCACCCGCTGGCATGGGCCCTCTTCTCCCAGCTGGCGGCACCAGGCTTTGCGCCTCCCCCAGTGCTTCAAGGAGTCGTAGGGGCAGGAGACCTGCAGGGACTGACCTGCCCGACCCTGCAACAGCGTGGTGTTGTGGGCCATGGACAGTTCTGGGGAGGAGACATTATATCACATATTTAGTGGATACTTACTATGTGCCATGAACAAAAGGGACAGAAACCCTGCCCTTGAGGAGTTCAGGATTTTGGACAAGTTAGGGAAGAGGGAGTGGGGGAGGATAGGAAGGTGTCATGGGAGGGTGTGGCAAGAGGAGAGGAGGAAGGGAAGAAACAAGAGAAGAATGGGGGCGGGGAGGAGGTTACTTGGATGCGCAGCTGGTAAAGTACATATGTTACCATGTGTGAGGACCTGGGTTCAAGCCCCTGGTCCCTACCTGAAGGGTGTTAGCAGTGATACAGATGTCTTTCTGTCTTTCTCCCTCTCTGTCCTGCTTTTCTCTCTCTCTATCAAAAAACCAAGGGGAGGGAGAGAGGAGGGAGGAACATTGGGGGAGAGGAAAAAAATGTGAGAGTAAGAAAAATTAGAAACCAGGAGCTAATTCACTTGGTAGAATGAATTTTACCATGTCTGAGCCCTGGGCTCCAACATGAGAGCATTATGTTGTGGGAGGCTTCACTAGCAGTGCAACTGTGAATGCTGTGGTGTTTCTCTTCTGTGTGTATGTCTTTCACACTCTATCTAAAAAACATCTGCCAGACTCCAGGGAGACAGCATAATGGTTTTTCAAAAAGACATTCATGCCTGATACTCTTGAGATTCCAGGTTCAATACCCAGCCCCACCCATAAGCCAGAGCTGAGCAGTTCTCTGTAAATTAATTAATTAATTAGAAATAGTTTGAAAGTAATAAAATTGGGCCCAGGCATTGGTACACATGGTTGAGCACTCATATTATCATATTCAAGTGCCCAGTCCTTATCTACAAAGGGGAAAGCTTCATGAGCAGTGAAGCGGGGCTACAGGTGTCTATCTCTCTCCCTCTTTCAATTTCTCCCTGTTCTGTCAAATAAAATAGAAAGAAAGAAAAAGAAAAAAGGAAAAAATGGCAGTGGACAGTGGATTTGTTGTGAAGGCACTGAGCTCTAGTGATAACCCTGGTGGCAATAAAATGAAAATAAAGAATCAAATACCTCACTGAACAAGTTAGAGAAAAAAAAATTTAAATTTAAAAGTCTGGCAGGAGTGGTGGAGCCACACATATATGAAGCCCAGCAAAAACCTTATGTGATAATAATAATTATTATAATAAAAATAATAATAACTATTATTATTATAATAAAAAACAATAACTATTATTATTAATATAATAACAATAGTGAGTCATAGCATTCAGGCAGGTGTTAGTGAGAAGTTGGGATCCAGGAAGCCCAGAACCTGACTCTATTACAGATGGATTTGCTGGATGTCTTTGAAGAAGTAACTGATTTGCTGAGTCTATTTCCAGAGACACTTAATCTGGAAGTTCTCTCCAGTTTGAATCTGCACACCTTCTCCCTCTCGCACAGGACCGAGACCTCTCTTGCCCCTACTCGGCAGAGCAGAGCAGGGCTAGTATCCCCTGCAGACAGGAGCTGATTACACAGACGCTGGGCCAGGCCCCCTCCCTGCTTGGCCATGCCTGCTTACTTGGCCACCCACACTGGCACCAGCTCTGCACTCTCTTCTCCTGACACCCAGCTTCCCTATTTCTGTGGCTTTGTTCCCCTTTCAGCAGGGACCCATCTCAAAGCTATTTTAGGGGAGATACAAGACTGTTATTTGGGGGGCCCATTTAGGGATGAGTGTGATGGGCTGAGAGCACTAGTCTACTGCCACTGGAACTGCAGGGGAAGATACTGTTGGTTCCTCTGCCTCAACTTATCCTCTTTGGGTCCTCTCTGACTTCAACCACAGCAATCGGAGGGATAGTTTTATGGACCTGGTAGCCTGCCTTTTGGAATCAAAGAGATCTGATAAATGCTATTGCTTCCACCCTGTGCGTCCCTCTGCCTCCAGGTGCCTAGCACACCCTACCTCACCACTCTGCCACTGGGGCAAGGTGCTGCTGGGTTTGCCCCTCCTGTCACCCAGCTCTGCCCATTGCTGTGGGGAAACAAGGAAACCCCCTTGCCCCAAGGGAAGAGACAATTGTGTGCAGGAATCTGGGGGTATCAACTCCCCAGCTCAAGTATACAAAGAGAGCCTTCAAAACTTGGGAGGGAGCACTGCAAAGGAGATTCCCAGTTCTGGCTTCTTTTCTCTTTCTACTCCTCCCTCCCAGCCTGCCAATCCTCTGGGGCTAATCTGAAACTCAAGTGGGCCACTATTTATGGGCTTTTACCAGTGTAACCCCAAAAGGTCCTCCAACTATTAGTATCTGAGATGCTATCATCAGAACTCCTATGAGGCCAGAATCTCCCAGCCCTTCACATCCTCATATGCATGAAGAGTTGCACAGTGGATGCTGGGAAAGGAAGGAGAGTGTGGAGAATAGGAGAATGAGTGGGGAAGAGAAGTCGAACATGCCCAGGAATTCAACCTACTTTCTAATTCAGATCGTTGCTTTGCTTTCTTCACCACCATATTCTCAAAGAAGGGGAAGGAAAGAAGATATAAGCTGCTCAAAGAAGGGGTCTTACCTGTGACAGCAAGCAGGGTGAGCAGCCAAAGAAGCTCCATGTCATTCTTCCCAAAGGCAGATGGCTTGTGCAAGAGCTCCTTTCCCTCAAACTACAGGAAGGAGAGATGCAGGCAATGTTCACAGGAACTGGCTCCTGGGGGTTGAGCAATCATTAGGGCTGGGGTCTGGTCTATGACTCAGAGAGGGAGTGTGTGGAGTGGAAAGAGGGGGAGTGGAGGAGTTGGCCATTGCAGACTGGCTGCAGGAGGCTGAGGCCCTAAGACTTCTGAAAGGCCAGCCTTGGCAACTTTCCCTACATGAACAGAACTGGTCAAGGTCCAAGACTGCTCAGTCTCCATAAGAGGCTAGCCTGTCTGTTTTTATTGCAGTGTCTTCTTTAATTGTCATCCCTTTGCAATAAAATTTGAAGTTGGGAATCTTTTTTCTTCTTGTTCATTAATTATATGTAGGAATGCAACAGAATTTGTGATGTTGTGACCGGCCACATTGTTGTACGCATTTGTTGTTTCTTCTTTAATTTTTTTGTTTGGCTTTATTTTTTAAAAAAATTTTTTATCTTCGCAAAGCACAAGGACCGGCATAAAGATCCCGGTTTGAGCCCCGGCTCCCCACCTGCAGGGGAGTCGCTTCACAGGCGGTGAAGCAGGTCTGCAGGTGTCTATCTTTCTCTCCTTCTCTCTGTCTTCCCCTCCTCTCTCCATTTCTCTCTGTCCTATCCAACAACGACAACAACAATAATAACTACAACAACAACAACAAAAAACCAACAAGGGCAACAAAAGGGAATAAATAAATAAAATAAATATTTAAAAAAATTATCTTTATTTATTGGATAGAGACAGCTAGGAATCGAGAGGGAAGGGGGGAGATAGAGACAGAGCAACACCTGCAGCATGCTTCACCACCTGTGAAGCTTTCGCCCTGCAGGTGAGGACCGGGGTTTGGAATCTGGGTCCTTGTGCATTGTAACATGTGCATTAACCAGGAGCGCCATCACCTGGCCCCTCTTTTTAAAAAATTATTTGCTTATTTATTATTGGGTAGAGACAAAGAGAAATTGAGAGGAGAGGGGATATAGGGAGGGAAAGAGACAGAGAGATACCTGAAGCTCTACATCACCACTTGTGAAGCTTTCCCCCTGCAGGTGGGGACTAGGTCTTTGCCTATTGTATCATGTGCACTCAACCAGGTAGATCTCCTTCTGGAGCTCTCATTTGCTGTTTTTAGTAGGCTTTTTTTTTGTATATTTAATTTTTCCTCAGTAACATCTTTTGGGTTTTCTACATGTTATTTATCACCTGCAAATAATGATGGTTCACTTCTTTTTTTTTTTTTTATTAATCTGGATTCCTTTTATTTATTTATTTTTTTAGTACAGTTTTTTTTATTGGGGAATTAATGTTTTACATTCAACAGTAAGTACAGTAGTTTGTACATGCATAACATTCCCCAGATTCCCATATAACAATACTACCCCCACTAGGTCCTCTGAATCCTTCTTGGACCTGTATTCTCCCCACCCACCCACCCCAGAGTCTTTCACTTTGGTGCAATACGCCAATTCCATTTCAGGTTCTACTTGTGTTTTCTTTTCTGATCTTGTTTTTCAACTTCTGCCTGAGAGTGAGATCATCCCATATTCATCCTTCTGTTTCTGACTTGTTTCACTCAACATGATTTTTTCAAGGTCCATCCAAAATCGGCTGAAAACGGTAAAGTCACCATTTTTTTTTTAGATTCTTTTTTTTTATTTCCTTATTGGGGAATTAATGTTTTACATTCAACAGTAAATACAATAGTTTGTACATGCATAACAATCCCCAGTTTCCCATATAACAATATGGAAACCTCCACTAGGTCCTCTGAATCCTTCCTGGACCTGTATTCTCCCTACCCACCCACCCCCAGATTCTTTTTTTTTTTTTTTTTATAACTAGGATTATGCTGTCCTATAGTTAGTGGAGGTAGTATTTTTTTTATTGTTAATCTTTTTTTTTTTATTGGGGAACTAATGTTTTACATTCAACAGTAAGTACAATTGTTTGTACATGCATAACATTCCCCAGTTTCCTATATAACAATACAATTGCCACTAGGTCCTCTGAATCCTTCCTGGACCTGTATTCTCCCCACCCACCCACACCCACCCCAGAGTCTTTTACTTTGGTGTTATACTCCAATTCCATTTCAGGTTTGACTTATGTTTTCTTTTCTGATCTTGTTTTTCAACTTCGGCCTGAGAGTGAGATCATCCCATATTCATCCTTCTGTTTCTGACTTATTTCACTCAACATGAATTTTTCAAGGTCCATCCAAGATCGGCTGAAAACAGTGAAGTCACCATTTTTAACAGCTGAGTAGTATTCCACTGTGTATATATACCACTCATCTGTTGTTGGACACCTGGGTTGCTTCCAGGTTTTGGCTATTACAAATTGTGCTGCCAAGAACATATGTATACACAGGTCTTTTTGGATGGATATGTTGGGTTCCTTAGGATATATCCCCAGGAGAGAGGAATTGCAGGGTCATAGGGTAGGTCCATTTCTAGCCTTCTGAGAGTTCTCCAGACTGTTCTCCACAGAGGATGGACCAACTTACATTCCCACCAGCAGTGTAGGAGGGTTCCTTTGACCCCACACCCTCTCCAGCATTTGCTGCTGTTACCTTTTCTGATGTATGACATTCTCACAGGAGTGAAGTGATATCTCATTGTTGTCTTGATTTGCATTTCTCTGACAATCAGAGACTTGGAGAATTTTTTTCATGTGTTTCTCAGCCTTTTGGATCTCTTATGTGGTAAATATTCTGTCCATGTCCTCCCCCATTTTTGGATGGGGTTATTTGTTGTCTTGTTGTTGAGTCTGGCAAGCTCTTTATATATGTTGGTTATTAGCCTCTTGTCTGATGTATGGCATGTAAAGATCTTCTCCCATTCTGTGAGGGGTCTCTTGGTTTGGGTAGTGGTTTCTTTTGCTATACAGAAGCTTTTTAATTTGATGTAGTCCCATAGGTTTATACTTGCCTTAGTCTTCTTTGTAATTGGATTCGTTTCATTGAAAGTGTCTTTAAAATTTATGCGGAAAAGAGTTCTGCCAATATTTTCCTCTAAGTATCTGATAGTTTCTGGTCTAACATCCAAGTTCTTGATCCACTTGGAATTTACTTTTGTATTTGGTGAAATACAGTGGTTCAGTTTCATTCTTCTGCATGTTTCAACCCATTTTTCCCAACACCATTTGTTGAAGAGACTCTGCTTTCCCCATTTAATAGTCTGAGCCCCTTATTAAAGATTAGATGTCCATAGGTGTGGGGGCTCACTTCTGGGATCTCAATTCTATTCCACTGGTCAGTGTGTCTATTCATGTTCCAGTACCAAGCAGTTTTGATGACAATGGCCCTATAATACAATTTGAGATCTGGGAGTGTGATGCCTCCAGTTCTGTTCTTTTTTCTCAAGATTGTTTTGGCAATTCTAGGTCTTTTCTGGTTCCAGATAAACATTTGTAGCATTTGTTCTATTCTCCTAAAAAATGTGCTTGGGATCTTGATGGGGATAGCATTAAATTTGTATATGGCTCTGGGTAGTATATTCATTTTGATGATGTTAATTCTTCCAACCCATGAACATGGAATATGTTTCCACTTCTTTGTGTCTTTTTCAATTTCTTTAATTAGTGACTCATAATTTTCAGTATACAAGTCTTTCACTTCTTTGGTTAGGTTTATTCCTAGATATTTTATTGTTTTAGTTGTTATAGTAAAAGGAATTGATTTCTGGATTTCAATTTCCTCTAACTTAGTGTTTGCATAGAGGAATGCCACTGACTTTTGAATGTTAATTTTGTAGCCTGACACCTTACTGTATTGCCTGATGATTTCCAAAAGCTTCTTGCTGGATTCCTTAGGTTTTTCTATGTATATTATCATGTCATCCACAAATAGGGAGAGTTTGACTTCTTCTCTTCCAACCTGTATCCCTTTAATTCCTTGCCCCTGCCTGACTGCTATGGCAAGAACTTCCAACACTATGTTGAATAGTAATGGTGATAGTGGGCAGCCCTGTCTAGTACCTGATCTGAGTGGAAATGCTTCCAGTTTTTCACCATTGAGTATGATGTTGGCTGTAAGTTCACTATATATAGACTCCACTATCTGGATAAATTTCCCATCTATTCCCATTTTTTGTAGTGTTTTGATCATAAAGCGATGTTGGATTTTGTCAAAGGCTTTCTCTGCATCTATTGATATGACCATGTGGTTTTTGGTCTTGCTTTTGTTGATGTGGTGAATGACATTGATTGATTTACGTATATTAAACCAACCTTGCATGCCTGGGATAAACCCCACTTGGTTATGATGAACAATCTTTTTAATATACTGCTGTATACGGTTGGCTATAATTTTGTTCAGTATTTTAGCATCTATGTTCATCAGAGATATTGTCTGTAGTTTTCTTTTTTGGTTGTGTCCCTGTCTGCTTTTGGTATCAGAGTGATGTTGGCTTCATAGAAGCTGGAAGGGAGTATTCCATTGTCTTCAATCTTCTGGAAGACTTTTAAAAGTAGAGGTATTAGTTCTTCTTTGAAGGTTTTGTGGAATTCATTTGTAAAACCATCTGGTCCAGGACTTTTATTTTTGGGAAGATTTTTGATAACTGTTTCAATTTCATTAGCTGTGATGTTCTTGTTCATGTTATCCACTTCCTCTTTACTTAGTTTTGGAAGTTGGTAGTTATCTAGGAAATCATCCATTTCTTCCAGGTTCTCTACCTTGGTGGCATATAGTTGTTCATAGAAGCCTCACATGATATGTTGAATTTCTGCGGTGTCTGTTGTGATATCTCCTCTTTCATTTACTATCCGATTTATTTAGGTCCTCTCCCTTTTTTGTTTTGTGAGTCTGGCTAAAGGTTTGTCGATTTTGTTCACTCTTTCGAAGAACCAACATTTACTTTTGATCTTTTGTATGGTTTTCTTATTCTCAATGTTATTTATTTCTGTCCTAACTCTAGTGATTTCTATCCTTCTGGTTGCTTTAGGATTCATTTGTTCTTCTTCTTTTAGGTCTTTAAGATGTGCAATCAGGCTGTTTATTTGTGCTGTTTCTTGTTTCCTAATGTGTGCCTGTATGGCTATGAACTTCCCTCTCAGTACTGCCTTAGCTGTGTTCCAAACATTTTGATAGCTTGTGTCTTCATTTTCATTGAAGTCTCGAAACATTTCGATTTCTTCCTTGATTTCCTCTTTGACCCAGAGGTTGTTAAGAAGTGTACTGTTGAGCTACCATATTTTGGGAGTATTACTAATCTTTTGTTGATTGTTAAGTGTTAGTTTAATTCCACTGTGGTCTGAGAAGATGCTTGGGATGATTTCAATGCTCTTGAATTTGCCAATGCTGTCTTTGTGCCCTAACATATGGTCTATCCTTGAGAAAGACCCATGTGGATTTGAGTAAAATGTGTATTCCAGTTTCTTGGGATGAATGACTCTGAAAATGTCCAATAGTTCTAGTTTATCTGTCTCTTCATTTAGCTCCCTTATGTCTTTATTGATTTTCTGCTTGGATGATCTGTCAAGTTGAGAGAGTGGGGTGTTGAAGTCCCCTACTATGACTGTGTTGCTGTTAATATATTGCTGTAGCTCTTTCAGTAGATGTTTGATGTATTTAGATGGCTTCTCATTGGGTGCATAGATGCTAATAATTGTTAAGTCCTCTTGATTGACTGATCCTCTGAGTATTAAGTAGTGTTCATTCCTATCTTTTTTAATATTATCTATTGTAAAGTCTATCGTGTCAGATATGAGAATAGCTGTTCCTGCCCTTTTTTGTGGGCCACTGGCTTTTATGATAGTTTTCCATCCTTTCACTTTAAGTCTGTGTTTGTCTTGTTGAGTTAGGTGGGTTTCCTGTAGATAGCATATTGTTGGATTGTATTTTCTGATCCATCTTCCTACTTTGTGTCTTTTAATAGGTGAATTCAGGCCATTGACATTTATTGATATCAAAGATTGAAGATATTTTAATGCCATTCTTGTAGAGTTTTAGAGTGTTCTGATATATGTCCTATTTGTGATGGTCTGACTGTTTATAGAAGACCTTTCAGAACTTCTTTCAGGGAAGGCTTGGTGATAGTTGATTCCTTCAACTTTTGCTTGTCTGAGAAGGTTTTGACGCCTTCATCTAGTCTGAATGACAGTCTAGCAGGATATTGTATTCTTGGATGAAAGCCTTTCTCATTGAGCGCTCGATAGATATCTTGCCATTCTCTTCTGGCCTGTAGTATTTGTGTGGAGAAGTCTGCTGCTAATCTTATGGGTTTTCCTCTGTAGGTGACTCTTTGTTTTTCTCTTGCAGCCTTCAGGATCCTTTCTTTATCTTTATTCCTTTCCATTCTAAATAGGATGTGTCTTGGTGTCTTTAAGTCTGGGTTAATTCTGTTTGGGACCCTCTGAGCTTCTTGAATCTTTATGTCTTTGATGTTGTCTAGACTAGAGAAGTTTTCAGCTATTATGGCCTGAAGAATGCTTTCTTCCTCTCCCTCTCTTTCTTCCTCTGTAAGCCAATAATGAGTATATTGTTTCTTTTGAGTCATCCTATAGGTCTCTGTTGTTGTTTTCAGCATCTCTTAATCTCTTTTTGAGATCTCTTACTTCTTTTTTATTTGTCTCTAATTCGTCCTCGATCTTGCTAATTCTGTCTTCAGCATCATTGATTCTATTCTCTCTGCCCTCTTCTTCTGGAGTTCATCTATTTTGTTTCCCTGTTCTGATACTATTTTAGCTTGTTCAGCTAGTTGTGTTCTTAGCTCAGCGATTTCAGCTTTCAGCTCTCTAATAACCTTGAGATAGTGTTTTCTTCCAGAGTCTCATTTGTTGTTCCTGTATTTCTGATTACAATTCTTTCAAACTCTTTACTAACTCCTGTGATTATTTCCTTAGCTAATGTTTGGATGTTGACCTCGTTATTTTGTGCTTCACCCTTTGGGGGGCTTTTAGCTGGACTGTTGTCCTGGTTAGTTTCTCCAATATTTCTTCTTGTTGGTTTACCCATTTTGTATATTATATTATGAGTTCCCTCTTTTAGTACTTTTCAAATTACTGATCACTATTTCCTGAATTGACTTGTGTCTAAGTAAGGTAATTAAAGGGTTCACAGTGGTGGAAGTTAACAGTTGTTTCAATAGTATTTTAATCCCTGAGTTGGAGCTCAGTGATTTAAAAGCCTCTCTCTCTCTCTCTCTCTCTCTCTCTCTCTCTGTAAGCTATGAGAGCCTGAGGGCTTCTAAGTATAAGTAGGCTTCTTAGCTTAATCACTGACTCCTGACCAAGAGATAAGGCAGGGTGTGGCAGAGATAGTCCAATGGCTATGCAAAGAGACTTTCACAGCCCCACAGCTATGCCACGGAGGTATAGGTCCTCTCCTGAGTTTCCTGGTTAGATCTCTGTCCCCCAGTGTCCCTCCCTGCTGCTGCTCCAGATTCTGAGGGTAGTAGCAATGGAGACTCAGAGTTGCACTTGGTGAGTCTCTGGGGAGTCCTCTCCTCCCTTAAGCTGTCCCCTTGTTGGTGGAACAGACTGGTGGTGTCTCAACTGATAAACCGCTGGACTGTTACCAGCCACTTAGTCTCTCCCTAGGCTCCTCTCTGTCACCAGCAATGTGTGTTTGCACTCACCGGTGATTTGGTGGGTTCCTGTAGTCATTCTAGTCCTGTCTTGTTGTGGTCCCAGGTGGTCTCCTTTGGTATTCCTAGTTGATCCGGGAAAGGAGAGGAGAGAGACAGATCTGCTGCTGCTCATAGCCCCACCTCCCTCCTTTTATTTTTTGTCTTGTTGTCTGATTACTCTAGCTAGGACCTAATATCAAATCAAGTAGAAGTAGTTAGAATAGAAAACTTTGTGTTTTTCCTGATCTTAAAGGAAAAGTTTTGGAATTTTCATCAATGAATATAATAATAGCTGTGGGTTTGTTTAACTTTATTTAACTTTTGTTTTGTAATTTATTTTAGTTTTGAGTTATCTTTGTTTACAAGCCTGTATTTGTTTTGGAAGAACAATTTTACATCTCTTCAAAATATTTTACCATACCACACCCATCAGCAGAATATCAATATTCCTCTACCAGAGTCCACTAGACCCCCCTCCACATTCATAACTAACTCTCCTCCCTCCGACCCCTTTTTGTAACCTCAATTATGCCACTCAAATCTATTTTGTTTCTTTATATTTCCAAAAACAGTGAGACCATTCAACATTCACCTTTCATGTAGTCACCTTAGAATTTCTGGAAGGACTGCTTGAATGGATATTAATTGAATTCCTTTAACTGATATTTGTCTGAAAAGAAATGAATTCCTTTAATTGGTATTTGTCTGAAAAGCTCTTTATCACTCTTTCAAATCTGAGTAATAACCTACTGGGAAGATTACCCTTGGCTGAAGGTCTTTTACATTCAAAACTGAATGCACCCTGCACATTGATACTCGCCTTTAGAGTTTCTGTTGAGAAATAATCTGATTATCTTAAGGATGTTCCCTTGTGTGTGACTTTTTCCTCCTATTTTAGGATTCTCTCATTATTTTTGGCCTTTGTCATTTTAATGATGATGCATTTCAGTGTGAATATCTTGGGGATTCTTTCGTCTGGAATTCTTAAAGCTTCATAAGTTTGAATGTTTTCTTTCTTTCTTTCATATTTTGGGGAAATTTTTGTTATTTCTTTAAAAAAATTATGCTCCTTTATTTTTTCCCCACATTAATTCTTTTATTTTTACAGGACAAGCATCACGTTTAGGAGCCATTGTGGGGCTTAGATAAGGCTTCTCAGAAATTGTAAACACAAGAGCAAAGATGCTTCCGATGCATAGTGATGCAGAAGCACGTATGAGAGAAATACACTCTGATTGGCTCGGACTCACCACACCTGATTTCAAACACACACAAGGAGTGGTGGAGCCGCTGCACCTGGCCTTGAAGGATTCATGGGGGTGCTCGAATACATAGGCCTACAGTCCATACATACAGTCATCTTAATTCTAATTGTAATACAGGGGTGTATAATTGACTCAGACAACTGAGCATATGATTTGCTCTGTGTGTTCTCATGTTTGATTCTCCATCGGGCCAATGGTCTGTATTGTCTTGTCCAACCAGAAGCTTGAGATTGCAAGTGTATCACAGACTAGTGGAGGACAGGCTTGCCGACCCCAGTTAGTGTAGTACTTCTCCATGACCCCACCTCCAGGTTCCAGTGCCATGAAAACTAGATTCCAGCATGGATGCTTTCAAGCTGCTGAGACCCTCTGAAAGATTCCTATTGTCTCTATCCATGAGTGGTGCACAGTCTTTATTTCCACTTTTCACCAGTGCTGTAAAGTTGTGGGCATGATTTGTAACAGGATTGGGTGGCTGGCATAGCACACAGCAGGGAGGTGAAAGACAGGGACCGCTGTGGTGAGCAGCAACTGAGAGGGCAAGTAGGCAACAGCTGGAAGCTGGCAGGTGGATGGCAGCAGCTGGTCACATGGAGCCAGGCACAACAGTTTGAGTGGCTTGTGGGCAGTGGTGCTGGGGCAAGTGAACCACAGACAACGAGAAGAACTGGGCCAGTTGGCAAAGAGACAAGGAGTGACTCAGTGACTTTTAGTGTGGGTGTTTCTATGTTCTCAGGACACTGAACTTTGCCCTTCATTATTGTTTCTTGAAAAATCTAAGCCCGTTTCTAGTCTGACTTTTCCATATATGTTGAAATATTTTGCTATTTGGAAATGAACGGAACAGTTGCTGCTGCTTTGCCATTTTGACTTTGCCCCTCACTTTTTTGCTAATTCTTTACACACATACACACACACACACACACACACACACACACACACAAGACAGAGAAGTAGAGTGAGAGAGAGGGAGAGAGAAAAAGCGACACCAGAAGCACTGTGTCACTGCTCATGAAGTTTCTGCCTGCAAGTGAAAGCCAGCAGTTTGAATCGGGTTCCTTATGCATAGTGACTTATGTGCTTTATCAGTTGTATCACTACCACGTCCCCTTGATAATTTTTTTAAGTTACAGGAAGGTTACCAGACTAGATGTGTGGACCAAAAAGAACCAACTACTCAAAGTGGGGCAGAACAAAGAGGAAAAGTGCACCTTTTTCCTGATTTGTAAATGATTTCCTCTACCCTACCCTTTAATTTCCTGCTTCAACATTTAAAAAATTTTTTATTTATTATTGGATAGAGACAGAGAGAAATTGAGAAGGGAGGGGTAGATAAGGATAAAGACAGAGAGATACCTGCATCCCTGCCTCACCACTCCTGAAGCTTTCCCCCTGCAGGTGGGGACCAGAGGCTTGAACCCAGATCCTTGTGCACTATAATGTGAATGCTTAACCAGGTGGCCCCCAACATTTGGTTTTTCTGCTGCTATTTGTTTTTAGTTTATTTTTTTTTTAGATTTACTGCTGAATTCATTGATTTCATAATTTGTTAGAGCTTTTATCAAACTTTCTCTGACTTTGTTAAAATTTTATTACATTAAATTTCTCAGTTCAATGAACATCCTTAGGGACATTGCTTTGAAGGATTCTTGACAGTTTTTATTGCTCTGTTGAATATGGCATCTTCAAGTTACTGTCTTAATCATGTTTGGTGCTCAAAGGGAGAGATAAGTAGGGGTTTGGAGACTCAAGAGAAATATATGGAGAGTCACTTCTCTCTACACTCTCCATACTTTCAATATGTGACAACTTGCCTCCATAGTGACAACTTCTGTTAGCAACCCCCTTCCCAAGGCTCCAGTAACACAGCTCTCTCTCTGTCTGTTTTGATGAGCCTGGAGCTACTAATAACTCTTTGTCTTGGTTGCATTTGCCTTCTTGTTGCCTTGCTGATTCTCCCATCATGGTTCATTTTTCATTGTTCATTCTTAATTATTTTGATGAGCCCCATAAAAAATGTTTGATAGTTTCACCCTTTGTGTATGCTCTCATTTTTTCTACAGGGAAACCAACCTACAACTACCTCTCCTCAGCATTCCTTTCACTCTTACACTAATATCAGGACAGACAGGGCAGGACAGTGGCACACTTGGTAGAACATACCTGTTATCATACACAAGGACCAGAGTTCAAGCCTCCTGGCCCCTACCTGCAGGGGAAAAAACTTCATGAGTAGTGAAGCAGTGCTGCAGGTATCTTTCTCCCTACATATCTCCCTATTACCTCTCAAATTCTCTTTATGAAAAAAAGATAAAAGAGAAAAGGAGGGGGCCGGGTGGTGGCGCACCTTGTTAAGCACACATAGTACTAAGCGCGAAGACCCAGGTTCAAGCCACCTGCGGGGGGCAGCTTCATGAGCAGTGGAGCAGGGCTGCTGCAGGCGTCTCTCTGTCTCTGCCCCTCTCTGTCTCCCCTTTCCTCTCAATTTCTCACAGTCTCTGCCCAGTAAATAAAAATAAAGATAATTTAAAATTTTTTAAAAAAAGAAAAGAAAGAAGGAAAGAGGATATGTGGCCACCAGGAGTGGTGATTAATAAGCTTGATGGATATAAAAAGAAAGCCTGGGGCCAGGCAGTAGCACAGTAGTACAGTAGTATAGGTTGAGTACACATGGTACATAAGGATCCTGGTTTGAGCTCCTGGCTCCCAACCTGCAGGGGATCGCTTTACAAGTGGTGAAGCAGGTCTACAGGTGTCTATCTTTCTCTTCCCCTCTCTATCTTTCCCTTCTCTCCTGATTTCTCTTTGCCCTATCCAATAACAATGACAATAACAGCAGCAGCAATAACTATAAGGGCAACAAAATGGAGAAAATGGCCTCCAGGAGCAGTGGATTCGTACTGCAGGCACCAAGCCCCAGTGATAATCCTGGAGGAAAAAAAAAAAAATCAGGAGAACCTAGAGCAAAATTTTCCCAGAAACACTTTCATTTATTCCACAAATATTATTTAAGCACCTGCTGTAGACAGGCACCATGCCAGGTTCTAGGGAGCAGCAACTCACAGAGGAGGCACTGCCTCTTTGCTACTGGGCATGGAGGAGATGTTGAAATCATAAACCCATAGAAACCAGATTCTAGGAGGTCTATACCCTGGGTTCAGAGAGTAAAGGGAGGCCTTCTAATGAGCCTTCAGAGAATCTGGGGCATGTCTGGCCACCTCAGCCAGAAAGGCAGGTTTGAGTTCTTTCTCTGGGCATGAGCTGAGGGGTCAGAATGCGCATCAGGCTTTGACCATAGAGATCTGACCAATGAAGACTGGTCTTCGCTTGGCTAGATGCACATTATTTTAAAGGTGAAAGAGAATTATTGGAGAGCTGCAACCCATCAGAAGAGAAAGAAAAACAGTTTCTCCAGGGAGGAATTCATTACCAGCCCTGAGTAAAGCCCACATGGTGGCACTGTTCCCCTGTGGCCTGAGCACAGCACAAGTCCTCTCTACATCCACAGCACAAAATGAGGACTAGGGGTCAAACAAGGAAACTAATCTCAGACCATTGTGCCTCTGGATCAGCCCCTCCTCACACTGACATTGGGCCCTACATGGAATTAGAACATGTGCCTAAATTAGAGTAGAAAAAAAGTGATCGTTTCAGCAGCATTAAAAAAAAAATCATTATTTAGGGGGGCCAGACAGTGGTGAACCTGGCTGAGCTCACATGTCACCATGTGCAAGGACCAGGGTGCAAGCCCCTGCCCCTCACCTACCTGCAGGGGGTAAGCTTTGGGAGTGGTAAAGCAGTGCTTCAGGTCTCTCTCTTTCTCTCTCCTCTATCTTCCTTTCCCCTCTCAATTTCTTATTAAATTAAAAAATGATAAATATTTTTAAAATCACTATTTAGAAAAACAAGATAAGGAGACCAGGCAGTGAGTGAGTGGTATACCTGGTTAACTGCCCATAGTACTAAGCACAAGGACTAGTGCAAGGATCTGGGTCCAATGCCCCAGTATTCCATCTGCATGGGCACGCTTCACAAGTGGCGAAACAGGTCTGCAGGTGTCTTTCTCTCTCCCTCTCTACCTCCCCCTCCTCTCTGTCTCTCTCTATCCTATCTAACTAAATGGAAAAAAAGAAAAAGGCCACCAGGAGTAGTAGGTTCATAGTGCTGGCACCAAGTCTCAGCGATGACCATGGAGATAGGTAAATAAATAAATAAATAAATAAATAAATAAATAAATGTAAAGGCTTAGTACTGAAATAGTAAGACTCTGGAGTCAGGCGGTAGTGCAGCGGGTTAAGTGCACGTGGCTCAAAGTCCAAGGACCGGAGGAAGGATCCCGGTTTGAGCCCCCAGCTCCCCACCTGCAGGGGAGTCGCTTTACAGGTGGTGAAGCAGGTCGGCAGGTGTCTATCTTTCTCTCCCCTTTTTGTCTCCCCCTCCTCTCTCCATTTCTCTCTGTCCTGTCAAATGACGACAACAACAACAACAACAAAACAAGGGCAACACAAGGGAAAATAAATAAATTTAAAAAAGAAATAGTAAGACTCAAGATACTATAGCACTTATTATATGGAAGATATGCATCAATGGTACTAGCACTTATCTGGTAAATAGATAAATATATCTTGTGCAGTTGGAATATCGTGCCAATAGGTAACCCACCCAGGATTGCCTGCCTCACTAAAGTGGGCACAGATTTAAAGAATATATAATTTTTTGTTTAATAATAGCTATTAAAAAATCTACTCAGGGTTGGAGAGATAGCACAGTGGTTAGCACAACAAGCCTTCATGAATGAAAGGAGAGGAAGAGACAGAAAGAGAGAATCAGAGCATCATTCCAGCAAATGCAGTGCTGGGGATCAAACTAGGCCACTGACACCAGCAAGTCTGTTGATCCACCCACTCATTGACTTCCTGGGTTATTGAACTGTTTTTGAGAGATTTATTATTTATTTTAGAGAGGAAGTGGAGCGTTGCTCAGTTCTGGCTATTGGTGGTGCTGGGAATGGAATCTTGGACCTCTGGTATGGAACTCCTGTGCTCTACTTTTGCGCTGTCTCCCAGGCTCTAATTTTCTAGCATTTTATTATTTACTTAAGGGTAAACTGTTGGGCCTGTCCCATTCCTTGCAAAAGGAGTGTGTTTCCTGATAATACATATCTGTGTTTTTGTAGAGATTGATAGCTTCAGTCAAAATACAGCTGAGATGGGAAAGGCTAAAAGCACAATCAAAAAGTTAACAGGAAAAAAAGTTAGGCTTTGGGAGTCCGGCGTTAGGGCAGCGGGTTAAACGCACGTGGCGCAAAGCTCAAGGACCCACATAAGAATCCTGGTTTGAGCCACCGGCTCTCCACCTGCGGGGGAGGGGGTGGTGGAGGGGGAGTTGCTTCACAGGTGGTGAAGCAGGTCTACAAGGTCTGCAGGTGTCTTCTTTCTCTCCCCCTGTCTTCCCCTCCCCTCTCCGTTTCTCTCTGTCTATCCAACAATGACAACAACAATAATAACTACAACAATGAAACAATAAGGGCAACAAAAGAGAATAAATATTTTTTAAAATTTTTTTTAAAATTAAAAAGTCATGCTTTTTTTATCAACACTGGAAAGAGAAAGAACCAGAGAATCATTCTGGCACTTGTGATGTCAGGGACTTAACTTGAGACCCCAAGTGTTCAAGTCCTGAGTTCTTTCACTGTGCCACCTCCTGGGTCAATTCCCAATTTTCTTAAACCACCAGGATTTTCTCTGAGGTTTCATGCCTTCCTGATTTCATTGCCCCTCAGTGGAATCTTTTTTCTTTTCCAGATACAGGGTGAGATACAGAGAGGGGTAGACAGGAGAGACACCACACCACTGCTTTAAAATTCATGCAGCTTCCCTACACTGTGAATGGTTCCCCCATGTGGTGCTGGGGGGGCCCCAACGTGGGTCTTCACACGTGGTGATGTGTGTGCTCTACCATGTAAACCACCCCCAAGTCCTCTCTTCTAAATTAAAAAAAAAAATGTTCCTTTATTTCTTATAGTGATAGAGACTTTCACACAAGACACACACACACACACACACACACACACACACACGAGAGAGAGAGAGAGAGAGAGAGAGAGAAAGAAAAGGAGCCAGAGCACCACTCTAGTTCATGTTATACCGGGATCAAATCAGGAACCTCAGATATGCAAGTCCCATGTTCCACTTCCATGGAGCTGTCTCCCCACCCATAATAAAATGAGTTTTTTTAAAAAGACTGTTAGCGGGGTCAGGCAATAGCACAGCAAGTTAAGTGCACAAGGACCAGCGCAAGGACCCACGCAAGTATCTCGGTTTGAGCCCCCGGCTCCCCACTTCACAGGAGGTGAAGCAGGTCTGCAGGTGTCTATCTTTCTTTTCTTTTTTTTTTTTTTTGTCCCAATTCTCATTTATTTTTGGCTCTTGGGGAGGAGGGCAATTTCATCTTTTCAATATGAAAAAAAGCAAGTTCAACACAAAGTAGAAATTTGAAGTGTAGAATAGGGCAAAACCAAAGGTGGGGGTAAAGGCAATAGCAAGAGATGTTACCAAAGGTGGGTCTCCAGTTCCCTCTCCTCTGGGGAATGACTCACCTGGGTACTACACTTCCATATATATATACAGCAGGGCTGGCATTCCTCTTTTTGGGCAAAAAAGAGGGGAATAAAGACAGACTTTCTGGATCAGGGATGGCTTTTCTTCCCCCCTTCTTGACTGTTCCCCTCCAACATGGGGAAAAGAAATCCAATGTGAGAAGTAAACAAGAAAGACTCCCATTTGACAGAAACTACTAATAAAAGACAACTCAGAACAGAGCTTAGACAGAAAACAGAAATAGTACTGTTATATGCCTCCCCTGAAGTTGAGGAGAGGAAATGCCTAGAATAGTATAACTTCAATAGCCTGACCCCCTCCTCCAAAATTGCTCTAGAATAGAAAAATCCCACCACCTCTGCCTCACAGGGACCTCTACTTGAATTCAAAGTAGCCTGGCTTTCTTTCACTTGGCTACTGAAGGAGTTAAATGGTGGCCATTTTGGTTTTTTAGCACATGGTTCTAAGTGGGACCTGGATGAGACCCAGTTTCTGGGGGAATTACCTTAAAAACAGAAAAGGAAATATTAATTAGACAGATGACAGTGGGCAACAGGTTACCCAGAATGGCAGAAATCTAGATTTCCCAGAGTGGAAAGAGAGGAGACATTCAACAAACAAATATTTATTGAACGCCTGTTTAGAATCCCTCGCCCCCACCACAAAAAAGGGGGGGGGCAGAAAAAGCAAAATCTGAGGGAGAGAAAGGGGCAATTGAAAAGGCCGAGGGAACTGAGGTGACTGGGCTCTGCTTAGGCCTCCTCTTCAGCCTCCTCACCAAAATCTTCCTCTTCTGCGGTAGCATCTTGGTACTGCTGGTACTCAGAGACGAGGTCGTTCATGTTGCTCTCAGCCTCAGTGAACTCCATCTCGTCCATGCCCTCACCTGTGTACCAGTGGAGGAAGGCCTTCCTGTGGAACATGGCAGTGAACTGCTCTGAGATGCGCTTGAAGAGCTCCTGGATAGCTGTGCTATTGCTGATGAAGGTGACTGCCATCTTGAGGCCACGGGGTGGGATGTCACAGACAGCTGTCTTGATGTTATTGGGGATCCATTCCACGAAGTAGCTGCTATTCTTATTCTGCACGTTAAGCATCTGCTCATCTACCTCCTTCATGGACATCCGCCCACGGAAGACAGCAGCCACAGTGAGGTAGCGACCGTGGCGAGGATCACAAGCCATCATATTCTTGGCATCAAAGACCTGCTGGGTGAGTTCGGGCACAGTGAGAGCCCGATATTGCTGGCTTCCACGACTGGTGAGGGGGGCAAAGCCAGGCATGAAGAAGTGGAGATGAGGGAAGGGCACCATGTTGACTGCCAGCTTGCAGAGGTCAGCATTGAGCTGGCCAGGGAAGCGGAGGCAGGTGGTGACACTGCTCATGGTGGCTGAGACGAGGTGGTTCAGGTCTCCGTAGGTTGGAGTGGTCAGCTTGAGGGTGCGGAAGCAGATATCATAAAGGGCCTTGTTGTCAATACAGTAGGTTTCATCAGTGTTCTCTACTAACTGATGAACAGAGAGGGTGGCATTGTAGGGCTCAACTACAGTGTCAGACACTTTAGGTGAGGGAACCACACTGAAGGTATTCATGATTCTGTCAGGGTACTCTTCTCTGATCTTGCTGATAAGTAGGGTGCCCATTTCAGAGCCTGTGCCCCCACCCAGTGAGTGGGTCAGCTGGAAGCCCTGGAGGCAGTCACAACTCTCTGCTTCCTTTCGTACCACATCCAGGACAGAGTCGACCAGCTCCTTCAGTATAGTGGCCCTTGGCCCAGTTGTTGCCTGCCCCAGACTGACCAAAAACAAAGTTGTCTGGTCTGAAGATTTGACCAAAAGGACCTGAGCAAACAGTCCATGGTCCCAGGTTCTACATCCACCAAGATAGCACGAGGAACATATTTGCCACCTGTGGCTTCATTGTAATACACAGAAATGCGGTCCAGCTGCAGGTTGCTGTCCCTGTGGTAGGTGCCGGTAGGATCCATGCCATGTTCATCACTGATCACCTCCCAGAACTTAGCACCAATCTGGTTGCCACACTGACCGGCCTGGATGTGCACGATTTCCCTCATGATTAAAATTTACTTAAAACTTTGTGCTCGCCTCAAGATGTGTATGGGGCAAGAATAAAAAATAGTATATATTCTTTCTTTTGTTTGTTTTTTTTTTTGCTTTGCTGCTGCTAGTCGCCGGCTGGAAAGCTGGGACGTGCCCCGGAGGCTGGAGCAGCGAGGTCCGAACGCCGCAGCAGGAAGATTCTGAGAGGGCAGTTGTCTATCTTTCTCTACCTCTCTCTGTCTTCCCCTCCTCTTTCCATTTCTCTCTGTCCTATCCAACAACAACAGCAATGGCAACAATAACAATAATAACAAAAACAAGGGCAAGAACAAGGACAACAAAATAGGAAAAATGGCCTCCAGGAGCCGTGGATTCGTAGTGCAGGCACTGAGCCCCAGCAATAACCCTGGGCAAAATAAATAAATAAATAAGACTGATAGTTTCTGTTGCCCATGAGGATGGGCAAGAGAGGATGCTATTAGGTCACTATCCTACTCAGTGCAGTTTATCTCCAAGGTGATAAGTAGGAGCAGGAAGGGAAGTCCAGACCAAGTTGCTCCTTCCACATTCTGTCCACCCATGATTCCCCCAGGAACTTCCACCCTGGGCTAGGCACCTCCTCCCTCTCTCCGGCTGCAGCTGGAGGACAACTATCTCAGGAGTCAAGGAGGCTCAGAGTCAGATGGAGATCTGACTCCAGAGGCATGAACTAGGTGGTCTGGAGTCCTGTGAGCAGTCCCATACATCTGATCAGGGAAGTTCCTCACCAAGATCAAACCTAGACAATATAAGCAAGTGTACCCCAAAGTAGCTAGATCTGGGAGCTCCCAGTTTTTAGAAGGGCAATCTGTTTCTCTTCATCCAAACCTCGTGGCTCCACTGACCACAACAACATGTGAAACTTTGAAACCAGACTTTATTTCTTTCTCAGATTTGTTTCGTTTAAGAGGGACAGAGAGGACTTGGCAAAATAGCTTAATTGCTATGAGTTGCAAGGTCAGACCAATAGGGCTTTAGAGGTTATACAGCCTCTGGTGCTAAATACATACATATATATAGGCCCTGGGGTCGGGTGGATAGAGGTAAATAGTTAATTTTATCCACAGAGTACTTTTAATAATAGAAGCTACACTCTTCCCTAATGCAACTCTCTACTCTACTCTGATACCATTTTCTCAGACATAATTTTTATCCAACTTCATACTAGCTACCAAACGCAAGCAAAACCTACCATAGTCCTGGGCCCCTAGAAATAAACCTAAACTTTTAGACTGCCAAGCTTTCTTCTACCCTTCTTCTACCCTAAAATCCCTAATCTTGTAAATTTTGTTCCTACTTTTTGGTTCCTGTTCATTAACCATTTTGTCTTACTTTATGCCCTGCCACCTTCCAGACACCAAGTTGCAGACGCTATCATGATTCCATCCTGACTTCTCCAGGCAGGTGATTTTGCCAATGTGCTCTAGAATCTCACCTCTCCAGAGCCCTACCCCACTAGGGAAAAGACAGAAAACAGGCTGGGGCTTATGAATTGACCTACCAATGCCTAAATCCAGCAGAGCAGCAATTACAGAAGCCAGAAATCTTACCTTCTGTACCCCAAAACAATTTTAATCCATACTCTCAGTGGAGGAGAAGTGATAGGAGGAAGAGAATAAGAGGGCTATGAACTCCCAAATCCATCAGGTCCCAGAGTATGAAAAGAGAAGACATATTTGGATGTAGTGATAGGGTTGTTTGTGGCTTAAAGTAAAAGAGAGAATTGGACCTGGAAGAAAAAGGTGACAATCATGTAAAATTTAGACAGAGAGTTGTAGACATGACAGTTAACCCATGTTTGCAACATTGGAAGAACCGCAGTTGTTTGCAGTGGAAGGACTTGGGACTCAGAACTCTGGTGGTGGGAACAGTATGGCCTTATAACCCTGTTGATATGCAATTTTGTAAATCAATATTAAATTTTTAATAAAACCTTTTTTCTTTTTTTAAAAAATTTCTTTATTGGGGAATTAATGTTTTACATTCGACAGTAAATACAATAGTTTGTACATGCATAACATTTCTCAGTTTTCCAAATGACAATACAACCCCCCACTAGGTTCTCTGTCATCCTTTTTGGACCTGTACTCTCCTCTTCACCCACCCCAGAGTCTTTTACATTGGTGCAATTCAGTTCAGGTTCTACTAGTGATTTCTTTTCTGATCTTGTTTTTCAACTTCTGCCTGAGAGTGAGATCATCCCATATTCATCCTTCTGTTTCTGACTTATTTCACTTAACATGAATGTTTCAAGATCCATCCAAGATCGACTGAAAATGGTAAAGTCACCATTTTTTACAGCTGAGTAGTATTCCATGGTGTATATATACCACAACTTGCTCAGCCACTCATCTGTTGTTGGACACCTGGGTTGCTTCCAGGTTTTGGCTATTACAAATTGTGCTGCCAAGAACATATGTATACACAGGTCTTTTTGGATGGGTATGTTGGGTTCTTTAGGATATATCCCCAGGAGAGGAATTGCAGGATCATAGGGTAGGTCCATTTCTAGCCTTGCGAAAGTTCTCCAGATTGTTCTCCACAGGGGTTGAAGCAATTGACATTCCCACCAGCAGTGCAGCAGGGTTCCTTTGCCCCCACAACCTCTCCAGCATTTGCTGCTGTTACCTTTTCTGATGTATGACATTCTCACAGGAGTGAAGTGGTATCTCATTGTTGTCTTTCATTGCATTTATCTGACAATCAAGGACTTGGAGCATTTTTTTCATAGGTTTCTCAGCATTTTCGATCTCTTCTGTGGTAAATATTCTGTCCATGTCCTCTCCCCATTTTTTGGACAGGGTTATTTGTTGTCTTGTTGTTGAGTCTGGCAAGCTCTTTATATATTTTGGTTATTAGCCTCATGTCTGATGTATGGCATGTAAAGATCTTCTCCCATTCTGTGAGGGGTCTCTTGGTTTGGGTAGAGGTTTCTTTTGCTGTACAGAAGCCTTTTAATTTGATGTAGTCCCATAGGTTTATGTTTGTCTTAGTCTTCTTTGTAATTGGATTTGTTTCGTTGAAGACGTCTTTGAAATTTATGCTGAAAAGAGTTCTGCCAATATTTTCCTCTAAGTATTTGATAATTTCTGGTCTAACATTCAAGTCCTTGATCCACTTGGAATTTACTTTTGTAGTTGGTGAAATATCGTGGTTCAGTTTCATTCTTCTGCGTGTTTCAACCCATTTTTTCCAACACCATTTGTTAAAGAGACTCTGCTTTCCCCATTTAATAGTCTGGGCCCCTTTGTCAAAGATTAGATATCCATAGGTGTGGGGGCTTACTTCTGGGCTCTCAATTCTGTTCCACTGGTCAGTATGTCTATTCATGTTCTAGTACCAGGCAGTTTTGATTACAATGGCCCTATAATACAATTTGAGATCTGGGAGTGTGATGCCTCCAGTTCTGTTCTTTCTTCTCAAGATTGTTTTGGCAATTCTAGGTCTTTTCCGGTTCCAGATAGACATTTGTAGCATTTGTTCTGTTCTTCTAAAAAATGTGCTTGGGATCTTGATGGGGATAGCATTAAATCTGTGTATGGCTCTGGGTAGTATATTCATTTTGATGGTGTTAATTCTACCAACCCATGAACATGGAATATCTTTCCACTTCTTTGTGTCTTTTTCAATTTCCTTGAGTAGTGACTCATAATTTTCAGTATACAAGTCTTTCACTTCTTTGGTTAGGTTTATTCCTAGATATTTTATTGTTTTAGTTGTTATAGTAAAAGGAATTGATTTCTGGATTTCAATTTCCTCTAACTTAGTGTTTGCATAGAGGAATGCCACTGACTTTTGAATGTTAATTTTGTAGCCTGACACCTTACTGTATTGCCTAATGATTTCCAAAAGCTTCTTGCTGGATTCCTTAGGTTTTTCTATGTATATTATCATGTCATCCACAAATAGGGAGAGTTTGACTTCTTCTCTTCCAACCTGTATCCCTTTAATTCCTTGCCCCTGCCTGATTGCTATGGCAAGAACTTCCACCATTATGTTGAATAGTAATGGTGATAGTGGGCAGCCCTGTCTAGTACCTGATCTGAGGGGAAATGCTTCCAGATTTTCACCATTGAGTATGATATTGGTTGCAGGTTTACTATATATAGACTCCACTATCTTGAGGAATTTTCCATCTATTTCCATTTTTTGTAGTGTTTTGATCATGAGGGGATGTTGTATTTTGTCAAAGGCTTTCTCTGCATCTATTGATATGACCATGTGGTTTTTGGTCTTGCTTTTATTGATGTGATGGATCACATTGATTGATTTACGTATATTAAACCAAACTTGCATCCCTGTAGTGTTTGTGTGGAGAAGTCTGCTGCTAATCTTGGATGTTCCTCTGTAAGTGACTCTTTTTTTTTTGTCTTGCAGCCTTCAGGATCCTTTCTTTATCTTTATTCCTTTCCGTTCTAAATATGATGTGTGTTTGTGTCTTTATGTCTGGGTTAATACTGTTAGGGGCCCTCTGGGCTTCTTGAACTTTTATGTCTTTTTTAAAAAAATATTTATTCATTCTTTATTCCCTTTTGTTGCCTTTATTGTTTTATTTTTGTAGTTATGATTGATGTTGTTGGATAGGACAGAGATAAATGGATAGAGGAGGGGAAGACAGAGAGGGGGAGAGAAAGACACCTGCAGACCTATTTCACTGCTTTTGAAGCGACTCCCCTGCAGGTGGGGAACTGGGGACTTGAACCAGAATCCTTATGCTGGTCCTTGCAGCCTGAGCTTAATCCACTAAGCTACCACCTGACTTCCAAACTTTTATGTCTTTTATATTGTCTAGATTAGAGAAGTTCTCAGCTATTATGTCCTGAAGAATGCTTTCTTCCCCTCCCTCTCTTTCTTCCTCTGGTAAGCCAATAATGAGTATATTATTTCTTTTGAAGTCATCCCATAGGTTTCTGTTGTTGTTTTCAGTATCTCTTAGTCTCTTTTTGAGATCTCTTACTTCTTTTTTAGTTGTCTCTAATTCGTCCTCGATCTTGCTCATTCTGTCTTCAGCCTCATTTATTCTATTTCTCTCCCGTCTACTGTTTTCTGAAATTCATCTACTTTGTTACCCTGTTCTGATACTGTTTTAGCTTGTTAAGCTAGTTGTTTTCTTATATCAGCTCTTTCAGCTTTAGCTCTCTAATAACCTTGAGATAATTAGTGTTTTCTTGAGAGTCTCATTTGTTGTTTCTGCATTTCTGATGACAATTCTTTCAGACTCTTTACTCATTCCTGTGATTATTTACTTAACTAGTGTTTGGATGTTAACCTCATTCTTTTGTGTTTCAACCTTTGGGGAGCTTTTAGCTGGATTCTTATGCTGATTCATTTCTCCAATATTTTTTCTTGTTGATTTAACCATTTTATATAGTATGTTATGAGGTTAACATATATAGTATGTTATGAGGTTCCTCTCTCAGCACTTTTCAAACGACTGATAACTCTTGCCTGGATTGACTTGTGTCTAAGTAAGATAATTAAAGGGTTCACAGTTGTGGAAACCCACAGTTGTTTCAATATTATTATTACTTAAAAAATTAAAAAATATTTATTTATTCCCTTTTTGTTGCCCTTGTTTTATTGTTGCAGTTATTATTGTTATTGATGTCATTATTGTTGGACAGGACAGAGAGAAATGGAGAGAGGAGGGGAAGACAGAGATGGAGAGAGAAAGATACACACCTGCAGACCTGCTTCACCACTTGTGAAGCAACTCCCCTGCAGGTGAGGAGCTGAGGGCTTGAACAGGGATCTTTAAACAAGTCCTTGAGCTTTGCACCACATGCACTTAATCCTGACTCCCTCAATATTATTTTAATCCCTGAGTTGGAGCTTTAAAGGATTAAGAGTCTTAAAAGCTTCTTTTTTTCTTTTTCTTCCCTGTAAGCTATGACAGCCTTAGGCCTTTTAAACTATAAATAGGCTTCTTAGCTTAATCACTGACTCCTGACCAAGAGATAAAGCAGGGTGGGGCAGAGATAATCCAGTGGTTATGCAAAGAGACTCTCATAGCCCCACCACAAGGCCACCAAGGTATAGATCTTCTACTGAGTTTCCTGGTCAGTTCTCTGTCCCATGGTGTCAGCACAGGGCCTCCCCCCTGTTGCTCCAGATTCTGAGGGCAATAGCAATGGAGACTCACAGTTGCATTTGGTGAGTCTTAGGGAAGTCCTCTCCTCCCTTCAGCTGTCTTTTTGGTGGTGAAACAGACTGTAGGTGGTGCCTCAACTGGTAAACCACTGGACTATTATCAGCCACTTAGTCTCTCCCTAGGCTCCTCTCTGTCCATGAGCCACACATGTTTGTACTCACTGGTGATTTGGTTGGTTCCTGAAGTTGTTCTAGTCCTGTCTTGTTGAAGTCCCAGGTGGACTCCTTTGGTATTCCTAGTTGACCCAAGAGTGGAGAGGAGAGAAACACAACTGTTAATAAATTTTTTAGAAAAAAATTAGCTCAGTTGAATAGTGTAATGCTTTGTCATGGCCCAGGTTTGAGTCCAATCCTCGCCACACTGAAGGAATAAACTTCAGCAATGTGGTCTTTTTCCTCTCTGCCTCTATTTCCAATAATAATAATAAATACAGTTTAAAAAGAATTTAGAAAGTCATTCTGAGGGTAATTCAAGCATATCAACTTTTGTGCATGACATAAAAGCAGACTGTCCCCTATTGAAAAATTGGTGTATAGTCACTATGTTAAAATGAGGCACTCTTAGTGGAGGAATCACTGGCACAAACTCTTGACACATAAACCATTAATTTATCAAGCTTGAGGTTACAGGATTGAATCCCATCTCCCCCAGTGTGATATGGTTCAAGTCTAGCTCCAGCTTTACCAAGCCAGACAGGTGACAGAAGAGAGGGAAAGAGAAAAAAGAGAGAAGAAGGAGGAGGAGGAGGAAGAAGAGGAGGAGGAGGAGGAGGAGGAGGAGGAGGAGAGGAGGAGGAGGAGGAGGAGGAGGAGGAGAGAGAATTCAGACAAAACAGGGAGAAAGTGCTGGAGGTTTGGCTCTGTATTCCCAAAACATACAGAGCTGTAAACCACCATTAACTCAATGAGAGAGAGACAGAGAGAGAGAGATTGATTTTCCTCTACCCTAATTTGCGATTCCCCCCCCCCCCCCGGGTTTTCACTGGGATTTGGTGCCAGCACTACAAATCCACTGCTCCTGGCAGCCATTATTTTTTCATTTTATTGGATAGGACAGAGAGAAATTAAGAAAGGAGAGGGAGATAGAGAGGTGGATAAGATAGATACCTGCAGACCTGCTTCACTGCTTGTGACATGCCACCCCCATCTGGGAACTCAAACCCAGATCCTTGCATAGGTACTTGTGCTTAGTACTATGAACACTTAACTGGGTGTGCTACCACCTGGAGCCCCTACAAATCTTTTTTTTTTTTTTTTAACTGTACATGTTACTACTGCTCGGTTATTGGCACTTATGTTTATAACTCTTCCCCTTGTCCATATTTATTTTTGTGTGCAACATAAAGGTGGAAATTTAGCTTCTGTTTTCAATATGTTTAAGTCTACCAACACCATTAGATAGTCTCTTCTTCCCCTGATTCATAAGGCTTGGTCTAGTGAATACTAAGTCTGCCATGTACATGGGTCTGTTTCTTGTCTCTCAGTTTAATTTCCCTGGTTGTCTTCCTACTCAAGGATTGAGTAGGAAGCAAAACCAAGAAACAAAACAGAGAAGTCAAAGAAAATAGTCTTTACATACTATGCTATATGTTTAATGGTGGTTTACAGCTCTGTATGTTTTGGGAATACAGAGCCAAACCTCTAGCACTTGCTCCCTGTTTTGTCTGACTTCTCTCTCTTCTTCTTCTTCTTCTCCTCCTCTTCTTCCTCCTCCTCATTGTGGTTTTTGTGACCTCACCAGAAGTCTGTTTCTCAGCACATAAGGCCATCTTCTTCCCCCATGACATTGCACTTCACATTCGTCTTGGCTATTTGCTTTGATGACTAATTCTTAAATAGCAATTATCCTCAACACATAATAGCTGAAAGAAAAACCAAGAAACAAAACAGAGAAGTCAAAGAAAATAGTCTTTACATACTATGCTATATGTTTACAGAGAGCAGGGGTGGGGAGAGTGGTACATCTGGGAAAGCACACACATTATAGTGCACGAGGACCTGGGTTCAGGACCCCAGTGTCAGTCTACAGGCGGGAAGTTTTGTGAGTGGTGAAGCAGTTCTGCAGGGATCTCTCTCCATTTCTAACTCTCCTTTCCCTCTTAATTTTCTTTTTCTACCCAGAATAAATAAATAATAAATACTCTTTAAAAGGGAGTGATAGGGGCTGGGTAATGGTGCACCTAGTTGAGCACACAATGTATGCTCAACATATTACAATGTGCAAGAACCCTGGTTCAAGCCCCCAGTCCCCACCTGCAGGGGGATAGCTTTGTGAGTGGTGAAGCAGTGCTGCAGGTGTTTAATCTTTCTCTCCCTATCTATCTCCCCCCCATGAATTTCTGGCCATCTCATCCAATAAGAAAATAAAGTTAATAAAAATAGGGACACACACACACACACACAGAGAGAGAGAGAGAGAGAGAGAGAGAGAGAGAGAGAGAGAGAGAGCAATAGGGAGTAAAGTGAAGGGAGGACCCTTTGGATGGGTAGACCCTCAGAATGATGGGAAACAGACAGGTATCCAACAAGCCTATATTCTGCAGGCGTCCCAAAGACCAAATCATAGCACTCATTCTGGAAGGAGGGGCAAATCCTGGGGTGGCTTGTTTGCCATGACTGCCTCACTGCTCAGATCAGGGAAGGTGTATATTCCTGGAGCACAACTCTGGATGGTGCCTCCAGTCTTTTCTTGGTGCAGAAGGGAAAGCCTTCTTCCCGGAGCAGGTTGGGTAAGGGCTCTTACCTGGGGCCACCAGTCACCTGTGAGCCTTTCCCACTGAATTCCCTGACTGAATCATCTATGATCCTCCTCTGCCCTTTTGGTCCCTGTGGGTTTCCATCAGAAAAGATAGTGCCCCTTTCACTCTCTCCCTGAAGCATAGTGTTCCTCTAGCGATCACAGTGCTTGTCTTGCACCTGCTGCTTTACTCTGTAGCTACTCACTGTGCATGTGTTAGCATCCACAGTACAATGGGTCTAATGAGAACAGGGACCCAGAAACATTGGAGTAAAACTTTATTATTTTTTAAATTACATGTTTTAAATCTTTGTTTATTGGATAGAGACAGCCAGAAATTGAGAGGGAAGGGGGTGATGGAGAGAGACAGAGACATTTGCAGCCCTGTTTCACCACTCAAAAAGCTTTCCCCCTGCAGGTGAGGACTGGGGTCCTTGAGCTTTGAAACATGTGTGCTCAACCAGGTGCACCACCGCCTGGTCCCAAGTAAAATTTTAGCGCCTAGAATCTACCTCTGACTAGTTTGCGACTTTGTAAAGGTACTTAACTTTTCAGAGTCTCTATTTCCATAGATGTAAAATGGGGGACAGTATCACACAAGGATGCTTCAGCCATTACTGTATCTTACAATTTTGTAAGTCAATATGTAATCACTAATAAAATTTAAAAATTAAAGAACAAACAGCCATGCAGGCTTTAACATAATTCATCTATGTCTTCCCAACCCTGAGCACAGTGGTTAGAGGTCAGCAGGTGCATATACAATTCATCTAATTAAATTAGAGGGGCAGTAACTCAAGAAGTCTGGTCAGAGAATTTTCTTCAGGTTGTGGTGGTTCGTGAGGAATTGGACTCCTGGGGTGGATCTGGTGCTGCAGGCAGAAAGCCAGGCCAGGAGAAAATGGTGAAGAGATTTCCCCCAGTGAAGACTGAGAATCTAGACCAAGTGTAGCTACAATGTCCAGAACCAGAAGTCAAATGAACCATGCCGTTCATTGACCTTTTCAGAGCAAGGCTTGGCCAGGTCTGGCTTGATGAGACGTCTGGGTGTGTTTTCCTAACCTCTCCAGGACTCAGGTAGGGAAGACCGGAGGAACCAGGTGATGCTTAGAGCACCCTGCTGTCCTCCCCCACCTCCCCACCCATGTTCCTGACCCTACACATCTTTACCTTGTCCGTATGGAGCTACAGACTAGGGACAGTGTCATGATCTCAACACGGAGCACCTGGGATAATGACAGCAGACTTACCTCCAAGTGAAAAGTGCTTAGGAGACCTCTTCCTCACAGCCCTCCTCCTCTCCCACCCACTCAGTGCCTCTCTGTCCAAAATATGGCCTAACCCACAGTCACATCCTGTGAGCACATCTGATGTGTCAGTGTAACTGAGGGTATGTAAGATCCTGTCATTAAAGTTTGGGGGTGCCAGTAGGCCGGGCTAGCTTCGCGGCGGTAGACAGAGACTCGAGGACACACGGCTGAGCTGAGAAGCTGCAGTTTAATCTTTATTCACGAGCAGGCAAATCACCACACCATGTGCTTCTCCATCTTTTTCCTCCCGCAGCTGCTCCAGGGACCTCTGGAAGTCTGTAGGGGTTCTTTTTGGGTAGGGACAAGAGGGGGCGCGAAACTAGTAGGGCTAAACCACAATCTCCCAGAGGTGGGGGGAAGGAGACCAAACCAATATGAAACATTACAACAATTCCCCCTTCTGTTTTTAACTAAATGACCACAGTTTCAGGGGTGTGGGGTGAACAGAAACCTATATCATACAGGCATTTTCAAAAAAGAAACTGGCACAAACATGGAGGAACATGTAAGACAAGAACCAGTGTGCTGCCAAGGGAAGGCCTGAGGGGACCTTTTTTTGCCTCTGTGGGCAAAGCTTTATCAGCTAAAGAACCTTTGTTGCCTCTGGGGGCTTTTGCCTCGACAGGCATTTTTTTTTCTCTGTGGGCATTACCTAGCATGGGGGTGGAGATATGGCCTAGAGTACCAAGGCAGCTGGCTGCAGTCAGTCTTTGAGAAACCCAGCAGCATAAAGGGAAGCTGCTAGTTTTGTGCAAAGTGTAGTCCGATAGAAATGTCAGTCTAAAGCAGATGTCCACGGAAGAATGCCAGGGGGTGGAACGTTGTATGAGGAAGGTCAGCTGCTGGAATTCCGCTTCCGCTTTTCTGTAGAGAACTTGACAGCTGCAATTGACTTACTATGAAATAAAAATTGTAGCAGGTTAGGAGTTTACCACAATTGATAACTCTATTACAATTGGAAGTCCTTTTTAGCATGATTTTAAGGTTGTTTAAAGTTTAAACAATAGAATGTGGAGAGGTACATAAGAACCATGGGAAAAAAGTCTCAGGCATGAGAATCATTAGCATAACCATAGTGCAATCTAACATTTCTAATTGAGAAGGAATTTGAGAGTTTTACATATCAACAACATCTTTTTAACCTTTTGTTACACCCATTCAAGATGGAGACAAACCCTAGGTGTGTGCAGGTTTTTTTTTTAGACCAACTTAGTTAAAATATATTGATTTTTAACTAATTTTTACCTCAGACTTTAAATGTAAGTTAATTTTATCTTTATGAGAATTACATTGAAAACCTTTTTCATTTAACTTTGCCTGGTAAGAATATAGCCTTAAAGTTATATTTTTAACCTTAAAGTTAATGTTTACCAAACTTTAAACACACACGTAAACATGGTCTTTAATACACGAGAGAAACCTTTGTTACAAAGACATGTCATTTTAAACACGAATTTAGATCTATACTGTCTTAGTTGTTGGGGGGGGGGTGTCACCATCCGGAGGTGGCCTCCCGCGCAGCTCCACTTCTAGGAATTGTAGGTTGCGATCTCTGGACGAATCTCTGCATATTCTAGCTTGTCCACCTTCAGACCCAAGTTTGGGATCTCTGCCAGGGGGCCCAGTTTTTTCAGGGAGCCCGCGGTCTCTGGGTGGTCCAGAATCTGCCTAGACGTCATAGCAGGAGGGCAGGCAGGCCAGCCGTGCAGAAGGCAAGGGCCAAGGTGTCCCAGGGTGGCAGCCAGGATAGGCTGCCGTGGCCCTGCCCTATGGCCCTGCCATGTCTGCTGCCCTGTTCCCAGTGGACAAGCAGTGTGGAGGGAGCCCATGCCCAATGCCCTGCACCACGTGGCAGTGAGCTGATTCATGTGGGTGGGTGGCAGGCAGAAACCAGAGAGAAATATTCCAGAAACACAGAAACAGTCTCGTGAAGAAAGGGCAGAGGCCTTTGGAAACCTCTTCACAAGCAGAAGAGCAGCCCATAGTAGATAGCCAAATTGTCTTCACTTATCTGAGGGGATGCGCAGGCCAGGTCCACATGGGTGCCATTTGTCTTTAAAGTTTGGGGGCGCCAGTAGGCCGGGCTAGCTTCACGGTGGTAGACAGAGACTCGAGGACACACGGCTGAGCTGAGAAGCTACAGTTTAATCTTTATTCATGAGCAGGCAAATCACCACACCATGTGCTTCTCCATCTTTTTCCTCCCGCGGCTGCTCTGAGGACCTCTGGAAGTCCGTAGGGGTTGTTTTTGGGTGGGGACAAGGGGGCGCACAAAACTAGTAGGGCTAAACCACAATCTCCCAGAGGTGGGGGGGAAGGAGACCAAACCAATATGAAACATACCAACAAGATCCCATCACAAAAGAACTGCTTGAGGAGGAGGCAGGGGTCCTCTGTCCCTTGAGATTGGAGCCAAGAATTTCTAACCCACTGGGTTTGCAGAGGGGAGGGGTTCCAGTAGGTATTCCGCTGACAATCAGGAGGTAGTGATGCTTTGATTCCAAGTAAACCTTCCCAGGATGTTGCAGGATACGTGGACTGTATATTCCAGAGTTCAGAGTCACTCTTGGTGGGCACATAATAAAGATAGGTTTACTATGGGGGGGCAGGGAGTAGATCACATAATGGTTATGCAAAGAGACTTTCATACCTGAGGCTTCAAAGTTCCAGGTTCAATCCCCTGCATCACTATAAGCCAGAGCTGATTAGTGCTCTGGTAGAAAGAAAAGGAGATAAGGAGAGAGAGAAGGAGATAGGGGGAAGAGAGAGAAATACAAATACAAAATTAAAGATCTCCAGAAGGACCCTGTGAAAGGTGTCCAGTGTGGATCATGGCTTCCATGGAAGGCAGAGACACCCAAGGCAATTCTGTGGATCTATGAGGAATATTTTGGTGAAGGGGCTGTCCCCATCCATCCCCATCCTACAAAGTCAAGGGCTAGGGAAGACTCCTAAGCAGTGGGCACTGCCCATGGCCTGAGACTCTGAATGTTAGCAAGGAGAGGAGGTACTGGTTGCCACCACCAGAGAGGAGTAGAGAGCTAGAACCGCCTGAATTAGAGGTTCAGAGGGGACCCAGCTAAGGGAGACATTTTTTTCTTTTTTAAAAAAAAAAGAATGGGAGAAGATCTTCACATGCCATACATAAGACAAGAAACTAATCACCAAAATATATAAAAAGCTCAGCAAACTTAGCACCAAAAAAGCAAATGACCCCATCCAAAAATGGGCAGAGGATATGAACAAAACATTCACCTCAGAGGAAATACAAAAGGCTAACAAACATATGAAAAACTGCTCTAGGTCACTGATTGTCAGAGAAATGCAAATTAAGACAACACTAAGATACCACCTCACTCCTGTAAGAATGGCATACATCAAAAAGGACAGCAGCAACAAATACTGGAGAGGTTGTGGGGACAGAGGAACCATCTTGCATTGCTGGTGGGAATGTAAATTAGTACAGCCTCTGTGGAGAGCAGTCTGGAAAACTCTCAGAAGGCTAGACATGGACCTTCCATATGATCCAGTAATTCCTCTCCTTGGATTATACCCCAAGGACTCCATAACACCCAACCAAAAAGAGGTGTATACTCCTATGTTCATAGCAGCACAATTCATAATAGTTAAAACCTGGAAGCAACCCAGGTGCCCAAAAACAGATGAGTGGCTGAGAAAGCTGTGGTATATATACACGATGGAATACTATGCAGCTATCAAGAACAGTGAACCCACCTTCTCTGACCCATCTTGGACAGAACTAGAAGGAATTGTGTTAAGTGAGCTAAGTCAGAAAGATAAAGATGAGTATGGGATAATCCCACTCATCAACAGAAGTTGAGTAAGAAGATCTGAAAGGGAAACTAAAAGCAGGACCTGATCAAATTGTAAGTAGGGCACCAAAGTAAAAACCCTGTGGTGAGGGGTAGACATGCAGCTTCCTCGGCCAGTCGGGGGTGGGAGTCGGTGGGAGGGATGGGTCACAGTCTTTTGGTGGTGGGAATGGTGTTTATGTACACTCCTAGTAAAGTGTAGCTATATAAATCACTAGTTAATTAACACGAGAGGGGGAAGACTAATTGTATGTCTCGAAGTTTTTAAAACACAGACTGAGGCTTTTTAATATATAGGCTGTGTATTTGATATGCGGACTCTCTCAAAAGCCTAGACCAAGTAGATCAGAAGCAACCAATAGCACAGCTATATACAAGATACTGGGTACTATACAGCAAACCCTAATAAAAGGACTTTACAAAGTTAACCCAATTAACAAATAATGTGATGATAACATTAACTATCCATTGTCTTTTTGAACCCTAAGACAGCAGGAACCTCACATCTCCACTATAGAGCCTCTACTTCCCCCAGTCCTGGAACCTTAGGATAGGGCCCACTTTCCCGTATGCCTCTCCCAATCCATATCAAATAATATTGCATCTGCCAATCGCAACCTAATCAACACAATGATTGTCCCCTCAACATGCTTCAGCTCAGATTGTGTCCAGAGACTTCACGTGTGGAATGACAACCCTTCAGCTTCATTACTCAGGTGAGACCTTCCCTTTCATAGTATTCTCTAATTCCATCCCAGGTGGTTCACTTTCTAACAAAGTCCCAAAACCTAGATATACACCAGTTTCTGTGAGAGAGAGTATATGTTCACACGTATCCATAAACTACTGCAAAATATATACCTGAAAGCGAAAGTACACTAGAGTTTGCAGTGAGTACCCCCCCAACACTTCCTCTCCACTATTCCAAGCTTTGGGTCCATGATTGCTCAACAATTTGTTTGGCTTTGTATGTTAACTCTCTTTTCAGTCACCAGGTGCCAGATGCCATCAAGATGCCGGCCAGGCTTCCCTGGACTGAAGACCCCACCAATGTGTCCTGGAGCTCAGCTTCCCCAGAGACCCACCCTTCTAGGGAAAGAGAGAGGCAGACTGGGAGTATGGATCGACCAGTCAACACCCATGTTCAGCGGGGAAGCAATTACAGAAGCCAGACCTTCCACCTTCTGCAACCCACAATGACCCCGGGTCCATACTCCCAGAGGGATAGAGAATGGGAAAGCTATCAGGGGAGGGGGTGGGATATGGAGATTGGGTGGTGGGAACTGTATGGAGATGTACCCCTCCTACCCTATGGATTTGTTAATTTATCCTTTCTTAAATAAAAAAAATTATTTATATAAAGGAAACACTGACTAAACCATAGGATAAGAGGGGTACAACTACACACAATTCCCACCACCAGAACTCTGTATCCCATCCCCTCCCCTGATAGATATCTTATTCTTTAACCCTCTGGGAGTATGGACCCAAGGCCATTATGGGGTGCAGAAGGTGGAAGGTTTGGCTTCTGTAATTGCTTTCCCACTGAACATGGGCAATGGCAAGTTGATCCATACTCCCAGCCTGTCTCTCTCTTTCCCTAGTGGGCCAGGGCTCTGGGGAAGTTGAGCTCTAGGACATATTGGTGGGGTTGTCTGTCCAGGGAAGTCTGGTTGGCATCTTGCTAGCATCTGGAACCTGGTGGTTGAAAAGAGAGTTAACATACAAAGCCGAACAAATTGTTGACCAATCATGGACCTAAATGCTGGAATAGTGTAGATGAAGAGTTGGGGGGGTGTGTATGCTCCATTTTATAAATAGCTAGTAGGCATATTTTAGTTATATTCCAAAGGGCCTGTGGCTATATTAGTTTTTTTCTTTTTTCTTTATTTTTCTCTTTTCTAAAGGAGAGACTTCTTACAGAGACTATCAACCAATAAAGGAACTTGCCCCATTTGTCACATTTCATAGCTCTTCCTCAGGAAGGAAGGGCCAGAGGGAGGCCAAAATGAGGTTCCTCAGTCATACTAGACTCAGACCCCATGTCTTTGAACTCTGACCTAGTTGCCCTGGTCACTCTCTACCTAGGCCCAGGGTGTCAGGAATGAGCAAGTGTCCACCGCCCCCTCCCATCCCTAGAGTCTGTTTGTCCAAGTTCCCACTGAAAGATTCTGGGTCGATAAGAACTCTCTTTCCTCAGTCCTTCTGCAGGAAGAGGTGTCCCTGTGCTGCTTTAGGGACCTCTTTGCTTCTACAGTCACTTCCCAGAGGGCAGAGCAGCCTGTGCCTGGTGGACATTGATATGAGCTCACAGCCTGGTGAGCTCTGCCTTCAGTTGCTGGGCTCCCCTTCCAGCTCCACCTCCAGAGCAGCAGACATGGAGGGCTGGGGTCTCTTTGCAGTGATGCTGGCATATTCCACAGACAGAAGGAGGTCAGGGGTGGGCTTTGAAGTGGGGTAGGTGTTGATATAGATGGGGTCCTCAGTGTCCAAGCAGTTCAGATGGGTGAGTGAGGCATAGCAAAGGGCTCCCATGTCTTCAACGGGGTCCATCTGCTGATCGGGTTGCTGGAAATCATAGGAGACAGCAGGCACTAGAGAGGCCACAGCTCAGAGGTGGGGGTGGGGTGGTCAGAAGAACCTTGGGGGCTTAGAGCTGGGTGGAAGGCAAGGACAGAAACAAGATGTTAGGTAGGCCTCTGGGAATGGGTGAAAGCTGCAAGGGTGGTATCTCTGAAGATGGGTAAGAATAGACTAAAGGAAGCCTCCAAAAAAACTCACCTACATAGTGCACCTGCTTTGCCATGCACCTGCCTAGGTTTGAGCCTGGTCCCGACTATGCTGGGGAAAAATGTCTGTGCTGTGGTTCTTTCTCTTTCTACCTCTGGTCTCTGCCTTTATATCTGCAAAATTTGGCCAGGAGCTGTGAACCCCTGGGATGATAAAAAAGAATGGACTGAAGGAGGTCAGGGAGATGACTCTGTGGTAGAATGAATGTCTTGTCTGTATGAGACCCTAGGTTTGATCCCTGGCACCATATAAAGTGGTGGGTTGGATCTGTGGTCTACCATAAGCACAATAATCAAGATTTTTTTTTTTTTTAAAGAATGGGCTAAGAAAGACAAGACAGAGTATGGTCCATGTACACACAGCTCCATATTTCCTGGGAGCTGGTTAACAATGCCCAATCTTAGGTTCTACCCCAGATCTATTAAAAGAAAGAGTCTAGAGGGGGTAGGGTGCAGAACCTGCTTTCACAGCCTTCCAGGTGGTTTCATTGGTGCCTACTGAGTCCCAGTGATAAGCTTGGTGAAGAGAGAGAGAGAGAGAGAAGAGCCAGAGCACCTGGTGAGATAACATAATAGTGATGTTGGAAAAAATAAGAACAGAAGGGAAAGCACAAAGCAGAACTTGGACTGGGTTTGGTGTATTGCACCAAAGTAAAAGTCTTGGCAGTGGTTGTTGGTGGTGGGGTTTCAGGTCCTGGAACATGATGGCAGAGGAGGACCTAGAGGGGGTTAAATTGTTATGTGAAAAACTAAGAAATGTTACAAATGTGCAAAATATTGTATTTTACTGTTGACCATAAACTGCTAATCTCCTCAACAAAGAAAAAAATAGTTATGCAAAAGACATTCATGCCTAAGGCTTAAGGTCCCAGGTTCAGTCCCCAACACCACTATAAACCAGAGCTGAGCAGTGCTCTGGAGTCAGTCTATTTGTCTGTCTATCTGTCTGTCTGTCTGTCTATCTACCTGTCTATCATGAGTGGCCGGTTTGCTCAGCTGGTTAAAGCGTGGTGCTAATATCTATCTATCATCCATCTATATCTCTCTCATTAAAATAAATTATTTTTAAAATTTCATTAAGATAATTAAATTATTTTTCTTAAAAATTGGTCCAGAAAGGTCCTTCAATAGTATTACCATGTACATGAGAAGACCTGACTTCATTTCCCAGGACATAGGAAAAAAATAAAGAAATTTATTTCCCAGCTTCCAGTGAAAGTACTTTCAGGAACCATATTTTGGTCACAGACACCTTTTTTTTTTATAACTGGTTATAAAAAAATAAAGCCATAGACTGGTTCATGACTCTCTAGATGGGCCAACACTGAGAAGCTGTCTCCTTGTGGGTAAAAATCAAAACCTGAGTCAGTCAGCTTCTTTCTGTTTCAGGGTTTTTGAATTGGGAGACATGGGAAGGATGCATGCAAATGAGGCAACAGGTACAGGGGAAATAATAAGGATGAGTACACACTAGTTAGGCAGTTAAAAGAAGAAGGAGGAGGAGGAGGAGAAGGAGAAGGAGAAGGAGAAGGAGAAGGAGAAGGAGAAGGAGAAGGAGAAGGAGAAGGAGAAGGAGAAGGAGAAGAATAGATGTACCCAGGAGAGTGAAGATTCCTTATGTCCTGGTAAGAAGCCCTTCCTGTGTACCATGGTCTCTACGTTCAAGGATGAATGGTTATCGTAGACGTGGTAGGATTCATCTTCACCTGCAAAAAAAAAAGTCAAGCGTTCATTGAAGAGGGACTTCCTGTTAGCCACCCACCTCCATGTTGGAAATACTGAATGGGACTGGCAGTCCTGGCTGGTCAGAAGGAGTCCAGTTAGAAAGGAAGCTGGAACTTGATTAAGAAACTTCTTCCTTCCTAAGGAGAATCTAGGTAGTAAGCACTAACCAGATTAACATCCAGGAAGTAGATATTCATGCTCAGATATAAATCAAATTGATTGCAAGTACCTAGTGTGTGTAAAACCTGCAAACATAAACAATTACAGGCCACAAAGACTTACAGATTTAAATCTCAAAGTTGAGTATCATCTTTTTGCTAATGTACTCACACATTATAAACCTTTCATTTTGGGGGGCCAGGGGATACAATGAGAAACATTTAATTTTATTCCCACATACGTACTTAAACCTACACAAAGACTCATCCCTAACTTAAAGTTCAATGAGAATGAAAACATCTTGACAATACACCAAGCATGTTGGGATTTTACTTTTATATTTCGTTCTACAAGCTATATTACTATGACCCATTACTGAGTTTACACAGTTTGAAATTATGTGTTGTTAAAGTTCGGAGGCTCCAGCAGGCCGGGCTAGCTTCGCGGCAGTAGACAGAGACAGAGACTCGGGGACACACGGCTGGGTTGAGAAGCTGCAGTTTAATCTTTATTCACGAATGGGCAAATCACCACACCATGTGCTTCCCCATCATTCTCCCTTCGCGGCTGCTACTGGGACTCTGGATGTCCTTAGCATAGGGGGCGGGGAGAAAGCGGGGCACGAAGCTAGCAAGGGCCAAACCAATTCTCTCAGAGGTCGGGGGTAAGGGGAGCAAACCAATATGAAACATACCAACAATTCCCCCTTCTGTTTTTAACTAAATGACCACAGTATCAGGGGTGTGGGGTGAACAGAAACCTATATCGTACAGGCATTTTCAAAAAAGAAACTGACACAAACATGGAGAAACATGTAAGTGAGTAACAAGAACTAGTGTGCTGCCAAGGGAAGGCCTGAGGGGGCCATTTTTTGCCTCTGTGGGCAAAACTTTATCAGCTTAAAAAAAATTTCCTGCCTCTGGGGGGTGTACTTTCCTCAATGGGCATTTTCTAGCATGGGGGGAGGGTGAGGCCTAGAGTCCCAAGGCATGGCTGCAGTCAGTCTTTGAGAAACCCAGCAGCATAAGCGGAAGCTGCTAGTTTTGTGCAAAGTGTCCCAGAGGAGTACCAGTGAGTCCGATAGAATTGCAAGTCCAAAGCAGATGTCCACCGAAGAATGCCAGGGGGTGTAACGTTGTACGTCTGTCTCGATGGGGAATGTCAGCCATCAGAATTCTGCTTTTCTGTAGAGAACTTAACAGCTGCAATTCACTTACTTATGAAACAAAACTTGTAGCAGGTTAGGAGTTTACCACAGTTGATAACTCTATTACAATTGGAAGTCCCTTCCAGCATGATTCTAAGGCTATTTAAAGTTCAAACAATAAAATGTGGAAAGGCAAACATGAACCATAGAAAGAAAAAAGCCTCAGGCATGAGAATTATTAGCATAACCATAGCAACCTAACATTTCTAATTGAGAAGGAATTTGAGACTTTTACATATCAACAACGTCTTTTTAACCTTTTGTTACACCCATTCAAGATGGAGACACACCCTAGGTGTGCACAGGTTTTTTTTTTAGACCAACTTAGTTAAAATATATTGATTATTAACTAATTTTTACCTCAGACTTTAAATGTAAGTTAATTTTATCTTTATGAGAATTACGTTGAAAACCTTTTTCATTTAACTTTGTCTGGTAAGAATATAGCCTTAAAGTTACATTCTTAACCTTAAAGTTAATGTTACCAAACTTTAAACACACACATACACATGATCTTTAATACACAAGGAGAGAAACTTTTGTTACGAAGACATGCCATTTCAAACACGAATTCAGATCTGTACTGTCTTAGCCATTCAGGGAGTGCGTTGTCCAGCGGTGGCCTCTTGGGCAACTTCACTTCTAGGAATTGCAGGTTGCGATCTCTGGATGAATCTCTTCGTATTCTAGCTCGTCTGCCTTCAGACCCGAGCTGAGGATCTCAGCCAGGGGGCCCAGTTTTGTCAGGTAGCCCGTGGTCTCCGGGTGGTCCGGGATCCATCCAGACTTCATAGCGGGAGGGCGGGCCTGCCAGCCTTGCAGAAGGCACGGGCCGAGGTGCCACGGGGTGGCGGCCAGGATAGGCTGCCACGGCCCTGCCCCATGGCCCTGCCATGTCGGCCGAGCAGCGTGGAGGGAGCTGGCGCCTGATGCCCCACGCCACGTGGCGGAAAGCTGGCTCCTGCGGGCTGGCGTTGGGCAAAAACCACAGACTGGTCCAGAGATAAATGTTCCAGAAACAGCGAAACAGTCTTGTGAAGAAAGGGCAAAGGCCTTTGGAGATCTCTTCACAAGCAGAAGAGAAGGCCATAGTACATAGGTAGCCAAATTGTCTTCACTTATCTGAGAGAGCAGGTCAGGTCCACATGGGCGCCATTTGTTGTTAAAGTTCGGGGGCGCCAACAGGCCGGGCTAGCTTTGCGGAGGTAGACAGAGACAGAGACTTGGGGACACACGGCTGGGCTGAGAAGCTGCAGTTTAATCTTTATTCATGAACGGGCAAATCACCACACCATGTGCTTCCCCATCATTCTCCCTTGGTGGCTGCTGCTGTTACTCTGGATGTCCTTAGCATAGGGGGCGGGGAGAAAGCGGGGCACGAAACTAGCAAGGGCCAAACCAATTCTCTCAGAGGTCGGGGGGGAAGGGGAGCAAACCAATATGAAACATACCAATAATTATGTATATAAATTTTACAATCCACTACTGACTTGCCCTATTTCAATCTTGTTAACATTGCAGGAGTATGTAATTAATGAACACAGTATGGATTTTATAAGCAAGTCAAATCAGGTATCATACAAAGGCATCCTGCTCAAAATGCCATAGCTTTTTCATGGGACTAAGCTAAAAATGTAACACTTGGAAGATGGTTCTGTGAGTAGAGCACATGCCTTACTATGCATGAAACCCTTTGTTTAATCCTGAATAATATAAAAGCACTATGGATTCCATGGATGACAGTGTGGTGCTTTTTATCTCTTTTGGGCTGCCTGCCCTTCTCACTTCTCTCTCAAAAATATAGATAATTCAAGATAATTCACCTGGATAGTGCACCTCCTTTGTAAAGCACGCCACCCAAGAATGAGCCCATTATGGAGGTCCCATTCCATAGGTGCTATTGGTCATTGGTAATTGATTCAACATCCATTCTATCTCCTCTCCCTAAAAATCAGGGGTAAGGGGAAAGTCTCAGCCTTCTGTTCAAGGCTGATTCCTCTGGTAGCCAGTTTCTAACCTAAGTGCTTTCCCAAATCATCTTCATTACCAGAAATCCCCTTGGGGAATAAAGAGGCTTGTTGTCAATTACAAGGCACTTGCTTCACTTCTATGACTCTGCAGCAATTTTCAAAAGCTAAGAACAAGAGAAGGATAAGGGTTTGGGGGAGCTGTGAGCCAGGAGCCATAGAAGACCACATAGACAAGAAATACAGTTTTTCATTTTGCAAAATATGAGTATTTCAGGGAGCCCTGGGCGTTTCCTCTGGGGACTGGGTTTCCTGGTTGGTGAAATGGGTATGTTAGGCTTCATCCCTACGCCCTCTGGATAACCTGTCTAAGGCTAAGCCTTGGAGTCTACTCAACGCTAGAGATTACCTTTTCCAGCTCTTCCTTGGGCTTTCTTGAGGCACAGAATCAGAATACCAAGTCCCAGGCCCAGCAGCAGAGCAGCCACCACCACACAGGCAGCAATGAATTTCCAGTTACCTGAAAGGCTGTGGAATAAGGACCAACAGATAAGAACAGTCAGAAGTTTGTTGTCCCAACAGATTCCCTTGCTGAGCAGGCCAGCAAGCAACCATGCTCAAGGGTTCTGCTCTGCTGAGGAGAGAGCACAGTGGTAGCACACCAGACTAACATTCCTGAGGTGAGATCCTAGAGGTTCCAGATTCAATCCCCAGCCTCATCAAAACCCAGAGTTACACATGCTTTAGTCTCCAGCCACCCTCTCTTCCTCTGTCTCTGTTTCTCAGGTAAATAAACAAACTTTGGGACCAGGAGATGACAGGGTTCAAGCCCCCATCCACCACATGGAAACATCACACAAAGAGGAATCTTTATGGACAATAAAGCAGTGCTGTGGTGTCTCTGCTTTCTCTGTTTCCTCTCTCTGCCTCTTACCATCTATCTGCAAAAAATAAAATAACAATATTGGATTGTTCTAAAAGTCATAACAAATGTTTTCTGTGTAAAATGTATCATTGCTCCTAGTCTTTGATTGTCAGAGAAATGCAAATAAAGACAACAATGAGATACCACTTCATTCCTGTGAGAATGTCATACATCAGAAAAGGTAGCAGCAACAAATGCTGGAGAGGTTGTGGGGTCAAAGGAACCCTCCTGCACTGCTGGTGGGAATGTCAGTTGGTCCAACCTCTGTGGAGAACAGTCTGGAGAACTCTCACAAGGCTAGAAATGGACCTACCCTGCAATTCCTCTTCTGGGGACATATCCTAAGGAATCCAACACACCCATCCAAAAAGATCTATGTACACATAATGTTCTTAGCAGCACAATTTGTAAAACAGCCAAAACCTGGAAGCAACCCAGGTGTCCAACAACAGATGAGTGGCTGAGCAAGTTGTGGTATATATACACACAATGGAATACTACTCAGCTATTAAAAATAGTGACTTCACTGTTTTCAGCCAATCTTGGATGGAGCTTGAAAAAACCATGTTAAGTGAAATAAGTCAGAAACAGAAGGATGAATATGGGATGATCTCACTCTCAGGCAGAAATTGAACCACAAGATCAGAGGAGAAAACACAAGTAGAACCTGAACTGGAACTGGTGTATTGCACCAAAGTAAAAGACTCTGAGGTGAGGGGTGGGGGGAGAATACAGGTCCAAGAAGGATGACAGAGGACCTAGTGGGGATTGTATTGTTATATGGAAAACTGAAAAATGTTGTGCATTTACAAACTATTGTATTTACTGTCGAATGTAAAACATTAATTCCCCAATAAAGAAATTTTAAAAAAAGAAAGAAACCAAGTCAAGTCACCCAAGTACTAAAACAACCAACCAGCTACCCCACAAACAAAAGAAACTAAAATGTCACACACCAAGAAAATCACACTAAAATTAAAACTAAAATGTCACACACCAAAAAAATAATAAATAAAATGCATCATGAGGGAGCCAGCTGGGGGTACATCTAGTTAAATACTCAGTACTAAGCACAAGGACCTGTGCAAGGATCCAGGTTCAAGACCCCCCCCATCCCCCACCTGAGTGAAAGCTTCTTCAGCAGCCAAATAAGTCTGCAGGTGCCTTTTTCTCTCCATCTCTATCTCCCCCTCATCTCTCAATTTCTCTCTGTCCTACCCAATAAAAATACGAACAACATTACACTTCCCTCAGTTACTCCAAAGCTAACCTTATCAAAGTAAGGACTGTGAAAGCTGAATAAGGGCAAGAGACTGGTATACTTTAACAATGACTCTTTAGTCACTATCAGGCCACCCCATCATCTGGGGCTCTAGTCGGGGCGTCCTGACATTCCCAAACAGACATGATGGGCCTAGACCTCGAATAGATCCCTCTCTCAATTGTTACTGGTCATCTTCATCAGGAACAACACAATAGACCCCTCTGTGGACTCCCATAGAACCTTGCCCTCAATGTGGATCAACAATGGTAGAGAATATTCCATCCACCGAAGGGAGGCTGAACAACATATTCTATCTACCACCTGAGGAAGATAAGTCCTGAAATTGGGGCAGCTTGGAACATTCCTTCTCATGACCACAGAATGTGAGCTTAGATCTACAGGGTCACATAGGCTCCTAAGCTGAATATGGGCCCCAGATCATATCAAATCGATGAGGTTTGCAGTCAACAATATTTATACACCTTTCCTGTATTTGGGAGCTACTCTCTCTCCTGATCCAGCTTTCTAGCCCTTTTCCTAGCCATGACATCATCTCCCTAGACAATAACTTGGGTCCACCTGGAATATCAGATGTTAGGCTCAGAAAAAACAAACAAACAAAAACTAATATAGTCATGAACCCTTTGGAATATAACTAAAATAGGCTTACTAGCTATCTACAAAACAGAGACCCCAAAATCTTCATCTGCAATATTCCAGCCTTTAGGTTCATGATTAGTCAACAATTTGTTTGGCTTTATATGTTAAATCTTTTCAGCCACCAGGTTCCAGATGCTACCATGATGCCAACCAGACTTCCCTGGGCAGACGACCCGACCAATATATCCTGGAGCCCTGCTTCCCCAGAGCCCTTCCTCACTAGGGAAAGAGAGAGACAGGCTGGGAGTAGGATTGACCTGCCAACACCCATGTTCAGTGGGAAAGCAATTACAGAAGCCAGACCTTCCACCTTTTGCACCCCATAATGGCCCTGGGTCCATACTCCCAGAGGGATAAAGAATAGGAAAGCTATCAGGGGAGGGGATAGGATACGGAGTTCTGGTGGTGGGAATTGTGTGGAGTTGTACCCCTCTTATCCTATGATTTTTGTCAGTGTTTCCTTTTTATAAATACAAAAAATTTTTAAATGGGAACAACAAAAATATGGCAACCAGGAGCAATGGATTCGTAGTGCCAGTACCAAGCCCTAGTAACAACCCTGAAAGCAAAGCAAACAAAACAGAACGAAAAAAAAAAATTGCATCATGATTTTTTCCGACAACCTCACAGTCTACTAGGAGCTGTGTAGTCATGCAGGCATAAAGTCCCAGTGAAGCCCTGGCAGCAAGGAAAAATGAAGAAATTTCTTATTTTGTTTAAACATTTTATGAGAGAGAGAGAGAGAGAGAGAGAGAGAGAGAGAGAGGGAGACTAGAGCACTGCTCATCTCTGATTTATGGTAGTGTTGTGGATCAAACCTGGGATTTTAGAACCCCAGGCATGGAAGTGTTTTGCACAACTATTATGATATCTCTCCTACCCGGAAATCTTTTTTCTTCAAGGTCCTTTCCTGTAAGCCATGCTTTCTCACTTTGTGTTTGTATCTTCCTTAGGGAATGAGGATGCTGATATTGTATCCAGTCTGCTCCTTTCTCTTTGCTGACAGTTGTCCCTTGGCTTGCCTTTTGGGTCCCTGCACTAAGTCTTGGCCCATCTCCCCCTCACTCTCCCCTTAGCCATTCTTGGACCCCATCCTTTATCTTCAGTCCTCCCATTGAGACACAGCTGAATCTAGAGGATGCCATGGGTTATAGCAACTACAGAGTGTGCCCTTCCCCTAGAGCCCTGTGGTTCTAGGATAGCTCCCCTGCTCTTTCAGAAAGGTAGAGAAGTTTTGGGAGTGGGACAGAGGGAAAAAGCAGCAGCTGTGGCCACATGCCTGGCTCTAAGCCCTTTGAATCTACAGTCTCAAGGCTGGATGGTGGTGTGCCTGATTAAGCACATGCATTACAGTGCTCAAGGACCCAGGCTCCAGCCCCTGGTCCCCACCTGCAGGGGAAAGCTTCACAAGTGGTGAAGTAGAACTGCAGGTGTCTCTCTGTCTCTCTCCTCTATCTTTCCCTCCCCTCCTATTTTCCCTGTCTCTACCCATTAACCAATAATTTAATTTAAAAAAAAGAATCTACATTCTCTAAAACCTGTGAATCCTCACAACTGTCTTATAGGGCAGGTGAGGAGGGTCAGTGGAAGAATACCTGCCTTGCATACATGAAGCCCTGGGTTTGATCCCTGACATCAAACAAGAGCAGCATGGACAAGATGGGTAGAAATCCATGGGTGGTAGCTTGTGCTCTCTCTTCCCTTCTTACTTTTGTGTCTCTCTGTATCTCACTCTTTCAAAAAAAAAAATCAATGAAGTGGCTCAGTAGTAGAACCCAGGTGTGAGACATCAAGTTCAATCTCCTGGAGCAACATTTTTAAAATTCCTGTAAAATAACATTTTCCACGGGAGTGACTACACTCCCTAGAGTAAACTTGGTAATGTTTAGAGGCATTTCCAGTGATCAGCACTGCAATAATGTGTGCTAGTGCTGCCATGGACAGAGGCACCCCCCACCACAGAGAATTGACTCAGTCTGAGTGTCATTAGTGCCACACACAGGACCCCCCGCTGTGAAATGGGAATAATACTGGTCCCGTTCTTCAGATGAGAAAAGTGAAGCTCAAAGAGATGTGACTCCTGTTTCATTCTCTGAAAACCAGAAGGTTGTTGGGAGTCTTTGGCCCACTCAATAGTGGCTGAGAGGAAATGGAAGGTGGTGACTGTACCTGCCAGTGACAGGATTGGTGACAGAGGTCCAGGCTGTGGTTCTCCTGGTGCTCCTGGTGGTGGTAGATGCAATTGAAGCTACAAATAAGGACAGTGATCAGGGCTGGGCAGTAGCACGCCTGGTAGAGTACACATATTACCATGTACAAGGACCCAGGTTCAAGCCCCACAGTTCCCACCTGCAGGGGGGGAGTTGAATGAGTGGTGGAGCAGTGCTGTTGCATCTCTCTCTCTCTCTGTCTCTCTCTATCTTTCTCTCTCTCCCACCCTCTCTGTCTCTCATCCTCTATCAAGAACAAATAACTGTTGACAAATGGTGGAGTTGTATAGGGATAAAGTCCCAGTGATAACTCTTACACAAAACAAAACAACACACAGTGATCACTCCTGTGTGTCTTCTCCACACTCTGAAGCTCTTCTTCCCTTTTTTTTTTTTTTTTTTTTTGAGACTCTTCACTTCTACCCCCCAACCATGGGTAGAAGGAGACCACACATGACCCTGGGTCAAGTGAGAACTCTTGAGAAGCACTGTACCCTGCACATTACTGAAGGTTAAATCACTCTGAGTTGTGTTGGATTTCCTTCCCAGTGAGGTGCTACAGTGCAAATAGACTAGACTGATACCTGTGTACCGAATGTAGCCTCCTCTGCTCTCACTGTTTTAAACATGCCATGTGCCTCCAACATGAAATGCTTCTCTCCTTCCTTCTAACCTTCTTTATCTCCACTGCATAAGTTCCTGATCAATCCACAAGGCCCAGGTGTTGGCAACTCCTCCAGGGAGTCTGTTTTCCTGGACTTCTGAAACACTCTGTTCCCTCCTTTCACTGGGTCTCCAGCCAGCATGCTTCTATTCTGCCACTTCCCACCCTGTATCAGAACCCTGTCCTTCTTAGTATGTCTTTCTTCCCAAAACTTGTTACAAGATACTTCTATATAGAGTGGGGATTCAAAGTTTCTTGACTTCTCTTTCAGAGATTAATCAGGCACCATGCATAGAATAAGCAAACAGCCAAGGCTTTGGCCCTGAATGACTCCACTGCTCATATGGGTCTTCCAGGTGCCCAGCTGACCAAATAGATGGACAACAGGGAGGGAGACTGGAAATGAGTTGTTGGTCATTATTTCTCCTTTGGCTAATTCTGCTTCTGTTTCTCTCCCTGTCATCATGCCAGGTTCCCCTGCATTGCTTAATGCTGTAGTCTATTTACATAATCATTGTTGTATCTGAGACCTGCCCTGCCTGCAGGGAATTGTTTTAATTCCCACTGGTTAGATGGAAGCTTGCTCTCTCCACCCACTCTCCTATGTATTTCCTGTTCCGACCTGCCATTCCCGCCTCAGAAGATATAAAAATGCAGATCAATAAAAGCAGATTGCATTGCCTTCCCGCTCAGCCACGAGAGTTCCTGGTTCCTCTCCCATGTCGCTGAGTAGGCAACAGCCTAGGTTGGCTCCAGCAGAGTTCTCTCCAACCCAGAGAGCATGTGCCTGGGAAGAAACACCCTCAGGCTAGCCCGGCATCAAGTGTGCTGTTTAAGCCCTGGTCACCACAGAGAAATACAGGGGACATCAACAGCTTAGACCTCAGAACTGAGGATAACTCTAACCTTCCATTGTGAGGCTAAAGATCTCTTTGGTCTCTCTCTCTCTCTCTCTCTCTCTCTCTCTGTGTGTGTGTGTTCTGTGTCAAACCAGGGTTTCTTTGGCCTCAGCCCCTATATGACAAATCTACCACCCCATCAGCATTTTTCCCTCTTTTATTTTTTATTATCTTTATTTATTTAATGGGTAGAGACAGCCAGAAATTGAGAGGGAAAGGGGTGATAAAGAGAGGAAGAAATATAGAAACATATTCAACACTGCTTCACTTGCAAAGTTTTCGCGTTGCATATGGGGACCGGGTGCTTGAACCCAGGTCCCTGCACATTATAACATGTGAGCTCAACCAGGTGTGCCACCACCCAAAATCCCTCTTTTTCTCTTTTCTTAATAGGACAGAGAGAAACTGAGAGGGAAAGGATATATATAGATAGATAGGTAGAGAGAGAGAAATAAACTTGCAGCCCTACTTCACTTCTCATGAAGCTTCCCCTGCAGGTGGGAATTGAGGGGTTTAAACCCTATTCCTTGTAAATGGCAACAAGAGTATTCAACTAGGTACTGTCCAGCTTCCACGATCTCTCAAGATTTAGGGGGCAGATCCACGCCCTGAGAGTCCCAGGCTGCTTCATCTCTCAGGCTTATGCTCTTAAGTTTTGTATCTGCCTGGTTATCTCACTGTCACTGTCTGAACATCTCTTGAGCTCTGCCAGCTCAACCCTTTGAAGGGAGGTGGGAGCTAAGGTCAAGGGTACAAGGGTAGGGAAGTTTGGAAGTGGATCATTCAAACAGTCTTGCTTAAGCCCAAAGGAGTGTTACAACCATGATAAATAGGTAGAGTCCTGTTAGTGACACAAACTTGTTCAGAGACGTGTGTGTGTGTGTGTGTGTGTGTGTGTGTGTGTGTGTGTGTGTTGTGGAAGAAAGGAGCAACCAAGGCTGACCGATCTGAATTCCTCTCTGACTGAGCAGTCAAGGGCCACAGCTGACCTGGAGTGAGGGGCTCCAGTGCTCAGCAATGTTTAGAAGGACAGAGGACACGGGTTATAGTAGGATACTTTCCAGTCACACAACGTGTGATACAGGAAGTCTGAGAAGCACACTTGGGAAGGGGCAGGACTCACCTGGAGATACCAGCAGATAGATGGATCTTAGAAAAGCATTTTGGATTCCACACAAGTAGATTCCCGAGTTCTCCATCCTGATCTTGGTCATGGTGACAGTAAAGTAGCCATACGTGGGATGATCTTGGATGGAGATTCAAGGTGTTTGTCGGTACTTGGAACTAAGAGCTAATATGTCACAGTCTTCTGCCAGTGTTAACTTACACCAGAATTTTACCTTGTTGAAACTTTGTTGGGGCTGGTACAAACAATTCACAAAGATCTTCTGACCCTCCAGTACTGACAATAGCTCTGGTTTCTGTTCCCAGGAGCCTGGTGGGGCGCAGGGGAGACTCCAATGTTAGAGGCTCCCCGAGCTGCCGCTACAGGGTTTCAAGATGGGGTGCCCTCTTCAAGGGTCTATTTTCCATCTCTACACTCAAAGGAGACCCAGAGTCAGTCTCTGACCTCAGCATAGCCCTGCTCCCTGCCCGAGGCTCTGTAGAGGCTATAGCTCAGTCTCCTCATGTAGCTCCCAGCCCCCTCTCACCCCATCTCTTTCCTCTTCCCCTCACCTGGAAACAACAGCACCAGCAGAACAGGAGGCAATAAGTCTGCAGCCTCCCAGGCCATGGTACTCTTCTTGAGCTGGGGTGGGGGAAGAGAAGCAAGGAGCAGGGAAGCTGTTAAGGAGAGGGAGTGGGCCCTCAGTGCAGTTACCACAGCTAGCTGGGATGGCAAAGGGTTCCAGTGGGGAGGCAAGAGACCTGGGGTGCAGAGCGACCTTAATGGGGAAGGGGGTTCTTCCAGCCTCAGGTGCTATGCCAGATTTGGGGTCAGCCTCTTCATGGGGAATCTGTAGCTATGGTTGGCATTCTTGTGACCCACCTCTTCCCCTCAAAGGTGTTTTTCTCCCACTGGGGTAAGGACAGCTTTGAAAGCCCAAGAGGAAACCATGATGAAATAAGAAGCTACTTCTCTTTCCTCTTCTCCTTCTGCTATCCCACTCCCCACCCCACCCCACCTCCACTTTTCCTCCCAATTCAAGTAAAGTACAGGTGTGTGTGTGGGGGGGGGGGAAGAATGAGGGTCCTCAGTGGCCAGACACATCTTTCCTAGACTGGGAAGTTCTTAGAGGGCTTGGGGGTGGGGGAGTGGGAGAGAAAGGAAATAGAGAGTAACTTATCAGGTTGGAGGGGAAGGAAATGTCCTTGACAAGGTCAGGAGAGGGTGTGATCATAAGGGGGAAGAAGAGAAGATAGGTAAGAGAAGAAGGGTTGAGGAAGGAGAAAAAGATGTCACACCTGTGTTCCCAGCCTCCAGCCTGCCACCATCACAGTGTAACCATTTGTTGGAAAATCACTCTGATCAAGCAAGACTAAAAAAAAAAAAAATGTAACTAGGTGTGTAGGGTTCACAGCTTGTCATTTGGGTAGCCCAGCTTTGAACCCCGGCATCACATAGAAGATGCCATGGCACTGGAAAAATTTCTGGTACATTTAGTTTCTCTCTTTCTCTCTCTTTCTCTCTTTCCCTCTGTCTTAGCAAAAAGAGAAGAAGAAAAAAACAGGAGCCTGGAACAGTGAAATCTCACAGATACTACCTACCTACCTACCCCCTGCTCTAAACAAAATAAAATAAAAGTTGCATTAGATGAACTACAAGAAGACAACAATCACAGGCCATTTCTAGTTAGTAGGGAAATGACAAAGAAAAAGGAGCCCCTGTAAGTGAGCAGTGTATCAGGCTGGGTTTGTGGGGGGCAGACACCGAGGTGAGATCAGTGCAGAAGGACCCAGATGCTGGGGGACCCCAGGACCTGCAGAAAGAGAAGCCATGCTGCCCTCAACCAACAGAAATCACCGCTGATTTCTTCACCGCTGATGAAGTATTCTGAAGACAGGGTGCTTTCAGGACTGGTTGGAGGTAGCAAAGGCTGCTGGGTCTTAGTCCCCCAGTGAGTGGGTCGGGTAAGTGGACTACCAAAGCCAGCTGTCTGTCCTCAGTGATCTTGAGGCCCTTAGCACAGAGCAGAGGTCCACTGATCCTAGATAAGGAGCAATACTATAGAACATGCTCTGACCCAGTAGGATGGAGAGTGAAACCCATTTTGTACTCATATAGGAGGTTCAGAACCTCGGACTTTCCTGCTGCTCTCAGTGTGGGGATGTGTGTTCCTTAATGTCTGTCTGCTCTGCCTGTAAGCTCCCCAGTTTGAGGTCCTATGGGTGCTGTGCTTTCTTATTTGCGACTCCCCTGGGTGAGGGCAGGAAGTTTTTCACAGCTGTGCTCAGTTGTCACCGTTTAATGTTCAGGAAGCTGCTTTTTTTTCTTTCTTTCTCCCCCCCCCCCGACTTTTTAAATTTATTATGATAAAACAGAGAAACAAGGTGGAAGAGGAAAAGAGAAAGAGAGAACTGCAGCCTGCTCTGCCATTTGTGAAGCACTTCCCTTACAGGTGGGGCCCCAGGGGGAACAAATCTGGGTCCTCACGCATGGTAACTTGAGTGCTTGGGTTGCACCACCACCAGGCCCCAGTGTTCAGGAAGCTTTGTTATATTACCCACTAGAGGCTTGGAGGCCCTGCTTTTGTATGTCCTGTACCCCCTTGTGTCATGCACCTCCCTTCCCTGAACCTTCTAGGATCAAGGCCCTCTTCCTGGAGCTCCAGGAGGAGGAATGAGAACAGGAAGGAGGACGAGAGAAGCCAGTGTTTGGAAGGAAATGTTTCAGAGGTTAGAAGGTCCACAAAGGCTTCCCAGCTGGGCTCTAAAAGCTGGAAGGCGAAGTGTGGGGTCTTTGCCTACTTGTCAGCACTCTGTATTTTCATCACGGAGCTCAAATGGGAGCAGACTCCATGGGGGCCCTGGTCCTGGGCAAACATGGACAGTTGGTCACCTAACCAACCATCCAGCCAAACATCAGAGCACAGTGACAGCCTCAGCCTAGTTCTGTCCCCAGCAAAAGACATTTCATAGGCTTTCATTCTCTCATAAGTTTTAGTTAATTTAGGTAGCTCCAAATACTTAGACCATTATGGTTTCAAGATCAGAAATCTAAGAGGAGTGTTTTCGTGACTAGGACTTTTAAAAATTAATGTTTCAATAGTTATTATCTTGAATGATTAGATAACTGGATATTTCTTCATATGTGGGGTATTTTTTTAAAAATAGCAAAATTATTCATTATATGATATTATGTCACCACCTGGTAAGATAGAGTGACATGTTATTTTGAGGAGAGTTTCATGAAAGCAGTCTCTAAGGAGAGAGAGGAAAGTTATACAGAGGTGTTTTAAAGAAACAAAGTTTTGTGTTCAGGATAATCAACCCTTAGCTGTGCTTCATAATAAAATACTGTGCAATCCAATATGTTTAAGGGCTGAAGAGATGCCTTACTGTGAGGGTGAATGCTTTCCCATGCACATGGTCCAAGTTCAGGTCTAGGCAGCACATGGGAGGTGCATGGCAACAGGGGAAGCTCTGATACTGTGGTCTCTCTCTCTCTCTCTCTCTCTCTTAATGAACAAAGAAAGACAACCCAGGAGTAGTGAAAATATTCATATTTTCATATGAAATATGACCCTGGCTTCACAAAAACAAACACACTTGAGAAATACAGTATGTGGGACCAGGAGGTAGCACACCTGGTTGAGTGCACACATTATAGTGTACAAGGACCCAGATTCAATGCGCTGGTCCCCACCAGCATGGGGAAATCTTCACAAGTAGTGGAGCAGTGCTGTTTGTGTCTCTCTCTCTTTCTCTCCCTATCTCCTCCTTCCCTCTCAATTTCTCTGTCTCTGTGCAAAGTAGAAAAATAAATAATATAGATATAGATGTATATTTTAAAAAGAAGTACAGCATATGTTATTATTCATACTCTATTATGGGGTCTGACTTGGGGCCAGATCATATCCTTCCCCACTCCCACCCCCACCACCAGCTCCTTTCAATATAGAGAGAAAACAGGAAATTAGGGTTCAAAGTTTTTGATTTGTTTTTTCCCCCCCATCAGCATTGTTTCTAGGTCTCTGTGTTTTCATGATTCTTCTACTCCTGGGTTCTTTTTTCTTTTTTAATAGAGGGGAAAAGAGAGACAAACACACCCCAGCACTGTTCCACTGCTTCTGAGGCAGACCCCTCCTACCCAGCATGTGCTCCCGTATGGTAACCAGAGACTGGAACCCAGGTCTCTGCACATGGTAAAGTGTGCATTCTACCAAGTGAGCTATCTCTAGCTCTAGGGATCAAATATTTTAAATGTAGAACATTACACACAAATTATAGCTGAGGAAGGAAAAAAAAAACATTTGAGGATCAATGTTAATCACATGCCATTGGTTTAGTTGTGTAAGTTTCATGTTACTTCATTTTATTCTGAAAATAGTCTTAAGAGGTAGGAATTAGCATCTCTTTTCACAAGAGAGAAGCAATGAGGCCTGAAGAGGTTAGTGACTTGCAGAGGGTCACAAAATAACAAGAGACACCCTTGGGCACTGCCCCATAGCCATGTCCAGGGCTCTTCCATGGGGCATCCTGCTCTTCTGCAGAGAAGGTGGTCAGTGGTGCAGCTTCAGAATCGCTAAGGAGTGAACATGAGCTCCTCAGTGCACAAGAACATTTCTCCTGGAGAGTTAGACCCCAGGATGGTAGCCACATTCTCTAAGAAGGCGGGCCGATGTGGGTGCGTATACACATTTCCAGTCACCTGACTAGTCAAATCCTCAACTGGAACCTCCCCTCAAGGGCTCTCTTTTAGACATTGGGAAAAGATACTTCTTCCCAGTTGTCCTTGAATTTTTCCCCCTGCTCCTTCTGCTCTCCCATGTCCATTCTGGAGTGACTCTGTCAGCTGTCCACCCTGGCGGTGTCACTGTCCTGACCACTCCATTCACTTTTATATCTAGGAGGCCCACCTCTGTTTCCAGGTGTTTATTCCAGTTGCTCCAGGTAGGCAGACATGGGGGAATGTGGGGCGGGGGGGGGGGGGACTCAATTCCTATTCTCCAGCCTTTGCTCAAAAAAAAAGCTAAGTCTTGACTTCTGGGATATGAGGCAATGCAGAAGGGCCAAACTGCACAAGCCCTTGGGTTCTCACCCTGGCTCCTGGCCCCATCTCCATCCCACCCTCCACTGAGCCATCCTCCAGGCTATGGTTTGTCTTTGCTGGGCCATAGGACGTTCTTTCTTCCCAGGAAGTAATTAGCACACCCACCCCAGGGGGGCTGTTGATCCTGCTTTTCTCTGAGCATGCTATCTTTTCTAACGGTCTCTAGAGATTCCTCAGACCCCAGTGGGAGTGCAAGTTGGACCCAGGAGTACAGACTAGGAGAAAGAACTGAGTTTAGTCTCTGCTCACTATCTAGGGATAGGCTGGGTCACCAGATGAAGGGTAGCTTCATCCAGGTCACTGAATTCCTGGAGGAGCCAGACAGCAGGCAGCAGCAGTGGAGTGTGGGTTCTGCTGCCTCCTAGGACTTGAGGGACAAACAGCTCACCCATAGGACACATGATCTGAGGGGACACTTCTGTGAACCCCTAGAGCTTATATCATATTTCCTCCCCATCAGTGCCTGTGGGCCATTGACAGGCTCTGGGACTCTGCATTCTGAGCACATGTGATGCTTGAGGGGAACAAAAGGGAGCTAAGGACACAGGTCTGAGGTAGGGAAAGGACAGTCTTAATTGCCCAACCTCCCCTCTCCTCAGCTTAACAGTAAAGGCTCCTTAGGTCCACAGGAGCTGAGGTTCTCTGTAGACAGCACCATCTAGCTTCTCTGTCACCCAGCTGGGGCCCCAGGGTCTGTGGCTCTGAGCAGAACCTCATGGGTGGCTCTCCCTGGAATTGCCCAGCCCCTCTGCTCTGGGCCCCACCCCAGGTCCTGGCAACCCAGGAGGGCTGCACAGGGGATGCACAGCTTTGGTTCCAGGAGGGCCTTGAGCATTGCACAAGTTCTCGACCCCAATCTGGCTCCAGTCCAGACAGGCCCCAATCTTTACTCCTCTGGCTTCCTGGGGTCCCTGCTGGTGTCCCTTCAGCTCCCACTGCCTTAGTTAAGTGTCTTCAGAGCAAACAAATTTCCATGGAGGCTGTGGTCTTCCAGGTGGTTCTTTCCAAGTCCTGACAGGGACCCTGCAAATATTGTAACCTATGAGGAGAGGGGAGAGGTAAGGAAAAGTCAGCTTCTTTCTCTCACTACCCATGAGCTATTGGTCCCATCCTAGCCTCTCTTCCCCCTCTGATGTTCACTTTTGGTCAGGTTATCACCCAGAGGGCTCTGCTGTGCTGTCCCTGACTGTTCACCCCCATCCCTCACCTAGGTGCCTCATGATCCTCCCAACTGGACATACCCCACAAAGACCTTTTTCTGCTAGGTTTTTGGGAAGTGTATCAAAGCCCTTTTGCTCTTTCCTTCAGAAGATGGAAGCACACTCACTACTTACTTCCCATGTGTCTCTTCTTCCAGAACCCATAGACTACAATCAGCATCAGAGGCACTGGGAGCAAGGTCAGCATAGCCATGAGCACAGTGGCATAAGAATCCTGGTTCCTGGGGAGACAGAACAAAGCAGGAAAGGGTAAGTGCTAAGTCCGCTCCCCTGACCCAACTCGGGTCTCCTCAACATCTGAGTTGGACCAGAAGAAATCCCAACCATCTTTGAGGAAAAAGATGGCCTCTTTTGCATAGGGACCAGCTAGGGGGCAGACCAGAATTCAGGTGAGAAAGTTTCCTGGCAGAGGGGACAATCTCTCCACATTAGGTCTTCTCCTCTGTTATGTCCTCAAGTGGACTCATCACTGGGAAATTGTAAAGAGTTCCCCATTTGTGATGGGAGAGACCAAGCATCCTGTTCTCCTCACAGTGAGCAAAGCTGACTCTTCCCATTTCTCTCCTCTATAACTTAGGCTGTGTGTACTCCACCTGGAGTACATGTCTCACTTGCATGCATAGGTCATCAGCATCTCCCTTGAATTTATATTTATTGATTGATTTCTACCAGAGAACTACTTAGCTCTGGCTAATAATGATGTAGGGGACTGAACCTAGGATGTTGGAGCCTCAGGCACAAGAGTCTTTTTGTATTACCGTTATGCTATCTCCTTCACAAGCATTTTTTTCACCTGAGATATCTCATGTTACTGGTGCCCTTTATGCCACTTGTGGTGGGGGCAGCCTTGTACAGAGAGGGTGGGTGTATAAATACCCCAACTCCCTTGCTCTTCAGGTAGCTATTTGACAGAACCCCAGAGCTCCCCAGGTGGAATTGAGCTCTTGCTGCCCACAGAGGTTACCACCTCAATTAAGTACTCTGTTAACTTCCTTCTCTCCTGTGTCCCATAGAATAAAGCTCTTTCCAGTTCCAAATCAGATATAAATCCTTGTCTCAGGGTCTGTTGCAGTAGGATCCTGAAGTAAATTATTCTCCATTTCCAACTTCCTGCTCCTAAACTTTAATCATGTCTTCCTGTCTCTTCCTCCTGTCTCCTCTCCTCCTATAGACCCTTATGTTGACTCATTCCCTACCCTCTGATTCCCACTGTCATGGTTTATGTCTCATCTACATGCCAGCTTCTAGTTTCCTACCTTCCATTCAGCTCACTAGATTGAATTCCTAGGGGGTAGGGGAGATATTGTCCACCACAGTATCTGTACTTTGCAGTCAGCTCAGATACCAAGAAATGCTGCCATATCTGACAAAGTGCCATTCTACCCTGAAGCTCAGGGTATCTACCTGGTGGGGGCTAGTTTGTTGAGTAGAGACCTGCTGGTATGGCACATTCCTGTGGTGGTGGATCCGGCTTGGCTGGAGGTGGGTGGCAGACTAATGCTGCTGTGAGTTGCAGTCACTGTTTGGGGCTCTGCAGTCCTCTGGGGTCCTGTGATGGAGGATCTGGTGGTGCTGAAGCTAGAGCCTGCCACTGAACTCAGTCTGATGGTCCCGGAAGCAGTAGAGGACAAAGTAAGGAGTTCAGGAGTAAACATCAGCTCCGTGGTGGTTAAAGGACTGGAGGTGGGGACTTGGACACTCGTGATGATGATGTCATTCTTTAGGATGCTGGTCTGAAGTTCTAGAGAAGTGGTTCTCTTGGTTGTGGGGGCTGAGGGTTCAGAGAAAAAACATTAGAATGACTTGAAGGCTTCAATGCCGAGAGCAGGTCCCAACAGCTCCACACCTATTTGGATACTGGGGTGGAGCCTACATTAGTGTTCCCTCACCTTGACCTTGAGTCTAGGATTCCACTTTGCTGAGAGACAGGTCTGTAATATTGATTCAGGAGCAACAGAGGAGGGCAATGTAATTGAGTTAGGCATTGGGGGAGGTTGGGTCACTAATTCTATCATCATTGACTATTTTTTCCACTTCTCTTGCTGACTTCCTCATCTTTCCTATCTTGTAAATGTGAGAGGACATTTAGGCTTAGTTTTGATCCTTCTCTCCATTTCCTACACCCCACGGGAGAGCTTTTCTATGCCCTCCATGTTTATCACCTTTAGTGAGATATAATTCACATGACATATGGCACACCCATTTATATCATCCAAATCAGTGGCAGTTAATGTATTCAGATGCCATTTAATGTTAATGCCAGTAGGGCACCAAAGTAAAAACCCTGTGGTGAGGGGTAGATATGTAGCTTCCTGGGCCAGTGGGGGGTGGGAGTGGGTGGGAGGGATGGGTCACAGTCTTTTGGTGGTGGGAATGGTGTTTATGTACACTCCTAGCAAAATGTAGACATATAAATCAGTAGTTAATTAATATGAGAGGGGGAAAATCAGTTGTATGTCTCAAAGTTTCTCAGAACACAAACTGAATCTGTTTAATATATAGGCTGTGTATTTGATATGCAGACTCTCTCAAAAGCCTAGACCAAGTAGATTAGAAGCATCCAATAGCACAGCTATATACAAGATACTGGATACTGAACAGCAAACCCTAACAAAAGGACTCTTCAAAGTTAACCCAATTACCAAATAATGTGATGATAACATTAACTATCCATTGTCTTTTTGAACCCTAAGACAGCAGGAACCTCACATCTCCACTATAGAGCCCCTACTTCCCCCAGTCCTGGAACCCTTGGGTAGGACCCACTTTCCCATATGCCTCTCCCAATCCATACCAAATAATATTGCATCCGCCGATCACAACCTAACCAACGCAATGATTGCCACCTCAACATGCTTCACCTCAGACTGTGTCCAGAGACTTCACATGTGGAATGACAACCCTTCAGCTTCATTACTCGGGTGAGACCTTTCCTTTTATAGTACACTCTAATTTCATCTCAGGTGGTTCACTTTCTAACAAAGTCCCATAACCTAGATATACACCAGTTTCTGTGAGAGAGAGTATATGTTCACACGTATCCATAAACTACTGCAAAATATATACCTGAAAGCAAAAGTACACTAGAGTTTGCAGTGAGTACCTCCCTAACACTTCCTCTCCACTATTCCAAGCTTTGGGTCCATGATTGCTCAACAATTTGTTTGGCTTTGTATGTTAACTCTCTTTTCAATCACCAGGTTCCAGATGCCACCAGGATGCTAGCCAGGCTTCCCTGGATTGAAGACCAATGTGTCCTGGAGCTCAGCTTCCCCAGAGACACACCCTACTAGGGAAAGAGAGAGGCAGACTGGGAGTATGGACCGACCAGTCAATGCCCATGTTCAGCGGGGAAGCAATTACAGAAGCCAGACCTTCTACCTTCTGCAACCCTCAATGACCCTGGGTCCATGCTCCCAGAGGGATAGAGAATGGGAAAGCTATCAGGGGAGGGGTGGAATATGGAGATTGGGTGGTGGGAATTGTGTGGAGTTGTACCCCTCCTACCCTATGGTTTTGTTAATTAATCCTTTCTTAAATTAAAAAAAATTAAAAAAAAAAAGTTAATGTATTTAGATGCCAGTTAATGTTAATGCCAGTTCTTAGCAACATCGCCCAGCCAGATATTCGTCGGGATGTGGCATCATCTAAGTTCATTTCCCACGTCTACGCTCGACCGGACCTGCCAATATATGCCCACCCTGTCCAACGCTTGACGTCTCGTCATCTAATCTGGTCCCCTACGCCTACACTGAACTTCTCTGTTCCAGACTCTTGGAAGCAGAGTTGGCAGTCAGCTGAAGTAAAGAACAAACACCTCTTCACAAACCCCTGCAAACGTCAACCTGGCTTTGACCTAGCACGTTATGACTGGGCCCTCCTCAATCGCTATCGAACAGGCCATGGCCGGTGCGCTGCTATGTTCCATCGCTGGGGAGCCAGAGACGACCAGAACTGCCCCTGCAGCTACAGACAGACTATGACCCACATAGTCAATGTTTGCCACCTCTCCAGATTCAAAGGAGGTCTTGAAACTTTACATCAGGCTCAACCTGACGCTGCTGAATGGCTACGGAAGAAGGGCAAACGCTAGAAGAAGAAGAATGTATTCAGAGTTGAATCACAGTCATTTCAGAATGAACTACTCATCTTAAAAAGAAACTCCTTACCCTCCAGATAACCAGGACCTTCTGCCTTCCTTTCTTTCCCCCCAAGCCCTAAGAAACCACTACTCTGTCTTAGATTTTTCTAATGTCCTTGACTCTAAGGTATCTCTACAGAGACACTTTCAAATCTACCCCCAAATCTGATCTCTTACTGGGGCTCATGACACACCAATTACCTGCTTCATTTTTCTACTTGGGGAAGAACATTCTCTAAACTTTACATGACAAAATACATCTCTTTATTGTTTTCCTCCAAAGCATCTGCTCTTTCAGAAGTATCCAACCAATAAATAAATCATTCATTTCCCTGGTGAAATAGGAAACCCTGGACTCATCCTTTACTTCTCCCTTTTACTCATCTCCACATGAGCAATCCTGCCTTACCTCCAAAATGTTCAGGTTAGGCAGTGAGTCTCAACATCACAGATTTGAGCAACAGTTCTCTCTGCCTCCAGGGTCCATATCCCAGTCCAGGACACTGTTGTCCCAAGAGATTTCTCACTGTGGTTTCTCTGTTCTCTCAATCTTCCACAATCCATCCTCCATGCAGCAGACATTATAAGCTTAAATATACATGACAGTATGACCCCCTAAATGCTCCAATAGCTTCTCATTGCACCCAGAGTGAAACTCACATCATAGATTTTGGGCTGCTGTTGGACTCTCCAACATCATCTCCTATCACTCTGCCCCAGTCAGTATGAACACAGGTCTGTATCATAGAGGCCAGGCCTACCTCCCCCTTAACTCAGGGCCTTTACACCTGCCTTTTTATCCACATGGAAAGTCACTGAGCAGAAGGTAGATAGCATAATGGTTATACAAAGAAACTCTTGTGCCTGAAGCTCCAAAGTCCCAGGTTCAATGCCCTGCACCACATTAAGCCAGAGCTGATCAGTACTCTGGGGTGTGGAGGCAAGAAGTTCCATGAGCAGTAGAGTGGTGCTGCAGTGTCACTCCTTCTCTCCTCTCCCCCACCCCCACCTTCCTCTGTCTCTCACTCTCTATCTAAAAGTAAAAAATGATTGCAAGGAGGGATCAGTGGAGTCGCGTAGGTACCCGAGTCCCATTGATAGATAGCCTTGGGAGCAAAAGAGAAAGATAAAAGAAAACAATTCATTGGAGCTGGGAGCTTCTGATATTTGGGGACCAGAGATCTCCCTGAGCAGATCTGTAGATTACATCTTTCAGTCAAATTGAAATGTGAAGTCTTCCAAGGACTTTCTTTTTTAAAAAAATATATTTATTTATTTTCTCTTTGGTTGCCCTTTTTTTTTTAATCATTGTGGTAGTTATTGTTGTTGTTATTGATGTCATCATTGTTGGATAGGACAGAGAGAAATGGAGAGAGGAGGGGAAGACAGAGAGGGGGAGAGAAAGATAGACACCTGCAGACCTGCTTCACCGCCTGTGAAGCGACCCCCCCCTGCAGGTGAGGAGCTGGGGGCTTGAACCAGGATCCTTCCAGCAGTCCTTGCGCTTTGCGCCACGTGTGCTTAACCCACTGCGCTACCGCCAGACTCCCTCTTTCTTTCTTTCTTTCTTTCTTTCTTTCTTTCTTTCTTTCTTTCTTTCTTTCTTTCCTTCCTTCCTTTCTTCTTCTTCTTCTTCTTCTTCTTCTTCTTCTTCTTCTTCTTCTTCTTCTTCTTCTTCTTCTTCTTCTTCTTTTTTTTTTGCTCACCGCTGTGTTTTCAGAGCCTAGAATAGTAATAGTGTCTAGCACCTAATATATACTTAATGAATATATACTGAACGAACAGCCCAAAGCACAGAGTACTGAATGCTAATCATATCTCTATTTCTGCAACTCTGGGCAAGTTCAAAGCCACATAGGGCTTTTTAGACCTCTGTGGTTTTTTTTGTTTTTTTTTTAATCTATGAAAGTAGGGGCCAGGTAGTAGTCCACATAGTGAAGCACTCATATTACCATGTGCAAGGGCCCAGGATCAAGCTCCTGCTCCCCACTGGCAGGATGAATGTTTCATGAATGGTGCTTTTTTTTCTCTCTCTCTGTCTACCCTCCCCATTTGATTTATCTCTGTCATATGAAATAAAAATAAAGGAAAATGTGGCGCAAAGCACAAGGACTGGCTTAAAGATCCAGGTTCGAGCCCTGGCTCCCCACCTGCAGGGGAGTCACCTCACAAGCAGTGAAGCAGGTCTGCAGATGTCTATCTTTCTCTCCTCCTCTCTGTCTCCCCCCTCCTCTCTCCATTTCTCTCTGTCCTATCCAACAACAATGACAACAATAATAACTACAACAATAAGACAACACGGGCAACAAAAGGGAATAAAAAAATAAATATTAAAAAAAGAAAAGCTTTAAAAAATAAAGGGAAAAATAATCACCAGAAGCAGTGAATTTGTAGTGCAGGAACCAAACCCAGCAATGAAAAAAAGAGAGAGAGGGAGAGAGAGAGGAAGAAGAAAGGGAAAAGGATGAGAAAGAAAGCTGAGAGAGGGAGAGAAGAAGAAGACAAAGGAGGAGGAGGAGAAAGGAATAAAAGGTTTTTAAAATAATAATAATAATAATAATAATAATATCCATGTATATACCTGCCAAGGAATTCTAAGAATCCTCTGTAATGACTTGCCCATGGCTGGATGGCTATTCTTATCATTACTGATGTCAGGGGGGAACAGAATAGGGAGGACACCACCCACTTGCATCCCAGAGACCCCAGAAGGCCAGCTTACCTGCAGACACTTCCAGCCAGAAACCCATCAGAGGGTAGAGGGTGCCTGAAATGTTGCGCATGCACCAGTACTTGCCAGAGTCCTGGAGCATTAGTGCTGCCATAGTGATGTTGACTACTTTGGCCTTGATGTCTTCCTGCAGCAGGTAACGAGGTTCTGGTGCCCAGACCCGGGTGAATCCAGACTCGCACTTTCTCCTCCTGACTTTGCACCAGATTTTGTCTCCGAAGTGGTTTTTGCGGTGTTTGAAGTTGCACTGCACAGTCAGAGTCTCCCCTTCAAAGTGCCGCACTTTGGAATACACTTGCTCTGTAGGGATACCTGGGGAAATGTGACTTGCTGAGCAAAGGTTAGAGGGGGAAGGAGAGAAGGATGAGACGGAAGCATCTTAAAACTCAAAGTCTATGGTGAAAGGAGAGGTGGTGGATATTGTCCTACTATTATGACTTACAGATTGGATGAGAACTACAATTCTAATCTGAGGTTTGAGTTGAAGACACTATGCCCATTAGACTGCAGGGGCTCTCCTCAGTGTGGTGGGGAGTTGCACAGCTCCTGTGGCTAGCTCCTGATTTGAGGAGGGAGACACAGGCCCCTGCCTTAGGGAGCTCCCAGACTGATGGAGAAGACACTAGTCCTGAGCCCTGGAGGAATCCTAGAAAGTTTAGTAAGATACAAAGCTTGGCCCTCAAGGAAATCCCAGTCTGAGCATGTAGACCCAGGCAATGTCCTCATGGAACGTCTACTGTAACCGAGAAACCTCAGCTCCAGTAGATAGAGTTCCTTTGTGGTACATTCTAGTCACAGGAGTAAATGCTAAGCCTCTTATCAGAGAGGCCCAGGTCTTACTTAATGAGACAAATGGGCAGACACAAACACAAGTCATTAAGTCATGAATTCCAAACAACTTATGTAAATGAGAAAAGTCTCTATCTGAAAACATTTAGAACCGTAATCTATTTTACACAGTCTATAAGCATTTATTAATGTCACACTGTCATAGTGTACTCTGGATAATATTTAATCTAAAAATAGTCTTTGTGGGAGTGGGGAGGTAGTGCAGTGGGTTAAGCTCAGGTGGTGCAAAGCGCAAGGACCAGCAGAAGGATCCCGGTTCGAGTCCCCGGCTCCCCACCTGCAAGGGAGTCGCTTCAAAAGCGGTGAAGCAAGTCTGCAAGTGTCTATCTTTCTCTCCCTGTCTCTGTCTTCCCCTCCTCTCTCTATTTCTCTCTGTCCTATCCAACAACGACAACAACAATAATAACTACAACAATAAAACAACAAGGGCAACAAAAGGGAATAAGTAAATAAATAAATATTTAAAAAATAGTCTTTGCTAGTCAATGTCAAATTACTATCAATAAGAATTATTACTGGGGTGATGATGGGGGAAGGGGAGAAAATAATAAATAATTTATTTAAGGGAGCCAGGCAGTAGTGCAGCAGGTTAAGTGCACATGGCACAAAGCTCACGGACTGGAGTAAGGATCCTGGTTCAAGCCCACAGCTTCCCACCACAAGTGGTGAAGCAGGTCTACAGGTGTCTATCTATCTCTCCCTCTCTCTGTCTCTCCCTACTCTATCAATTTCTCTCTATCCTATCCAACAACAGCAATAACAATAATAACAACAGTAACAAGGGCAACAAAAATGGGGAAAAAAATGGCCTCCAGGAATAGTGGATTTGTAGTGCAGGCATTGAGCCCCAGCGATAACCCTGGAGGCAGAAAAAGAAAGAAAGAAAATTAATTAATTAATAATAATTAAAATTAATAATTAAATTAATATTTAATTATTAATTAATTTAAAATAATTAAAATATATTTTTTAAAAGAGTTGTTTTGAAAAAATGAAGGGGACAGATGGTGATGTACCAGTTGAGCATACATGTTACCATGTGAAAAGACTTGAGTTCAAATCTCCAGTCCCTACCTATAGTGGGGAAACCTCACATGTGATGAAGCAGTGCTGTAGGTGTCTCTCTTTTGTTGGTGAAAAGGTTGGTCAGAACAACACTGTATAGATACTTCAAGGAAGGCCTGTACAGTTCTTGTTTACAAGGTCCAAGAACCTCTTGCTCCACACATGTTCTATAGAAGTCATTGGCAGACCATCCACCACATTCAGCTTCACGGGGGTGGGGGGCGGGGGGTGGAGGAGACACAGTCTTTTGGCAAATGATATTTATGTACACTCCTATTAATTTGTAGTCATATAAATCACTAATTAATATGAGAGGGAAAAAAAAAAGAAATCATTGGCAAACAGATGAAGGTTACTCTGACCTCAAGTGCAGGCTACAGCTGGGTGAAGGGAAAGTCAACAAGAAGTTCTTGTTATGTCTTCACTGCTTCACTGAGTTGACTTTTGTGTTCATGTGCTAACATGTTTTGCTGTCTAAGCTAAACAATAAAGCCATTGTGATTGCTTCCCTATATAAGCTGAGCTCTGCAAAGAACAAAGCATCATATCATCTACCTGGTCCTTCTGTGCCCTGTCATTATTTTGTCCTCCTCTCAGGGACCATTTGGCTTTACCCAGGACCAGTCACTCTTTCTCTCTCCTCTTCCCTTATTTTTTTTTTCTAGCCTATCAAATAAAAAGAAAGGGAAAATAGAAAAAGGAAGGACCAGAATCACTACCGGGAGTTACAGACTCATTGTATAGACACTAAGTCCTAAAGATAACCTGGTGACAATAAAGTAAACAAACAAACAAATAGTCTGGTTATGTAAAGCCCATAGATTAAATATACCCACCCAACCTCACATATAAATTATGGAGTGCAAACAAGCTATTCATTGCCTAGTCACATAGGCAGCATCTATTTCTAGGCATAAGGTAGAGGCCAAGCACATCATAATCCATTCTGGTAGAGAAAAAGTAGAAGCAGGAAGTAGGGGCAGTGGATAATGGGCAGGAGGGAGAGGACACAGGTGGCTTCTTCCACCTCTCTGCTTGGCTTAATTTCATCACTTGTTCCTCAAATACCCCATAACCTTCTATACACACGTGCACACACATTTATCCTCAATAGGAAAAGGAAAAGATGGAGCACCATGATGCTACCACTACCTGGACATGATAGCCCAGAGCTGTCATGGACAAGGAAGGACCAGAATCTGAAACATTTGCCTCAGCTTCCAGCTCAGCTCACCACAGTTGAGCTGTGGATTAAGATAACACCTGCTCTGAGCATCATTTTGTCCCATGCAAACAAAACATAATGATCTGACTCAATTATCTGGAGGGTAGGAGGCTTGGAGGACCCCATCAAGAAACAGAGACACTCTTCTGTCCTGAGAGAGGAAGGAGTCTTTCTGGGAGAGGTACATAGGCAAGGCAACCTTGAAAAGGGACTCAGGGCACTGTATTCATCTGTGCCCACCTTCTACTCTCTCTCAGGCTGTGAGAATGGATTCTGTCAACCCCCACAAAGCCCAGAACTGAACAGGAAGTGGTAACTTGGTTGTCAGGGCAACAAGGAAGGCAGGACTGGGTGAGGCCCCTCAAAGAGCATTGGCACTTGTAGGGTAGAAGAGACTGTCAAGGTTTCCCCTCAGACAAGACCAGGTGCAGCTGCACTAGAGTTCTGAGAAAAAGCTCACACCGATGATGCAACAGTTCCTCTAAGAAACACCCAAAGCTTCTAACAGAGGCTGAGGAAAAGCTTTTTGTGTGAAGAAACTGAGTATCCTTGGTCAGAGGATGAAGGAGCCCTGGCAGATACAGAGGCCTGTGCAGGGGGGATCTAGGGCTTTCTTTATCTTACCTTGTGAAGCCTCACTTAGCCTAGGACCAGATAGTTGAATGAAAGTTTCTACTGGTCTCTGGTAAAAAGTCATTAAGTTTTGGTATGGATTGCCCATGTCCAGCAGAGTAGCAATTACAGAAGGCAGACCTTCCACTTTCTGTTTCCCATAAAGACCTTTCATTCATACTCCCAGAAGGATAGAGAATTGGGAAGCTTCCAATGGAGGGGTGGGATATGGAACTCTGGTGGTGAGAATTGTATGGATTTGTACCACTCTTACCCCACAATCTGAACAATCATTATTAAATCCCTAATAATAAAAATAAAAGAAAATAAATACATAAATAAAGAAAAAAAAGTTATTGAGTTTCCACTACCTCCTCCTCCTCCCACCACACAAACAGAAGACAAGATCACTGGGCAAGGAAAATCAAAGTGGGAGGGTCCAGGAAAAATTGATTCCTCCCCCCTAAGCAAGCCACCTTCCTCACCTGAGACTCGGCCCTGGAGCCACAGCAGCAGAAGCAGTGGGAACGTGGGGTCCATGGCTCCATCCAGGTGGGGGTCAATCATAAGCCAGCAGGAAGCCAGGATAGCCCGCTGATCCAACGTTATGGCCCAGGCCTGAATAGAGCACACCTCTCAGGTCAGCCAGGGAAGGACCTGGAGTTCTAAAAGTGCAGTTGTATATTTAAGGAATTGAGGAAGTTGTGGGACCTATTGTCACCATACCTCAGACACCCACAGGGCCTATAAGAGGGCAGCTCCGGTTGGCTGTTTCCGCCTGCCTTCTTCTTTGAAATTTGAGGCAGAAGTGGCTACTCCACCCAGCCTGGGGCTCCTGGCTACAGAGGCTCAGCAGGCTCCTGGCTGTCTCCTGGACTCTAGATCAACAGGGGCATTGTGGAATCTCTGGCAGGGGACCCAGGGATGGGTGATGAGAGGTTATTTTTTTTTAGACCTTGAGGTATAGTGCCCCCCCCCCCCCCCAATCCTCTGGGCTCACAGACCTAGAGATAGAAGGGTACGGTTCGGGAGGATAACTACTCTACCCTACATTTTCCACATAGACAGACTCACAACGAGGTTCTTGTACAATTCATTTGTTCATTCACTCATTCATCCATTCATTCTTCACACAGTGCTTCCACTCCACTGTCCTGTCTCTTTCTCCAACTCCTGGGTATTCAGAAATCACTCACACTCACACCTGCACTCACATGCACTTTTATTTTTGTCATACTTAGAACGACAGGTGAAAGATACAAATTCTAAGACTCAGAGCATGTGATTTGGCTTAGGGATGGGCTCTATGCTATCATGTATGCACACACACACATACACACATACACACACACACAGCCTCTCCTTTATACTATTTGCTACTCACATGTCTCCTTTCCTCTGTCCATCTCTCTGTCTGTGCTTTTATTTTTCTGTACTGGCCCACCAGCTCTCCCAGGACTCTAGTCCATCTGGGCAAGCTTGTTAAAGGACACCAGCATTCCCCTCCCTGGCCTCAGCTCAGGAACCACGCCCCCCTTCTGCCCCTAACTCTGGCCCCCAGGCAACACACAAGCAAGTCCACTCCACTTCCTCTCCCTCAACCCTATCTGCTCTGTACAGCTGCTGGGTTCCATGTGAAATGACCCAGCATTTGTCCCAAGACCCCACCCTTCACTAAGTCCCCAGGGCTAAGAATCAGAAGGCTAGACTTCTCACAGCCAGAAACTGTGTCATCTTCTCTTTTGGAGTGGAGAGCTAGGTGGACCCCATGACTACACGTGCTCCCCCTACTCACCTCTGCCAAATTTCTCCTTCTTAGATAATGACTCTGGGTAAAAGGTCTTCAAGTTTAGATGGCCATATTATTTTTTAAGATGGAGATAGAGAGACAGAAAATGAAGCACCAAAGCTTCCTTCCATGTGGTGAGGGCTGGGCTTAAACCTGGGTTGTGTACATGGCAAAACAGTGAATTATTCAAGTGAGCCATCCCACCTACCCTTAAGCCATAGACTTTTTTTATCTGATTTTTTAAAATTTGTATTTTTAGGGATTTAATAGTGATTGACAAGACTGTGAGATGAGTGGTGCAACCCACACATTTCCCACCATATCCCCCCCCCTCCACTAGAAGCTTCCCTATTCTTTATCTTTCTGGGAGTGTGGACCAAAGATCTTTCTTTATGGGGTGCAGAAGGTGGAAGGTCTGGCTTCTGTAACTGCTTCTCCACTGGACATGTGCTTTGGCAGGTCATTTTATACCCCCACTCTGTTTGTATCTCTCCCTATTGGGGTAGGGCTCTGGGGAGAAGGAGTTCTAGGACATATTGGTGAAGTCGTATGCCCAGGGAAGTCAGGTTGGCATCATGGTAACATCTACAATTTAGTAGCTGAAAAGCATTAAAGGTAAAAATATAGCAGGTGAGATTTGGGGTCTTCATGTTAGAAGAAGCTAGGAAATCTATTTTAGGTATATTCCAAAGGCCCATCACTTTACTGATTTTTGCCCGAGCCCAACAGTTAACATGCAGGTGAGCTGAAAATATTGTCTGGGAATAGTCTTAACCTGAACTTGAACTCCCAGATTCTGTTCCAAGGGAGTTTTACATTTGTTGAGCCCAAACCTTTATTTATTTAGCTTAGCAGTCATTCACTTTCCCTTCTCACAGTCTTATGTGCTATACTTGGTTGTAAGCATTGGGTATAGAGGCACGAGGCACATTTGTCATTTTAGATATTTTCTGCTCTCAATATTTTCTGCTTTTCTTATTCCAATACTTCTCTCTTGTCCTAAGATCTCTGAGTCTTAGAGGTTATCTCTTCTCCCAACACACAGTTTCCCTCCTTCTTTTCCTCCATCAAAACAGTCAACGGTTCAGAAGGGGGTGTGTGGGCGTCATTATCTCTTGTTGCAGTTTGTTTGCCTGGAATCAATGCTTTTGTTAAACCACTATAGTGTCTCCCCACACCACAGTGTGATCACTGTGATAGCAGCAGCCTTGACTTGGAGATAAGAGTTGAAACATCCTCATTTCATTGGGAAAGAAAGCAGAAACTGGGTTTAATGTCTAGAGGGAGAGTTTATCAAAATCTCTAAAAATGTGCATGTAGCATTTGGATTTTGAAATTGAGGCATGGGACTGGGGAGACAACATAATGGTTATACAAAAGGCATTTATAGGGACCAGGTGGTGGCGCACCCAGATGAGCACACATTACAACGCTTAAGGACCCAAGTTCAAGACCCCACTCCTCACCTGCAGTGGGGAAGCTTTGCAAGTGGCAAAGCAATACTGCAGGGGTCTGTCTGTCTTTCTCCCTCCCTATCACCCACTTCCCTCTCAATTTCTCTGTCTCTATCCAATAAACAAACAAGAAAGCAAATATTAAAAAAAAAAGCTTAGATGGGAGTCGGGCGGTAGTGCAGCGGGTTAAGCGCACATGGTGCAAAGCGCTAGGACCAGCATAAGGATCCCGGTTCAAGCTCCTACTCCCTACCTGCAGGGGAGTCACTTCACAGGCGGTGAAGTAGGTCTGCAGGTGTCTTTCTCTCCCCCTCTCTGCCTTCCCCTCTTCTCTCCATTTCTCTCTGTCCTCTCTAACAATGACGACATCAATAATGACTACAACAACAATAAGGGGCAACAACAGGGAAAATAAATCTAAAAAAAAAAGAACTGAGATAATAGTAAATGTTAAATAAATATTAAGAAACAAAAAATATATTCATGCCTGAGACTCTAAGGTTCCAGGTTCAATCTCTAGGCCCACTACAAGCCAGAACAGAGCAGTGCTTGTCTCTATCTGTATGTATGTTTTCCTTTGTATCTCTCTTTCTTTAGAAAAATAGATAAAATATTTTAAAAAAAAGAAATTGAGGTATGATTGACATATAACATTATTAGTTTCCTGTTGCCACATATGGGTCCATATTTGTGCACATTAAGCTTTTAGGTGTGAAATAATTTAACAGTGCCTTGTAAGAGAGGGAAGACTGGGATTTGAACTCATACTCCTGAGACTGAAGGGCTCATGCCTTTATACCCAGGAGCCATCAGCAAGGTGACATATAGAACAGAGAAGCCTTCCTTCAGAGAGCAATGGGACAGTGGAATATAGAGCTCCACTATAGAGTGTCAGAGAAGCAAAGGGATGTCAGCAGCTATGGACACCAGACAGCCAGGAACCAGGCAAGGAGCCAGGGCCAAAGGAGGAGGATTCCTACCCTGAGGATATCTGACAGTTTCTGTGGCTTCCTTCACGACCTGTTCTAGGGTGGGGACTGACAGGTTCAGTTTGTGACCACCACCCATCTCTGGGGAAGGCAGTTAGAATTTGAGGGAGATAGAAACCAAGACTACTTTCAGCAACTGACATCGGCTTTGTGTTATGTAAGCCACCTCTTTTCTCCAAGCCAGGGACCATCACAGAGAAAGTACCATCTAAGTTGCTTCTTGTTTTTATCAGAATCTAAAGCACCCACAGTGAAAACTGTTTATAAGGAGGGATTTTTTTAAATTTCTTATAATAGACTTTGAAATCACCCTCCCCATGTTAATTTATATAGAATAAAACTCAGTTTTTGCAGTGGAATATTCTGAGAATTTGACAAGCCTATAGATACCTGTCATGTTGAAGAATTTCCTGATGCCCCACTTCCTGATACTTGTTATTAGAAATCCTACTGATTTTTACCTATGCCTCCATGGTTGTAAGGCCAGGTCTGCTTGTTGTTTTTGCCAGGTAGTTTTTAAATTAATTAATTATTTATTTTTTGTCTAAAATACCACAAGGTCTGCTTGCTGCAAGACCCTGGGCTGTCTTTTGTTACAATTCCTGCACTCTGAGGCAGAAGTCTGGAATAGGTTGTGAGCTGAACAATAAACAGCCCCCACACACAGGCTGAAGATAAGAACCACATGTAATTGTCTGTGAAATTTGACAACCAGCATTCTTTCTGGTGTCTAGGAGTTGTGCAAGGATGACTCGAGGATAAATCCAATATTTCTTAGGGCATCAAAGAAGTATACCTGGTATAATGATATTTAGATAATCACAAGTGTAGTTAAGTTTTAAACACCCCTACCTGCACTCTGATGTTTCTCCCCTCTAAGATATGTACCCTGACCTTTCCATGTGATGTATGTTCATATCTTTAAAAATATCTTTGATCTTCTCCATTCCTTTTTGATGTTATGCATACTCTGTCAATAAAAACTGGGCTGTTCTATTCCTCCTCTTTGGTTACTGTTTATTAAACATTTTATCCTACTTAATATCTTACAGCCTTTCAGCCACCAAGTTACAGATGCTACAATGATTCCCATCCTGACTTCCATGGCCAGATCACCTCATGAGCATGTCCTGGAACCTCACCCCTCCAAAACCTTACCCTGCTAGGGAAAGATAAAGACAGGCTGGGGCTATGAATTGGACAACCAGCCAGTATCCATGTCCAGCAGAGAAGTAATTACAGAAGCCAGAACTCCTTTTTGCACTCCAAAAAGAATTTTGGTTCATACTCCCAGAGGGGAGAAATGCAGAGGAAGATGACCAGAGGGCTCTGGACCCCAATTCCATCAGTACCCAAAATATTTTTCACCAGGAATCTTTGTTTTTATAACATCACTGGAAGGGAAGCAAATCTGGAAAACACCAAAGGATGTTAAGTATTGTTTCTCTTATCTGAAAAATTAGAGGAAAAAGGAAGGATACTCAGAAGTAGTAATAAGTGTAGGTGTGACTTAGAAAGGAAGTGAAGGCAGTACCATAGAGAAAAATAGGCAAAAGGAAAAAAATATAAATAAATAGATAGGTAGGAAGATAGATAGACAGACAGATAGATAAAGATAGATAGATATGAAGTCAACCCATATCTCACATATCTTGGGAGAACTCTTACAGTTTCTGCTGGCAAGAATTCTGGTGGTGGAAACAGTGTGGCATTATACCCCTGTTATCTTATAGTTTTGTAAATAATTATTAAATCACTTATAAAAATTAAAAGAAAAAAAACGAGCTGAAATTCTGGTGATTGGCAGCACTCAGTATATTCTCAGTGAGACACAACTGATGTTGTCCCAGACTCTCCCCAACTTGGCAATAAGTGGTGGAATAATCTTTCAATCCTGGAATGTATAGTTATCTATCTATCTATCTATCTATCTATCTATCTATCTATCTATCTATCCATCCATCCATCCATCCATCCATCCATCCATCCATCTATCTATCTATCTATCTATCTATCTATCTATCTATCTATCTATCTATCTCCCTCTCCTCTCTCTCATGTTTTACACCTTCCACAATACTATAAACACAGAGTGGTAGAATATGTGTCATGTTAAGCTGGCTTCATCCATTTTGTATAAAGTACATGACTAATGCTGGGTATAACTCATTTCTTTTTGTTGCTAAGCAAGGTTCTCCTGTGTGGATGTACCCCAATTTACCAATAAATTAAGGGATATTCAGGTCCAGGGATCTTGAACCTGGGTCCTTGTACACAGAAGTATGTACACTAAACTGGGTGCAGTAACATGTGCACTAAACTGCCCAGCCCCAGTCATAAAACTATTATAGATATTTTCATACAGTATTTTGTGAAACATGGTTTTATATTTCATTTCAGTAAGTAAAAAAAAAAAAAAAAAACTGGGATGGTTGGGCTATATTCTCCCAGCAACTCCACTTTAAGGTAAGCTTTGTTGGTTCAAATTATTATGCCTTTTAAAACAATGCATAATTTCCATATGTCTGTTTTTAAGATTTTTTTGCCTTTAGTTTTCAGATTTTATTTGATGATAAGGTTTTTGTGTTCATTTCTACTTTTGCAGTATATTATTTTTCCTCTTTTTTTTTTTAATTCTGTTATGGAATGTGTTCATGTAACACCGTTTCCAATATGGGGAAGTGATGCAAACAGACTGTCATGTCTGAGGCTCCGAAGTCCCAGGTTCAACCCCCCAAACCACCATAAACCAGGGCTGATCAGTGCTCTGAATATATATTTATCTGGGTAAGTGGAGTATTAATTAATTTTGCAGAGCAAGGGACTCATGCATATGTTTTCATAGCTCTTAGTCACCTTTTCAGTCAGATAAACAAAAGGAAAGAAAGAAAGAAAGAGAGAAAGAGAGAAAGAAAGAAAGAAAGAAAGAAAGAAAGAAAGAAAGAAAGAAAGAAAGAAAGAAAGACATAGAAGGGGGCAGGTGATGGTAGGTGTTGACACATCCAGTTAAGCACACGTTACAATGTGCATGGGACTGGGTTCAAGTCCCTGATCCCCACCTGTAGGGGAAAAGCTTCATGAATGTTAAAGCAGGGCTGCAGGCATCTCTCTCACTTTACCTCACTCTATATTTTCCCACCCCCTCTCTCTTAAAGTCTTTTTATTTATGTATTATTGAATAGAAACAAAGGGAAATTGATAAGGTGGAAAAGAGACATGGAAAGAGACAGAGACACTTGCAGCCCTGCTTCACCACTCATGAAACTTTCCCCCTACAGGTGGGGACAGGGGCTTGAACGCTGGCCCTTGCACACTATAATGTGTGCACATAACCAGATGTATCACTGCCTGGCCCTCTCAAATTTTTTCTTTCTCACTATCCAATAAATAATATGCCAAAAAAAAAAAAAAAAAAGAGAGGAAAGAAAGAGAGAAAGAGAGAGAGGCACCCACAACACTGGGACTTCCACCAATGTTGTGGCACTCCCATATGATGCCAGGGTATAAGGTACCATAAGCTACCTCTCTAGTCCTATCATAACATTTTTATCAGCTAGCAGAATAAAAGGAATAAATTAAAGAAATGAAACAAAAGTAGTACCTCACACAGGAGGTGCTCATAGGATTTGAGCTGAAATATATTTGAAGAACTTCTAAAACAAGGAAAAGAAAAAACTGTGTGACAGTACTCTCTGCAAGGAGGCCTTCGTCCAATGGATATGTATATCACTGTTCATGGTAGGCCCAGTTCCAGGTCTCACTGAATGCCAAATGGTCAGAATATGACAACGTCCTGTTCTTTTTTTATGACTATGATATCCTTTTCTGTGCACTGAAATGTCCACTTTCACCTGTGATTATTCTGCTTCTTCTGCTGACTTTTTAGGTTATGAATTCCCTCACTTTTGAGCAAACAGAACAAGGGCCTTGGTTGTCAGATCTTGTTAGGAGAGGAAATGTTTTGGAATAATTGTTCTCTGCTCATGTTCTGAGCTGCTCATACCCTTTAATCTGCATCAGATGTTTTTCAAACTTCTTTTTTGTTTGTTTGTTTGTTTGTTTAAGAAAGGAGACATGAACAAAGCCATAGGATAAGAGGGGTACAGTTCCACACAATTCCCAGTACCTGATCTCCATATCACATCCCCTCCCCTGATAGCTTTCCCATTCTCTTTCCCTCTGGGAGTATGGACCCAGGGTCATTGTGGGTTGCAGAAGGTGGAAGGTCTGGCTTCTGTAATTGCTTCCCCGTTAAACATGGGCATTGACTGGTTGGTCCATACTCCCAGTCTGCCTCTCTCTTTCCCTAGTAGGGTGGGTCTCTGGGGAAGTGGAGCTCCAGTACACATAGGTGGGGTCATCTGTCCAGGGAAGTCTGGTCGGCATCATGCTGGCATCTGGAACCTAGTGGCTGAAAAAAGAGTTAACATACAAAGCCAAACAAATTGTTGACCAATCATGGACCTAAAGTCTGGAATAGTGCAGATGAAGTATTGGGGGATATTCCCTGCAGGCTCTTGTGTACTTCTGCTTTCAGGTATATATTTTTCCCTAGTTTATGGGCACGTGTAAATATATGCTCTATCTCAGGGGACCTGGACTATATCTAGGTTTGGGGACTTTATTGGGGAGTGGAACACCTGGAACGGAATTAGAGAATACTATGAAAGGAAAGGTCTCACCCAAGTAATGAGGCTGAAGGGTTGTCATTCCACACCTGAAGTCTCTGGAGACAGTCTGAAGTGAAGCATGCTGGGGTGGCACTCGTTGCGTTGATGGGTTGCGATCCGCAGATGCAATATTATTTGATTTGAATTGAGAGCAGCATGCAGGAAAGTGGGCCCCACCCTAAGGTTCCAGGACTGGGAGAAATATAGGCTCTATAGTGGAAATGTGAGGTTCCTGCTGTCTTAGGTGTCGGGGTCTCTGGCAGGGTGATCTCCAGGGGAAAGGTAACGGACCGGTTCTTGTTGGTATGCTTCTAGTTCTCCTTCTGGGATCTAGTTCTGCTTCTGTTACATTGCTTTACATTGTGGTCTATTTACATGATCTCTCTGTTACATTGGTTTGGTCTCACTTCACCCGCCTCCAGGAGAATTGGTTTAGGCCTTGCTAGTTTCGGGCTTCTCCCTTCTTCCCGCCCCCTATCTTACGTACTTCCTGAGTTTGACTCTGCCGCCGGAGGAGAAAGATGGAGGAGTACATGGTGTGGTGATTTAGGTGTTGGACTGTTTGTTTGCTCGTGAATAAAGATTAAACTGCAATCTGAGCTCAGCCGTGTGTTTCTGGTCACCTGTTACCCACCCGTGAAGCCAGCCCTGGAGAAAACGACATATGGCGCTACAATGTGGGGCATGACCTGCGCATCTCTCAGATAAATGAAGACAATTTGGCTACCTATCTACAATGGCCTTCTTTTCTGCTTGTGAAGAAGTTTCCAAAGGCCTCTGCCCTTTCTTCATGAGACTGTTTTTCTGTTTCTGGAACATTTCTCCCTTGACCACACTGTGGTTTCCGCCCAACACCCACCTGCAGGAGCCAGCTAGCCGCCACATGGCACAGGGCATTGGGCGCAGGCTCCCTCCACACTGCTCGGCCGCTGGGAGCAGGGCAGCAGTCATGGTGGGCAGGGGTGCAGCCCATCCTGGCCGCCACCCCGGGTCAACTTGGCCCCCGCCTTCTGCACAGCCAGCCTGCCTGCCCTCCTGCTATGAAGTCTGGGCAGATCCTGGACCACCAGGAGACCGTGGGCTCCCTGCCGGGACTGGGCCCCCTGGCCAAGATCCCCAGCTCGGCTCTGATGGCAGAGGAGCTAGAATATGCAGAGATCCCTGCAGAGATCGCAACCTGCAATTCCTGGAGCTGAAGTTGCACAAGAGGCCACCACTAGACAACACACTCCCCGAATGGCTAAGACAGTACAGATCTAAACTCGTGTTTAAAATGACATGTCTTCGTAACAAAGGTTTTTCTCCTTGTGTATTAAAGACCATGTTTATGTGTGTGTTTAAAGTCTGGTAAACATTAACTTTAAGGTTAAAAATGTAACTTTAAGGCTATATTCTTACCAGACAGAGTTAAATGAAAAAGGTTTTCAACATAGTTCTCATAAAGGTAAAACTAACGTATATTTAAAGTCTGAGGTAAAAATTAGTTAAAAATCAATATATTTTAACTAAGTTGGTCTAAAAAACCTGCACACACCTAGGGTGTGTCTCCATCTTGAATGGGTGTAACAAAAGGTTAAATAAGAAAACTAACGTATATTTAAAGTCTGAGGTAAAAATTAGTTAAAAATCAATATATTTTAACTAAGTTGGTCTAAAAAACCTGCACACACCTAGGGTGTGTCTCCATCTTGAATGGGTATAACAAAAGGTTAAATAAGATGTTGATATGTAAAGCTCTCAAATACCTTCTCAATTAGAAATGGTAGATTGCACAATGGTTATGCTAATGATTCTCATGCCTGAGGCTTTTTTTTTCCATGGTTCTTCTGTTTACCTTTCCACATTTTATTGTTTAAACTTTAAACAACCTTAAAATCATACTAAAAAAGACTTCCAATTGTAATAGAGTTATCAATTGTGGTAAACTTCTAACCTGCTACAAGTTTTGTTTCATAAGTAAGTGAATTGCAGCTGTCAAGTTCTCTACAGAAATGCAGAATTCCAGCAGCTGACCTTCCTCATACAACATTCCACCCCCTGTCATTCTTCTGTGGACATCTGCTTTGGTCTGGCACTTCTATCGGACTTACTGCTACAACTCTTGGACACTTTGCACAAAAATAGCAGCTTCCCTTTATGCTGCTGGGTTTCTCAAAGACTGACTGCAGCTAGCTGCCTTGGGACTCTAGGCCATATCCTCCCTCCATGCTAGGTAGTGCCCACAGAGGCAAAAAATGCCCGTCGAGGCAAGTAATGCCCCCCAGAGGCAAGAAAAGCCCACAGAGGCAGGAAATGTTCTTTAGCTGATAAGCCTTGCCCACAGAGGCAAAAAATGGCCCCTCAGGCCTTCCCTTGGCAGCACACTGGTTCTTGTTGCTCGCTTACTTGTTCCTCCATGTTTGTGCCAGTTTCTTTTTAAAAATGCCTGTATGATATAGGTTTCTGTTCACCCCACACTCCTGATACTATGGTCAATTAGTTAAAAAGAAAAGGGGGAATTGTTGGTATGATTCTAGTTCTGCTTCTGGGATCTAGTTCTGCTTCTGTTACATTGCTTTACATTGTGGTCTATTTACATGATCTCTCTGTTACATTGGTTTGGTCTCACTTCCCCCCGCCTCCAGGAGATTTGGTTTAGGCCTTGCTAGTTTTGCACTTCTCCCTGCCCCCTATCTTACGTACTTCCTGAGTTCGACTCTGCCGCTGGAGGAGAAAGATGGAGGAGTACATGGTGTGGTGATTTAGGTGTTGGACTGTTTGTTCACTTGTGAATAAAGATTAAACTGCATTCCGAGCTCAGCCGTGTGTTTGTGGTCATCTGTTACCCACCCATGAAGCCAGCCCCGGAGAAAACGACAGGTTCTTTCTCGAGTAAAGACACCACGGATACCTGCAGCATGCTCAGAACTCAGATCTCAAGTCTCAGGTCTCAGGTCTCGTTTATTAGCAGGTGGACATGAGTTGAATAGAAAACCAAACAAAGGGAATTATTATTGAAATATGTCAGAAATTACAGGTTTCTTAAAGGTCGGCTTGCCCTTATGGTAGGGGGCTGGTATGACAGGAATTGATGAGATACAAGACAGTTATTCTCCATGACGCAAGCAACTTAATTATCTAAAGGTATCTGAGAGAAGCATAGGGGTTAAACCAGTAGGGTGAGACAGAGAGAAGATGGATATCAAAAGGCCATATAGTTTGGAATTTCTCTTGTCTGGGGTCTGAGGTGTATGATGGACTGTGTAATAAGGTGTGTTCTCTGTGATCAGAAGGTAAGGTGACTTTAAGTAGGTGAATCTTAAAGTAGGCAGCCATGTGGCCTGCAGTTAATGGGGAGAAGTATTGGGGTTTCTGTGGGCCTGAGAGTCAAGAAGGAAAGAACTAAGTCTGAGCTTCTCCCCTTTGCTCACCTCAGTTGACAGAGACTAACCAAGAGGGTATCTTCTCAGACCTCCATCCAAGGATGGAAGTAGTTCTCCCTAAGCTCTATCAAGCTTACACATAGTCCCAACACTTAGGGTTCAAGAAGACAATGGATAGTTATTGTTATCATCACATTATTTGGTGATTGGGTTAAATTTGAAAAGTCCCTTTGTTAGGGTTTGGGGTATAATACCCAGCATCTTATATATAGCTGTGCTACCAGTTGCTTCTGTTCTCCCTGGTCTAGGCTTTTGAGAGAGTCAACATATCAAAGACAGCCTATGTATTAAAAAGTCTCAGTCTGTGTTTTGAGAAGTTTTAGGCATATGATCAATTTTTCCCCTTTCATATTAATTAAATAGTGGTTTGTATGTCTACACTTTAATAGGAGTGTACATAAACACCATTCCCACCACCAAAAGACTGTGTCCCATCCCAACCATGTTTTTCAAACTTCTAAGAATCACTCAGATTTTTGATCATTTGTCACAGATTTCTTTATTTTCCATTTTATGATTTACCTTTAAATTATCTTGTTTTAATGTTTGAAGAGTAGAAGAAGAGAAAAGCCAATGATATTCATGAGCCTTTTCCCTCAGTTATCCACAACACATAATCCAAAGACTTGAACTCAAGAACTGGAGAAAATACAATACTGGAATGTTCAGGTAGTACAGAAGCAAGAAACAAAAAAGGCTAGCAATCAGGTTGCCCAGATGAGAAAAGGACGGGGTGGAGTTAGGATGGGTGTTGAGCTGTATACCAGGAGGTGTTAACTAGATGCAGCAAAACCTTCTGTGATGAAATCTTGAGAGAAGGTTGGATTTTAAGGAGGGTGGATCTCAGAGGGCTCAGTGCTAAAATGCAGGGTCTTCAAAAATCATTTAGGAGCTGGGGGCCATCTCCAATAGTCTGTGTCACAGTGACTTATCACATGGTCATTCAGCTTAATGCTTAGGAGCAGATTCCTGTGGCTGAGCAGAAGAAGGAGAATGGGTATCATTTTGGATCCTTGGATGAGGTTAAATGCAGGCCAGGGTGCTGGGCCTGGTCTGAGTAAGCACAACCAGAACCTATCACTGCTGCTCCCAACCAGGTCCTCATGACCTTGATAAGGGGGCTTACGAGGAAACTCATAAATTGAACTGAATCCTTTGCCCATTTTCTTTGCTTGCCTCTTCTCCTACCATCCCTGTTATTGGCTCATCTCTTCCCCTTTCTTCTTTTTCTTTCTTTATTTTTGCCTTCCTTTATTTTTTTTCCTTGCTTTCTTCTTTCCTTTATTGTTCCTTTTCTTCCTTTCTTGCTTTTTGTGTGGACCCAGGTTTTCATGAATGTACTGTTTCACTGCTCCAGCTCACTTTTTCATTCAGAGAGAGAAAGAGAGCAAAGCTCCTCCTAGGTAGGCTGAATTCATGGCAAGACACATACCCTATGTGGCGAGTTATCTCACCCAGTCCTAAACTTTCTTCCCCATTCTTAGTTATCTCCCTAATTCCTTTCAGGGTTAAAAAAAGGGGGGGGGGGTTAATTAAGATAAGACAATGGTCCTCTAGGAAGGCCTCCCTTTGTCTTTCTCTGAGACTTGTTTCTCATCAGAGTGAAAGGCAGAAACAGAAAAACGACAAATGTTTAAATTCAGCTCAATTGTAATTTTTCTTAGCTCTGTTCTCTCTGGCTTGCTCTTCCTGCCTACCTAGGACAGTTGTCCTCTGCTCCACTGCACCATCTCCCCAACCCCACACCACTCTAGTCAAACCCAGTTTTACCTACCTGGCATCTGCAGCACAGGGACTGACAGTCCCAGAACCTTGGTCACAAAGAGTCCACATAGCATGGCCATCAGTGGTATGGGGGAAGCTGGAACCCCAGAAGAGGGGTAGATTTGGCTCCTTGTGAGAGAAAGAGAAGGGTGGATGAATCATGTAGTGCCCCTGGGTCAATCTCCTGGTAGATGAAGCTTGTTTGTAGAAAACTGAATTGTGTTCGAGATTATACTTAGTCTTTTTATTGAAGGGATATTGACAGCTTAATACTATTTTCTTGCCTAAGATCATAGATTTCTTTCTCCTTTTTCAAATGACCACTTTAACTGTTGATTTAAAAGTCTGATAAACCTACAGAGAAATTTAGTGACATTTATTTGTCCTGGAAATATTATATATATATTGGGACCACATGATGGCATGCCCAGTTGAACACACTTGTTACAAAGCACAAGGACCCAGGTTCAAGTCCCTGTTCCCTACCTGCAAAGGGAAAGCTTTGTGAGTGGTGAAGCTTTGCCCCTGTAGGTGGGGACTGAGGGCTCAAACCTCAGTCCTTGTGCATTATAACTAACATGTGCATTCAACGGGGTATGCCACTTCCAGGCCCTTGTTATAATACAATTAAATATTTACATCAGTTGACTTTGTATCTGGAAGTCTTGTTAAAACTCTGAGAATTAATAGTTTATGGATTCTTTTTATTTTAGCTTATGGATTCTGATTATTTTTTTATAGGTAGATGATCACCATCTCAAAGTATGATCGTTCTCATCTTCCTCTCTAACTTTTCTCCCTTTGCTGTTTGGCTTGTGCTGTCCAGAACATCTAGTACTGTGTGAGTATCAGTGGTACCTTTGGAAATCCTTATGGAAAATTCATGCTTTCTCCACTTAGCAATGTTTATGTAGTCATTAGTTTACCTTTTTTATCAAACAATTTCTTCTTATTTCTACTTTACTAAGAGTTTTTCCTTGTAATAAATATGTAGACCTATTCCAAATGCTTTTATCCATATGAGGAAAGTTTTCCCTGTGGTTTGTTAATTGAATTTGTTGTCATTGATATATATATATATATATATATATATATATATATATATATATATATATATATATATATATTCCCTTTTGTTGCCCTTGTTTTTTATTGTCGTTGTTGTGATTGATGCCGTTGTTGTTAGATAGGACAGAGAGATGGAGAGAGGAGGGGAAGACAGAGAGGGGGAGGGAAAGACAGACACCTGCAGACCTGCTTCACCGCTTGTGACATGACTCCCCTGTAGGTGGGGAGCCAGGGGCTCAAACCAGGATCCTTAAGCCAGTCCTTGCCCTTTGTGCCATGTGTGTTTAACCCACTGTGCTACTGCCCGATTCCCTGTCATTGATATATTTTCTGAACTTAAACTATCATTTTAGCCCTGGGATAAACCCTAAAGGACCATAACATATTCTTTTATAACACACTGTTAAATTCAGTAAGCTACTATTTGGCTTTGAATCTTACATATATCAAAGGAAAATGCCTGTAATTTAATTTATATAATTCTTCTATTATTCTCAATTGTTTTTGAAATTCAGCTGACATCAGCCTCTTAAAGGAAGCTGGTTTTGCTTGTTTTCTATTTTCTGCATCATCTTGGATAAAATATTAATCAAATGTTTCATAAAAGATAGGTGATGTGGTCTGGAAGGTGGCACAGTGGAGAAAACATTCGACTCTCAAGCATGAGGTCTTGAGTTCAATCTCTGGCAGCACATGTACCAGAGAGATGTCTGGTTCTTTCTCCTGTCTTTCTCATCAATCAATAAATAAAATCTTTTTTTAAAAAAAATATAGGTGATAATTCTAAAATCACTTGAGTTTTCAGATTACTGTGAGAATAGGTCTTTATCTAACATTTCAGTATGTTTGATATTAATTAATTTATCCAAGTCAGTTTCTCCTATTGTGTTATACAGGTCAATTAACATATACACTACTATTCAGTAAATAACCTTTGGTGTCCACATTCACAAAAATAAGAATGCAATGAAAATGATGTAGAATTAGCATTACTGTGGCATGAGTCTACTCAAGTCAAACAACTAATATCACTAAATCTACTTTTAGTGTGAAAAAACATTTAAAAGCCATTTCAAGAATTATCTTCTCAACAGTAGGATTTAGAAACTAGTTTAAGCCAGCAATTGATACTTTTGTTTTGATCACTTTCACCTAATTTTATTTTTCTTGTGCTCATCTTAACTTTTTACATTTTTAAGGAATTCACTTCTAGGTTTTGAAACTAGCAGTATTTATTTAGAATTTATCTATTAAAAATCTCTGGTATGGGGAGCTATCTCAACAATTTAGTGACATACTTTCATCCCTAAAGCCCCAGAGGTCCCAAGTTTAGTCCCTAGCACCACCAAAACCCAAATCTGAGCAGTGCTCTACCAAAAACAGAAATGCAACAACAGAAAAGCTTACCATATGTTATGATTACTTTATTCTTTTTTCTATTGATTGTTTTGCTCTTCTTTTATATTCATCAGTCTTCTCAAACACAGATCTATTTTTATTAGACATTTCAATTATGAATTATATTATTTTTTATTTTTAAAACATCTATTTAATTGGTCTCAAGTCCTTACCTTTATTATTTTCCTTCTTAATATTTCTTTGGATTTGCTGTGTTGCTCATTATCCATTTACCTGAGTTTAATGTCAACTTCATTTATTCTAACCTCTTATGTTTTCCAACTAATAAGATTAAAGCTACTAATTTTCCTCTCTAAATATTAGACTCCATAAATTTTTATGTAGTATTTATATCACTGAAATATATTTTTATACTTAATGATTTATACAGCATACATTAATAAGTTTTATTTAGTTCTCAAAAATGCTGTTTTAGGTTTACTTCTATGCAACTTAACCTATTGTTTAATGTTTAAGAATATAGCCCATTAATGAAACCTTTGGATTTCATTCAAGCATCTTTCATTTCTTCACATGTGTTCTAGTTTTGTAAGTTTTCTCTGTATGCATAGAAAGAGTGTGCATTACATATTTTACCTATTTAGAATAACATGTGTTGAAAAACACTTCATATACTTAAAAATAATGTTTTGCTCAATATGTATATGTATGTATTTTTTTTTTTTACCAGAGCACTAACCAGCTCTGGCTTATGGTGGTGTGAGGGACAGAACCTGGGACTTTGAAGCCTCACGCATGAGAGTCTGTTTGCATCACCACTATGTTATCTACCCCCACCTTCAATATTTTATTTTTGTATAGTAGAAAACAGCTTAATACATAGCCACACATATAGTATACTTGAAGTTATCACATATCACAATAAACACATATAGTAATATATAACATTTGTAAATCTTGCATAAATATGCATCATAATTGGAATTTATTGATTTTTCTGATTTAGAATTTAAATTGTATTGTGTATTTTTTGCCTAATTGGTCTATGATTTTCAAGAGCAGTGTGACTCTTCTAAGTAATTGTTAAGTTTTCTTCCTTGCTTCTCAGACAATGTTGCTTGTCCATTCTATGAACATAGATTAAGGTACACATGTTTAGAAAAGTTGTTTTTTCTTGTTAGTTTTTACTTTTTTGGCCAGTATTTATGTGTTTCTCTCACAATATTATTTTGCCTTAAATTCTATTTTGTTCAGCATTAAGATATTCCAAACAAAACATTTATTTTACTTAATATTAGCCTGGCATATGTTTTTGACTTTTTATTTTCCACCTTTTAAAGTCTTTGTAAGTGTATGTCTTGTATACAACACATTGCTGAAATCTTTAGAAACTGAAACTCAGTGTTACTACTTGCATCCTGCTCAATGAGTCCAGTTAGATTTATTGAAACTTTTTATATTAGGACTTATTTCGGCCCTTTTATTTCATCCTTTTCACTTACTGTGCCTATTTAAAAGTGGATTATTTTCCTACTTCCCTTTACATACAGTTATTTTGCTGGTTAAAAATTAAAGACACATTGGTCACCTGTTGCTTCGTCAAAGTTAGCAACCTCTCCATATTTCTCACTAGACAAGCACATAACCATCTCTCCTCCCCCTCCTCCTCCTCATCTTTGTTAAACTTTAAAAAAAAAGAACTTCAAGAGAGAGAAAATAAAAGAATATTTGAAGGAAGAACAAATGCAAATCTTTCAGAACTACAGAAAAAGGAAATATCTTAGATTTTTTTAAAAGGTCTATACGTTGTCTATGTGGAAGATTGGAAACAGACACACACACACATGCTTAGACCCATTATGTGAAGTGTAATTATTACATCAAAGCACAAAAAAATGCAATAGGATTTTAGATATCCTATAAACAAGCAAGAATTAGATCTAAATGCCAGAACTCCATTGGCAGACCACTGATGAGAGGCCAGTGACTGAGCCAGGTAGGCAGCCATACTGACAGTTCAGTAGAGCAGGTGTCTGCAGCATTAGGAGCCTGGCCTGGTGGTGTGGGACTGAACTGGAAAGTGGGGTTTTACCTTAGTTGTCAGTCTCTCTGTTCTTGTCACATAACTTCTAGGCTTTTATTCTTCCTTTTGTTGATAGTTTGTCTGTGATTCAAGCTCATTTCTATACTAGTTTTTTCTCCCATGTATGTTATCATTTTTATAATGGTAGCAATAAGGAAAACATAGGACCTGCTAGTCAGCTGCCATCTTGGCTCGAAATTCTCTCTCAGGAATTCCTTATTATTGTTGTTGTTGCTGCTGCTACTGCTGCTGTTTTATTAGAGAAGTAATAATTTATAAGCCAGTCATCACATGGGTATACTCAGGAATGATGAATAACCGTTAGGATATCTGCTGCCTATGGCCACCCACTTCCATCAGTCCCCCCACTGCTTAGCCTTGTAGTCCCCTGGAGCACTGTGACCCAGGCTGTTACATTCTATTTTGACAAGGGAGGGGAGGCTCTGATGTTCTCAAGGCCTTTGAGCAGAAATCCAGCTTCCTCTCATGGGCTGTTTATTGAAGTCTCCAGTCAGAGTCAGTCACTCTTTCACACCCACCGTTCCACATATATCAACATAGACACCAGCTCCCACACTCCTCTGGTTCCATCTGGTCTCATTACAGAAGTCCTGTCTGTCTTTTTTCTCTGGTCCCAAAAGTTAATGACCTGTGTTCTTTCCCCATTTTATCTCCCCAACTTCCTGTCTGAACCCTGACACAGCACACTGTATCTCAACCATCCTGAAAAACCAGGAGGTCCTTCCACTTGGAACAATTTCACCACCAGCACTTTTACCACATAATTAACCACAAGGCGACTGTTTCTTAGAAGAGAGAACTAACTTGCTATTTTCATGTTTCTAGTGACAAAATAAGAAACTCTTCACAAACTGATGTTATATCACTTTCTAGTATCAACAGGGGTTAGAGATGACTTATATACCCTCTCTATCAGAAATCTGCATTTACCTTAGAATCTACTTTAAGTATCAGTGAGTGTCTGTACTTACAAATTCAGCTAGGCAATATTTACAGGAAAGGACTCATGTATAAGTAGAAGTAGACCGAGGCAGTTAAAGGCATGTTGTTCAAAGGTCATGTGTAGTACATGACCTCACTTAACATTCTCTGGCTTTCTAATTCTGATAAGTTTCATTAGCAAAAAATTACCCCCACCCAAAAAAAGAGCATATTTCTATGAGTAAACAAAAGGCTAGGTAGGTAGGCAAATACTTGGGTAGAATTCACAAAAGAATAGCAGTTTTTAAAAAATAATAAAATAACCTCATCAAAGCATGGACTGCAAAAGCTGAATAAGGGCAAGAGACTGGCATACTTTAACGATGACTCTTTAGTCACTATCAGGCTACCCCATCAGCTAGGGCCCTACTCGGGGAGTCCTGAGATTCCCAAACAGACATGATGGGCCTAAACCTTGAATAAATCCCTCTCTCCATTGTTACCAGTCATTCCTATCAGGAACAACACAATGGACCCCTTTGTGGGCCCCCATAGAACCTTGCTCTCAACTTGGATCAACAATGGTAGAGAATGTTCCATCCTCCTAAGGGAGGCTGAACAATATACTCTATGCTGCACTTGAGGAAGATGAATCCTGATATTGGGGCAGCTTGGAGCATTCCTACTTATAACCACAGAATGTGAGCTCAGATCTACAGAGATGCAGAGGTCACATAGGCTCCTAAGCTGAATATGGGCCCAGATCACATCAAATTGATGGGGTTTACAGTCAACAATATTTATATACCTTTCCCATATTTGGGAGCTACTCTTCTTCCCTGATACAGCTTTCTGGTCCTTCTGCCAACCATGATCTTACCTCCACAGACAATAATTAGGATCCACCTGCATATCAGATTTCAGGCTCAGGCAAAAAACAAACAAAAACAACACTAGTATAGCCACAGGCCCTATGGAATATAACTAAAATATGACTACTAGCTATCTACAAAATAGAGGGCCCCCCGAACTCTTCATCTGCACTATTCTAGCCTTTAGGTCCATGATTGGGCAACAATTTGTTTGGCTTTGTATGTTAACTCTCTTTTTAACCACCAGGTTCCAGATGCTAACATGATGCCAACTAGACTTCCCTGGACAGACAACCCCACCAATGTGTCCTAGAGCTCCGTTTCCCCAGAGCCCCACCCTACTAGGGAAAGAGACCAGCTAGGAGTATGGATCGACCTGGCAAGGCCCATGTTCAGCAGGGAAGCAACTACAGAAGCCAGACCTTCCATCTTCTGCATCCCACAATGACCTTGGGTCCATACTCCCAGAGGGTTAAAGAATAGGAAAACTATGAGGGGAGGGGAAGGGATACAGAGTTCTGGTGTGAAGTTGTATCCCTCTTATCCTATGGTTTAGTCAATGTTTCCTTTTTATAAATAAATTCAATAAAAAAGAAGAGAAAAATAACAATTTTTGTACTACAGGATTTTTTTGGCATCAATCTACACACGTGTGTTAAAAACTGTTTGGCAATTTTTGCCTTCTTAATTTGGTTATGAATTTTTTCATGTTTCATTATATCTTTTTGAATGGTCCCCTACTCAAAATTCCCTTGCAAGCCATTTGTTATACTGAGAGATTGTCATTACCTTTTGTAATGCGCCTCTTTACTTTTTAATACTTTTCTCTTTTATGAGCATGAAATATTGGCACAGTATTACCATGAATAAATACATACATAAGTCTAGACACACAAAAACATCATGTCCTTTTGAATGCTTCTTTTTTTTATCTCTTTCTTCCTTTATTCTTTCATGACCATATTACCTTTCTTGCCAATTAGTTATGCAGCCAAACTACTTCTAGTGAAATTACTTAGGACCTTTGTAAAGAATCCTTGGATCTCTCTCACTGACTCTGAGGCTGCAGGAATTTTTGTCCACCCCACCCGACACCGTTCTTTCCCAATGGGACCCTGGAGTTACCTGTGCTCAGAGATATTACAACAAGGTGGATCAGAAGTTCCCTCTGAGTAAAAGGTCAGAGCTAAGAAGAAAAAACACAAGACAATGACTTCTCACGGAGCTAGGAAAGAGTGGAATTGACCTCACAACAATGAGAAGAACTGGAGTGGATACTAAGCTCCTTTCCTCAGGCAGAATGTAATTGAGGCCTAGAATTTTTATAACCGGCCTAAGTCCCGGCTGATCCCAAGGGGAACAGCTTCTCCTGAAACTGGTAAGATATGAGGGGTAGCGTTGGGACACACAGGTCTCAGCACAGTTTCATCACTTGTGAGGTTTCACTTATGCAGGTGGGGCTAGGGGCACAAGCATAGGTCCTTGTGCATGGCAATATGTGCATTCTGCCACCTGTGTCTTCCAATACAGCTGTTACTATTGGGAATCCCACTATACCCATGGTTATCTTCATGCTGCAGTCAGTTCATGCATATGAGTTGCCCTGCTTCTGAAGCTCAGCAAGCCCTGAATGTAGTTCCCCACCAGCCTCAGACATGTAGGCCTGGTGCCCCCTTCCTTGAATATGAGGATACTCAAGCTACATGGCCACCCTTCTTCTCTCCACCTACCTCCACTGAGATTCTATCCACCCCCTCCAGTACCCCCACCCCCACTGAGACTCCAGACCTACCTGCACTTGGGGAAAACGTTGTGGAAGTTCTCACAGGAGAAGAGGAAGTAGCTAAAGAGAAGACAAAATGACAGTGACTACTTAGAGTCCCAGAAGACAGAATGGGCTCCCCACCCCACCCAAGGCATTGAGAGAAAGTAAGGGACTCAAAGACTGTCCCTAGGGGACCCTTGGTGCTTTGTGTCTGTACACCAGAGCTGTTGTGATGTGTGTAGGGAATTTATGAGGATATGGTTGAGCATAGTGTGGGACCTCCTACTGAAAAGTGGGAGCCTGGATGGCACGACTTTTCTGTCAGTCTCTCTCTCTCTCTCTACCTGAGATTGAGCATGGAGGGAAAACGACCACCAGGAAATGTCTCCTCTGTAAGCCTCCCTGCTTTACAAAAGACTCTGCATGCAGCCCATTTCCTTGTTCTCAAACCAGTTGGTTCGATTACTCAGAAGTTAATAGAAGTCCATCTTCTTTGATCATACATACATGGCCCACATATCATTGTTCTGCTCTGTCAAACTATAACCAGGGACATCCTCTTTACTTCTCCACCCACTCTGGACCTTCTAATACTACGTGATCTCTCTCCTCTCTTAAGTCTCCTCTCTGTCTGCTAGTTATTGATAACCCTGCTTCTTTCATTCCTTTGATCAACTTAGCCCATTGTTCAACATTTACTAAGGATGCTCTGACCTTTTCTCCACCCCCTATTACTCTTTGCCCCTCTTCTCCAAAACTATATATGGAATAGATAACTTACTTCCTCCTACAAACCCTTATAAACCATACTTCACTGTTCAATAAACGGATAGTCCCCTGGTGATCTCTGGTAATGTCTCTTGCTAATTACACAGGGAAAGAGCCAGTCCACTCACTCCTACTGCCCCAGAACATTCCTTCTGGGCCCCCCCCCCCCCCACATCTGGTGTGCAACAGAGCAGGTAAGCCAGAAGTTTGTGCCTGGAAAGAGGCCTCTCTACCCATAGGTCCGATAATGCTGCAGCCATTTCATGAGTATGTGTTGCCCTGCTTCTGAAGCTCAGCAAGCCCTGAATGTAGTTCCCCACCAGCCTCAGACATGTAGGCCTGGTGCCCCCTTCCTTGAATATGAGGATACTCAAGCTACATGGCCACCCTTCTTCTCTCCACCTACCTCCACTGAGATTCTATCCACCCCCTCCAGTACCCCCACCCCCACTGAGATTCCAGACCTACCTGTACTTGGGGAAAACGTTGTGGAAATTTTCACAGGAGAAGAAGTAGTAGCTAAAGAGAAAACAAAATGACAGTGACTACTTAGAGTCCCAGAAGACAGAATGGGCTCCCCACCCCACCCAAGGCAGTGAGAGAAAGTAAGGGACTCAAAGACTGTCCCTAGGGGACCCTTGGTGATTTGTGTCTGTACACCAGAGCTGCTGTGGTGTGTGTGTGTGTGTGTGTGTGTGTGTGTATGTATGTGTGTAAGAAAAAGAAACAGTGTCAGAGTGAAACTCTTAAGTCCTATCTAGTAAGCCTGATGACACTGTCCCCCATACCACCAGCAGAGGTCAGGCCTTGCAAATAAGGTGAGAAGTTGCCCCTAACAGGAATCTTCAGGGGAGTTTGGAGGTTTCCTACAACAGGAGCTCTGAAAGCTCCCCTGGACCAGAGCTGAAGACCTTGTGGCATCTGGGGTGCTGGAGACAGAGGGAGGGAGGGACATTTCCCCAGGCCCTGGGAAGGAGAAAGCCTTTTCTCAAAGAAAGAAAGGAACTTACCTGGAGGCATGACCACAGTGATATTTCTGAAAATATCAATCTTGTTCTTGGAGGAGTTATATCTCCCACACCAGTAGGTCCCCAAGTCCTCCTCCTTCAGTTGAATCATGAGGACAATGAAGATGCCAGCATCAGGAGCATCCCAGATCATGGTATTCGAGTTGCTAACTGCTTCCCTTGGCTGCAAGGTGGTCACTACCCTCTGACAACTGTTTGGAGCGATCTGGCGACACCATGATTTACTCTTGTAGGGTCCTTTTTCAGGAGGGTACTGGCACTGCAAGGCAAGTGTCCTTCCCACCACTTCATGAAGCATCTCAGGATTAGCCGCATCTCCCCAGAATCCTGGATAACAAATCTCTAGCTCAGGATTTGGCTGGACCACTCAGTCCTCTCCCAGAAGTGGAGAAAAGAGACCAGGAACAATAGCTGGGACCCACACTCATAGCTCATGCCCATGGCCAGCCCTCTCCAGAGGGCAGAGCTCCTCTCCTTCTCCCTCCTCTCCACCACCCCTCCATCTCACCTGAGGTCAGGAGCACCAGTAGGGCAGGGAGCAAGAACAGATGGGGGGCTCTCAAGGCCATGTCACTCCAAAGCTGATTCTGATGATGGAAAAGACCAGATAGATGTATGGTGCCCACTGGGGAGAGGAAAGCAGAAGCTGGACCTGATTCTGTCACAAAATCTCTGATAGCAAAAAACTGAGGAAGTAACTGGTCTAGGAGGAGGACTCTATGGACAGAGGGAAGGGAGGGGCAGCCAGGCCTGAGTAAGGGACATCAGCTTCTGGATCTGTCACTGAGCTTAAAGAGCCCAGCCCTGCCTCCATTCCTCTACTCTATTTGAATTCTTTCCATCTCTGTAGCTCCATAACTTCCTCTCCCTCATACTCCTTTATTATTGCTGGGGAAGCTCAAGGAAAAACCATGGTCCAAGAAGAGACAATTCCTATGCTCCTTCCCTCTATGCACTGTCTGAAAGTGGCTACAGAGTACTTGAATTCTGTGTCTCTCTTGTCCTCAGAGCAAGATAAGGACAACACTTCCAATATCTTACCCTGGAGGCTAGGGAATGGAAACTGCTGAGCTTTATTCCAGGAACTGTAAGGATGGCCCCTGGGAAAGGTGAGGACTGGAGGAGGTGTGAGGAGAGAGAGCTCTAAGCAGGGAGTAACAGAGGGAATCTCAGGAGGTTGTGGATTCCTTGGGGGAGGCTCATTTGGCATCTTCTCTCTAGTTCCATCACTCTTTAATGATGCCCAATCAGTGTTGGTTGGAGAAATAGATGCATGGTAGGGAAGTCTGAAAATCCTTATATTTTATCAAGGAATATAAAAATATGTGCAGGCCCCAAAAGAATTCTGATCCAAACCCCCCAGAGGGGGAGCAATGATAAGGGAAGATGACCAGAGCTCTCTGAACTCCAATTCCATCAAGACCCTAAGACCCAGAGAAATGGAAATAGTAATAGGTGTAGGGGTGACTTAGAAAGGAACAGAAGGGGAGTCGGGCAGTAGCGCAGTAGGTTAAGCGTAGGTGGCGCAAAGCACAAGGACCTGTGTAAGGATCCCAGTTGGAACCCCCGGCTCCCCACCTGCAGGAGAGTCACTTCACAAGTGGTGAAGCAGGTCTGCAGGTGTCTATCTTTCTCTCCCCCTCTCTGTCTTCCCCCTCCTCTCTCCATTTCTTTCTGTCCTATCCAACAACAGTGACATCAATAACAACAATAATAACTACAGCAATAAAAAACAAGGGCAATAAAAGGGAATAAATAAATCTTTAAAAAAAGAAGAGAAGGCAGGACCATAAAAAATGGACAAATATATATAAATATAGAGAGACAGTTATAGAAGTAGTTGTCAACCCATATCTGTGACCTTGGGAGAACTACTATAGTTTCCAGTGGAGGGAATGGGGTCACAGATCTCTCTGGTAGTGAGAATGGTATGGAATTATACCCCTGTTATCTCACAATTTTGTAAATCAATATTACATTACTAATAAAAAATAATAAATAAAAAATGTGTGCAGACAAACAAACCAGAATTGGAACAACTCAAGCAGTAAAACTATATGTAACCAGCAAAACAGTTCGCCTGCAGAGGGAGCCTGCTGGGATATGTTTATGATCAAGATGCAAGCCTAGCCTCCCTCCACTATTTTGGAGGAAGCTTTGGTGCTGTGATGTCTCTCTCTCTCTCTCTCTCTCTCTCTCTCTCTCTCTCTCTCTCTCCATCTATCTGAATGATTCAGATTGGAGCAGTGAAACCCCTATGGCAGCCAAAAAAAGGGGGTAATATATGGATTATAACGCAACGTATCAAATAAAGATACCTGTACCCCTATTGGTATGAATGAATGATTAAATAAGTAACTGGGGAGAATGGAGGATAGGTCTCCTATGAAAAGGAGTTACAAATAATGTGTGTATTTCATCTGCCCACAAGAAGGCATAGCATAACCACGATCCCCAAAGTGTGTGCTCTCTGTAGCACCTTTCTTCACAAGAGTACATGTGAAAAGGGAAGAAAGAGGAACTAAAGAGTGGGAAACAGGCAAGTAGCACTCCAGCCAGGTGATCAAGGTTAAGGCCACCAGTGCTAATCATGCTGGTGCCCTTGATATGAAGTGATGAGTCTGGTATTGTTTGTGGATGTCAAAATTACAAAGCTAACTAAGGATGACACATGAGAATATTTTGTCGTAAAGACAAGGTATTCACAATATTATTGTGCTTCAGATTTGGAAGGACATCCTAAATAAAAGTCATTAAAGAGAAGAGGATAGGTTTAATTGCATTATCAAGTGTTGGTTTCAGAAAAGTCACCACCACACCTGTTGATAAGAGGAAACAGTCTATTGACTATGGCTACCTGGGAGAACACGACTTTTGGTAGCCTTCTGGTGAAATGAAAAATCCACAGGCAAAAGAATGATGGAGAGAAAATAGTTTCCACATTCCAGTATCCCAAGTAGAAGACTTGGTGGACTCTGTAACCAATCTGCTCTCACCCTTTGATACTATCAGCACCTTGGTGAACTCTGTTTGTAACCAGTCAGCTTGTGCCATGCACAGCTTGAAAAAAAATAATAAAGGGTAGGTGTCCAGGTAGAAAGTTGTTCAGGCCTGGTAGGAATCGCCCTGAAACTGGTTAACATAATTCCCTGCCTTCCATGTGACCTCAGTCTCATTCTTTTTTTTTTTTAAATTTTTTATTTAAGAAAGGATTAATGAACAAAACCATAAGGTAGGAGGGGTACAACTCCACACAATTTCCACCACCCAATCTCCATAACCCACCCCCTCCCCTGATAGCTTTCCCATTCTCTATCCCTCTGGGAGCATGGACCCAGGGTCATTGAGGGTTGCAGAAGGTAGAAGGTCTGGCTTCTGTAATTGCTTCCCCGCTGAACATGGGCATTGACTGGTCGGTCCATACTCCCAGTCTGCCTCTCTCTTTCCCTAGTAGGGTGTGTCTCTGGGGAAGCTGAGCTCCAGGACACATTGGTGGGGTCTTCAATCCAGGGAAGCCTGGCCAGTATCCTGGTGGCATCTGGAACCTGGTGATTGAAAAGAGAGTTAAACATATGAAGCCAGACAAATTGTTGAGCAATCGTGGATCCAAAGCTTGGAATAGTGGAGAGGAAGTGTTAGGGAGGTACTCACTGCAAACTCTAGTGTACTTCTGCTTTCAGGTATATATTTTGCAGTAGTTTATGGATACGTGTGAACATATACTCTCTCTCACAGAAACTGGTGTATATCTAGGTTATGGGACTTTGTTAGAAAGTGAACCACCTGAGATGAAATTAGAATGTACTATAAAAGGAAAGGTCTCACCCGAGTAATGAAGCTGAAGGGTTGTCATTCCACATGTGAAGTCTCTGGACACAGTCTGAGGTGAAGCATGTTGAGGTGGCAATCATTGCGTTGGTTAGGTTGTGATCGGCGGATGCAATATTATTTGGTATGGATTGGAAGAGGCATACGGGAAAGTGGGCCCTATCCAAGGGTTCCAGGACTGGGGAAAGTTGGGGCTCTATAGTGGAGATGTGAGGTTCCTGCTGTCTTAGGGTTCAAAAAGACAATGGATAGTTAATGTTATCATCACATTATTTGGTAATTGGGTTAACTTTGAAAAGTCCTTTTGTTAGGGTTTGCTGTACAGTATCCAGTATCTTGTATATAGCTGTGCTATTGGATGCTTCTAATCTACTTGGTCTAGGCTTTTGAGAGAGTCTGCATATCAAATACACAGCCTATATATTAAACAGATTCAGTTTGTGTTCTGAGAAACTTTGAGACATACAACTGATTTTCCCCCTCTCATATTAATTAACTACTGATTTATATGTCTACATTTTGCTAGGAGTGTACATAAACACCATTCCCACCACCAAAAGACTGTGACCCATCCCTCCCACCCACTCCCACCCCCCACTGGCCCAGGAAGCTGCATGTCTACCCCTCACCCACAGGGTTTTTACTTTGGTGCCCTACTTACAATTTGATCAGGTCCTGCTTTTAGTTTCCCTTTCAGATCTTCTTACTCAACTTCTGTTGATGAGTGGGATCATCCCATACTCATCTTTATCTTTCTGACTTAGTTCACTTAACATAATTCCTTCTAGTTCTATCCAAGATGGGTCAGAGAAGGTGGGTTCATTGTTCTTGATAGCTGCATAGTATTCCATTGTGTATATATACCACAGCTTTCTCAGCCACTCATCTGTTGTTGGGCACCTGGGTTGCTTCCAGGTTTTAGCTATTATGAATTGTGCTGCTATGAACATAGGAGTACACACCTGTTTTTGGTTGGGAGTTATGGAGTCCTTGGGGTATAACCCCAGGAGAGGAATTACTGGATCATATGGAAGGTCCATGTCTAGCCTTCTGAGAGTTTTCCAGACTGCTCTCCACAGAGGCTGTACCAATTTACATTCCCACCAGCAATGTAAAAGGGTTCCTCTGTCCCCACATCCTCTCCAGCATTTGTTGCTGCTGTCCTTTTTGATGTATGCCATTCTTACAGGAGTGAGGTGGTATCTTAGTGTTGTCTTAATTTGCATTTCTCTGTCAATCAGTGACTTAGAGCAGTTTTTCATATGTTTGTTAGCCTTTTGGATTTCCTCTGAGGTGAATGTTTTGTTCATATCCTCTGCCCATTTTTGGATGTGGTCATTTGCTTTTTTGGTGCTAAGTTTGCTGAGCTCTTTATATATTTTGGTGATTAGTTTCTTGTCTGATGTAAGGCATGTGAAGATCTTCTCCCATCCTGTGAGGGGCCTCTCTGTTTGTTTAATAGTTTCTTTGGATGTGCAGAAGCTTTTCAATTTGATGTAGTCCCATTGGTTTGTTTCTGCTTTAGTCTTCCTTGCAATTGGGTTTGATTCATCAAAGATGTCCTTGAGGTGTATGTGGGAAAGTGTTTTACCAATGTTTTCCTCTAAGTATTTGATTGTTTCTGGTCTGACATCTAGGTCTTTGATCCATTTGGAGTTGATTTTTGTTTCTGGTGAGATAAAGTGGTTCAATTTCATTCTTCTGCATCTTACAACCCAGTTTTCCCAGCACCATTTATTGAAGAGAGCCTCCTTTTTCCATTTAATCCTTTGGGCCCCCTTATCAAAGATTAGGTGCCCATAGGTGTTGGGATTTATTTCTGGGCTTTCAATTCTGTTCCACTGGTCTGTGTGCCTATTTTTGTTCCAGTACCATGCTGTTTTGATGATGATGGCTTTATAATATAGTTTAAGGTCTGGGAGTGTGATGCCTCCATTTCTGTTTCTTTTCCTCAAGATGGTTTTGGCAATTCTAGGTGTTTTCGTGTTCCAGGTAAATGATTGTAGTGTTTGTTCTATTCTCTTAAAGAAGCTTGGTGGAACTTTGATGGGTATTGCATTAAATTTGTATATGGCTCTGGGGAGAATATTCATTTTGATGATATTTATTCTTCCAATCCATGAGCATGGGATATCTTTCCATTTCTTGGTATCAGTTTCTATTTCCTTGAGTAGCGACTCATAGTTTTCAGCATACAAGTCTTTCACTTCTTTGGTCAACTTTATTCCTAGGTATTTGATTGAGTTTGCTGAAACAGTAAAGGGGAGTGATTTCTGGATGTCTTCTTCTTCAGATTTAGTGTTTGCATAAAGAAATGCCACTGATTTTTGTACATTGATTTTGTAGCCTGATACCTTGCTATATTGCCTAATAACTTCCAGTAATTTTCTGCTGGATTCTTTAGGTCTTTCTAAGTATACTATCATATCATCTGCAAATAGTGAGAGCTTGACTTCTTCCCTTCCAATCTTTATTCCTTTGATTTCTTTCTCTTGCCTGATTGCTATGGCAATAACTTCCAATACTATGTTGAAGAGTAACGGTGACAGTGGACAGCTCTGTCTAGTCCCTGATCTGAAGGGGAATGCTTTCAGATTCTGTCCATTGAGTATGATGTTGGCTGTAGGTTTGCTATATATAGACTCCACTATCTTGAGGAATTTCCCATCTATTCCCATTTTTTGTAGAGTTTTGAGCATGAATGGGTGTTGGATTTTGTCAAAGGCTTTCTCTGCATCTATTGAGATAATCATGTGGTTTTTGGCTTTGCTTTTATTGATGTGGTGAATGACATTGATTGACTTACGGATGTTGAACCAGCCTTGCATTCCTGGGATGAATCCCACTTGGTCATGATGAACAATCTTTTTGATATGTTGCTGTATCCGGTTGGCCAAGATCTTGTTTAATATTTTGGCATCTATGTTCATCAGAGATATTGGTCTGTAGTTTTCCTTTTTTGTTCTGTCCCTATCAGCTTTTGGTATCAGGGTGATGTTGGCTTCATAGAAGGTGGAAGGGAGTATTCCTGTTTCTTCAATCTTATGGAATAGCTTAAGAAGTATGGGTATTAACTGTTTCCTGAAAGTTTTGTAGAATTCGTTTGCGAAGCCATGTGGTCCAGGACTTTTGTTGTTGGGGAGATTCTTAATAACGGTTTCAATTTCTTTGTCTGTGATTGGTGCATTTAGATTTTGTAGTTCTTCTTGGTTCAGTTTTGGAAGGGCATATGCTTCTAGGAATTGTTCCATTTCTTCCAGATTCTCTAGCTTGGTGGCTTATAGTTCTTTATAGAAGTTTCACGGGATTCTCTAGATATCTGTGGTGTCAGTTGTGATATCTCCTCCATCGTTTACAATTCTATTAATTTGAGTCTTCTCTCTTTTTTGTTTGGTGAGTCTGGCTAGGGGTTTGTCAATTTTGTTTAATCTTTCAAAGAACCAACATTTGGCTTCATTGATCTTTTGTATGGTTCTTTTATTTTCGATGTTGTTTATTTCTGCTCTAACTTTAGTGATTTCTGTCCTTCTGGTTGCTTTAGGGTTCCTTTGTTCCTCTTTCTCTAAGTCCTTGAGGTGTGCAGTAAGGTCATTCATTTGAGCTTCTTCTTGGTGTTTAATATGTGATTGTATGGCTATAAGTTTCCCTTTCAGTACTGCTTTAGCTGTGTCCCAAATATTTTGATAGGTTGTGTCTTCATTTTCATTAGTTTCCAGGAACATTTGAATTTCCTGCTTGAGTGAGTCTCTGACCCAGTGGTTCTTAAGGAGTATGTTGTTTAGTTTCCAAATTCTGTGTCTTTTAATAATTTTCTGTTTGTTGTTAAATGTTAGTTTTACTCCACTGTGGTCTGAGAAGATACTTGGGATGATTTCAATGCTCTTGAATTTATTGATGCTGTCTTTGTGGCCTAACATGTGGTCTATCCTTGAGTATGTGTTACGTGGATTTGAAAAGAAGGTATATTCCAGTTTTTTGGGGTGGAGGAGTCTGAAAATGTCCAAGAGGTCTAGTCTGTCGATCTCTTCATTCAATTCTCTTATATCTTTATTGTTTCTCTGCTTTGTTGATCTGTCTAAGTGTGAGAGTGGGGTATTGAAGTCTCCCACTATTATTGTATTACTATTGATGTATTTTTGAAATTCTTTCAGTAGGTGCTTAATGTATTTAGATGGTCCCTCATTGGGTGCATAGATGTTAATAATTGTTAAGTCTTCTTGGCTGACTGATCCTCTAGTCATTATGTAATGTCCTTGCCTATCTTTTATTACTTTATTTAATTTAAAATCTATCGTGTCTGAGATGAGAATGGCTGTTCCTGCCCTTTTTTGTGGTCCATTAGCCTGTATGATAGTTTTCCATCCTTTCACTTTAAGTCTGTGTTTATCTTGTTGTGACAGATGGGATTCTTGCAAGCAGCATATGGTTGGGTTATGTTTTCTGATCCATCCCCCCACCCTGTGCCTTTTGATGGGTGAGTTTAAGCCATTGACATTTATTGATATTATGGATTTAATGTATTGTAGTGCCATTGTTCAAAAAAAATTTTGTTTCCTCTGATATATTGCAAGTATTATAGTGATGTTCTTATTTATAAGAGGTCTTTTAGAACCTCTTTTAGGGCTGGCTTGGTGATGGTTGCCTCCTTTAACTGTTGTTTATCTAAGAAGGTTTTGACCCCTCCATCTAGTTTGAATGAAAGTCTAGCAGGATATATTATCCTTGGTTGAAACCCTTTTTCATTAAGGGCTCGATAGATATCTTGCCACTCCCTTCTGGCTTTTAGAGTTTGAGTGGAGAAGTCTGCAGATAATCTTATGGGTTTTCCCTTGTATGTGACTTTTTGTTTCTCTCTTGCAGCCTTTAGGATCCTTTCTTTATCCTTACTTCTTCTCATTGTGACTATGATGTGTCTTGGTGTCTTCAGGTCTGGGTTGATTCTGTTTGGTACTCTCTAGGCCTCTTGAATCTTGATATCCTTTCTGTTATTCAGGTCTGGGAAGTTTTCTTCTATTATTTCCTCTAGAATGTTTGCTTCCCCTTCCTCTCTTTCTTCCTCTGGCAGGCCAATTATACGAATGTTACTTCTTTTGAGATCATCCCATATGTCTCTGTTGTTGTTTTCAGTGTTTCTCAATCTCTTTTTAAGCTCTTTCACCTCTTTCTTTGTTTTCTCTAACTCATCCTCTGTCTGACTAATTCTGTTTTCTGCTTCTGTTAGTCTGCTTTCCCTTGTCTCAGCTTCTTTCTTCATTACAGCTATTTCAGCTTTCAGTTCTCTAATTGCCTCAAGATAATCAGTATTTCCCTTGGGGGTCTCAACTGTTGTTTCCCTAATACTGCCATTCCTTTCCTCCAATGTTGTTTTCATTTCTGTGATTAATAAGTTTATTACTGCTTGCATACTTTTCTTATCTATGGTTACTTCTGGCTGATTTGTAGTTTCTTCTGGGCTCTTGTCTTCATTCATTGGAGTAGCAGTTTTATTTGTTTTTGATCTACCCATTTTTTTATTTATGTGTTTCTTTTTTTTATGCTCTGTTGTTCCTCAGTTGTTGTGTCTTGAGTACAAGTAACACTGTACTAAATACCTTTATGACAATTGCACTCACCAACCTCAGGAATTACAGTAGCAACTGAAGTAAGTATTGAAGTAGTTTAATCATTACCAGTTAGCCAAACAATTTCTCCAGTCCGTGAAAAAATAGTAACCAAATCCCAGTAAAGAAAGAAAGGATAACAAGAATAGACAGTTATGCTAATCTACTATCCACTATATATTCTAGGGGTAACAAGAGGGGAAAGGGAACTATAGCAGAGATATACACATAGAGAGTCCACTCTGAGTCAGATTTCTTCCCCAAAATAATTCACAAATTCAGAAAGGCAAAGAAGAAGGAAGAAGTGTATGACAAGATTAAAAATAAAATAAAATAAAAAAGAGAGAGAGAGACAAGAGAGAGAAAAGGGAGAAGATAAGAAAAAGAGCTGTAATTAAAGAGCAGTGAAAGGAAATTCCCAAATGTGTATCAGTGAATTCAAAAAAGCACCCTGTTTGGTGGTGTGGGGGATCCTGCTAGGAGCTGCTACCCAGGGACTGCTTATGGGGGGGGGCGGGAAGGAGGTATGCTTGAAAATTAAAAGGAAGAAAAAAAATTTTTTCCCCTTTTCTCCCTACTCTAATTCTTAACCCAAATTAAGTTATAGTCACCTCCTTGGTGTCACCCCTAGGACCCCTTATTGGCTGGCCTGCTAAAGGCAGAAAATCCTACCGTTTCCAGGATATGTGGTCGGAGCTCAGCCACTAGCAGCTTCTCAGTCCGCCATCTTCCGGGAAACCCCCCCTCCAGACTTTTTTAAAGGATTTCTCAAAAATGAAAACTAGCTCCAAGTCCTTTTGATCCAATGAGAGCTGTACTCAAGAAGTCCTTGGATCTGCCCTCAGGGTCGTGGTGGTCCCCGGAGACTCCCAAAAGAAAGCCCTGAGCTACAGTGCTCCCTCCCGGTCCTCTGCTGGCCGCCCAGCAGCGCTCTGCAACCAGCGGAGGAGCCGCCTTGCCGGGCTGAGGACAATGCCCGGCGCACCTGCCTTGCCTGCCACCACCTGGGAAGTCTGGAGCAGCCTGCCCGCTAGTCCGTGCCACCTTTACTCTAATTCTTAACCCAAATTAAGTTATAGTCACCTCCTTGGTATCACCGCTAGGACCCCTTATTGACTGGCCTACTAAAGGCAGAAAATCCTACCGTTTCCAGAAGATGTGATCAGAGCTCAAGCCACTAGCAGCTTCTCAGTCTGCCATCTTCTGGAAGATCCCTCAGTCTCATTCTTTGGCTACATTTGAGCTGTAACACTGGAGACCTGAAACACGGGTTTTTCCATAACACTAGAAGCATCATAAGGGAAGACAAGGTCAGACTTGATTGAAAAACTTGATTTATTGACAGTCTTTCAAAGCAGGAGGTAGGTTAGGATGGAGCAAGGGTCACAACACAATAATTCAGGATTGGTAGGAAAAAAGATGAAGATTCCAAAGCAGTGTTTCAAGGGATCTTAAAGTGTAAAATATCTCTTGAAGCTTTCCATGGACAAGTTGATGGCTATCCTGGGAAATTTCTATACTGAGCAATCAAATTATTTACATGAGCAAGAAAACTCACAGAAGAATAAAGGAATACTGGGCCAATGGAATAGTTCATTTGGATAGTGTGCTACTTTGCTATGTATGTTACCTATGTTCAAATCCACCCACCCACCCACCCACCCACACACACACACACATTGAAGGAAGATTTGGTGTTATGGTCTCTCTTTATTTCTCACTCCCTGCCTCCCTTTTTCTATATCTACAAAAAAAAATTAATGAAGAATAAAGTAATACTAACCAAGGCAGTGGGATAGCAACATCATGTTAGCATACATACATAGTAAGACATATAGTTATACATGTCAGTATGACAGTCCTGAAATAATTAGCTCCCCAAATAAAATCATTTTTTAAAAAAAGATATGATTTCAGTTCTCAGGATCAAAACATGATGTAGGTATAGATAGTTTCAGTTCACAATATAAACTTTTATTATCTCCACAAAGAATACTGTGGTCAAGGTAACATGATTACAAAGATTACCCAAGACACCCTGATAATCTTGGAGCATTCACTGAACCACATAAATGAGAACCTGAGACACAGCATTCTGGGGATTCCCCAGCTTGGTGATGACACAGGACACTGCAACTTACAACATAAAGAGACCTGACTTTCAGCCATGCTGTGGCAGAAAAATATAAATAAGACTTTTGCCAGGCTCATAGAATAGCTACAGTTCAGAGTTAAGCCAGTGAAAACCCTCAGGCATAAGACTTTTACAAGTACTAAAACTAGCAGTCAGCTTCTAGTCATTCTGAGTATCAAAAGGTCAGACCTCCACATCTGGCAATTGAATAGACAGAAATCTGCCAGGGTGGCTAGCAACATACTCCTTCCCATTTTCCCACGAAACCCAATTTCAGTTGTAGGTGTATAACCAAAGCATTCCTGCTTAGCAGTAGGCAATTAGCTCTCTCTTTGCTAGCATGCCTCTCTCTGTCTCATTGTTGCAGCAGAGTGAGAGGGAACAGGGCAAAGGACACAGAGGTCCCCTCTAAGCTCTGCTGGTGGGGTTCTAGTCTGACTTCTACATAAAAGAATCACAAAAGAGACAGCCATGTTTCTGGAAGATGAGAATTTATTGAGACAATGAAGGAAACAAAAAGAGGGGAAAGTACAAAGCAGGGAGTGTTTCTGATGAGGGTCCTATGGCAGTCTTCAAAGCTTTATAGTGGCTTCCTTGAATGCACAGAACCCTAGTAAGATTTGCTTCAGCCTTTGCTTTCAGGTGCTCACATCTGAATTCATTTGCATTTTATGGCCTCGGCAGTCAGCTAGAGAGGGGGATGTCCTGCAGGATGCAGACACACTCACAGGCCCTTCTGGCTCCTCTTCCTGACTACTTGCAAGGTGCTTTCCCTAAGCAGACCTCTATCATTACCTTTGAAGCAGATGGCTCCTTTTTACTGTCCTCTCTTCTCTTCTTTTGGTGGCTATTTCTTAATTTGTTTATTCCAACAAACTTTCTTTTTTTTTTTCCATTGATTTCATTTCTTAATCAGGGTAGTTTGCCTGATGTAGTATTTTTGGTTGGTATATTTTTTTCTTTCAGCACTTTAGATATATTGTCCAACTTTTTTTTCTTACTTATTTATTTGAATACAGTGAGGTCACACAGTTCTAATGTGACACATATATATATGTATATATAAATAAACAATTATGAAGTTACAAACACATGACACTATGTCTAAATACATATATATTTTTTTACATCTAAATATTTTAACATTTGGTTTCAAAATATAAAGATATTTTTTGTTATTTTTGTTTTATTTACTTATTGGGTGGAAGCAGAGAGAAATCAAGAGGGAAGGGGAAGATAAAGAGAGGAAGAAAGAGAGATACCTGCAGACTTGCTTCACCACTTATGAAGCTTTCCTTCACAGGTGGGGAACAGACTTGAATAAGGTTGGTTTTTTTTAACATTAATCCCCCAATAAGCTTTCTATAACTTTTGCTGAATGTTGCCTTATTTCTTTTGCATCCCCGATGCCTCTTCATCCAAAAGACAACACAAATATATCTTCAAGTTGTATTCTACATACAAGAAAAAAAAAAAACCTCTCCAAAGAGATAAACTTGTGGGACAGAAATAAAAGCCTTGCTTGATTTTCAATGTATAGATAACACGTCACTACTAGTAGAAATAATAAATAACTTCTTTCTGTATTATTAAAGTCTTTGTAACAAAACAGTACATTTTACTAAAGCTCAATGTTCTGCAGTGTCAGCTATGCCTCTAAACATTTATGTGAAGTTTCTCCCAAAAGTAATTTTTTTCTAAGTGAAACCCAAGAGCCTGGCTAGACAATCAGGTAGTTTGCATATCCTTAAGAATAAGGATAAAACTAAGAGAGGTGGGGATTATAGCTGAGTGAGAGGAGATGAAAAATTATTGTTAAGAAATTTTAGTTAGCATCCACTGTTGTTAAGATAGAAACTGGTTTGTATCTACCATTGTCCATTAATGTTAATAAGATTTTAATTTACATCTATTAGTGCTAAGGAAAGAATAATAGTTTTGTATGGGGGGTGGGATTATAGGCCATGTTTGTTCCTCTACATGTTTAAAGTTTCATCACACATAAGCCCAACAAAGAATTGAAGAGAAAGCATGATTTTCAGGAATTTTAAACTTTATTCAGGAAAACTGAGGACATTCATATGTTAGAATTCATATGTAGAGAGAGAACATGAGAGCCACTCAGAGCCTTTATTCACACACTGACAAGCTCACCTAGGCAGAGAGAGAGAGAAGAAGGAGAGAGAGAGAGAGAGAGAGAGAGAGAGAGAGAGAGAGAGAGAGAGAAAGCCACCTCCAGAGGACAAGTTCATAAATATTCAAGTCCTGCCTTCACCTCTTTGCTAAAAACACATCCATACCTGATAACACTCTCATTTCCTATGAAGCAATTTCCTTCCTCCAGGCGCACAGGTGTGCCTGGGGAACAGGTGTTGTGTCGAGGTGCAACAGTGTCTGTGTTTCCCTCTTCCTATCATTTCTGACCTCAACAGTTTGACCTTTAAACCCACAGGTGGCGCAAAGCACAAGGACCGGTGTAAGGATCCTGGTTCGAGCCCCTGGCTCCCCACCTGTAGGGGAGTCACGTCACAGGTGGTGAAGGTCTGCAGGTGTCTGTCTTTCTCTCCCCCCTCTGTCTTCCCCTCCTCTCTCCACTTCTCTCTATCCTATCCAACAACAGCGAAATCAACAACAATAATAACTACAACAATAAAAAACAAGGGCAACAAAAGGGAATAAATAAATAAAAAGAAAGGAACTCTGGTTAATAGCTGTTAACCAAGAAGAGAACTCTAGTCTAATCCTCTTTGCTTATCTGGCAATAAAAAGGGAAACACCCAGCTTTACACAATGGACTTTTTAACACATGACTGACTCTGAAGACATGGAGTATAGCACGTAAGCAGAAGAATTGAGGCTATGTTAACACTAAGATGATACTAATATAAGAAAAAATGATTTAGAATTATTTTTAAAAAAAACACCTCCTCCATTTTCCCACCCAACTTGTGGGGTGAAGAGATGGGGGAGGGGAGAATAATTTGAGAGATATACCTCTCTCTTTCCATTGACCAATGATTTTCTTTTTTCTTTTTTTAAATTTTTTTATATTTATTTATTCCCTTTTGTTGCCCTTGTTTTATTATTGTAGTTATTATTGTTTTCATCATTGTTGGATAGGACAGAGAGAAATGGAGAGAGGAGGGGAATACAGAGGGGGAGAGAAAGATAGACACCTGCAGACCTGCTTCACTGCTTGTGAAGCGACTCCCCTGCAGGTGGGGGGGAGTCGGGGGTGGGGGGAATGGGGATCCTTATTCTGGTACTTGCACTTCGCACCATGTGCGCTTAACCTGCTGAGCTACCCTATTTTCTTTTTTTTATAAAGTTTTACATTTTCTTTTCCTTACCAGTAGTTGTGTATGTTAGTGTGTAGCATAATATTATAAATAAGGCTTTTGTCAGGCTGACAGAGTAAGAATAGTTCAGAGGCAGACCTGTGAAAACCCCCAGGCTTAAGACATTGACAAGGCAAAAACCAAACAGTTTTTATTTATCCACTTAGAATATCAACAGATACATAGGTTCACATCTGACAACTGAATAGCCCCTGACAGCAGGGTGGCTAAGGGGTGTATTCCTCCCCCTATTTTTCCACAGACCTAGTTTTCATGGAAATAGATAGAACCAAGGCATCCCTGCCTAGTAGGCAGGCACTTAGCTAGCTCACACTTTGCTGACAGGCCTCCCTCTGTCTCATCTGTGAGGCAGATGGCTTCTTTTTACTCTTAATGACTACTTCTTAACTTGTTAATTCCAATAAACTGCATAAAACCTTTGTAACTGCCTCCTTCTCTCTCCTTGATCTCCTGTACCTCACCAGCCAGAAGAAGGCAAAATATGTCTTCAGTTATTAATAAAGATTTCTAATTAAATATTTAAATGTCAATATTTAATATTATTAAATATTAATTAAATAGTTTTCTTTTGTTTTGTCTTTTAAACCGAAGTCTAATTCCTTCTCCTTGCACAGAGGAAGGAACCTTCCCAAAGGAGATGCACCTTATCAGTTTCAGTGACCCTTACAAAAGGGAAGTTCCCACTGTCTTCAAAGCTTCTCCCATATTTGCTGCCTCTCAAAACAATGTTAATATGTGATGTATTTTTTAAAGTAACAGTTTTTTAATATTTATTTATTCCCTTTTGTTGTTCTTGTTTTTTTATTGTTGTAGTTATTATTGATGTCATTGTTGTTGGATAGGACAGAGAGAAATGGAGAGAGGAGGGGAAGACAGAGAGGGGGAGAGACTGCAGACTTGTTTCACCACTTGTGAAGCGACTCCCCTGCAGGTGGGGAACTGAGGGCTCGAACCGGTATCCTTACACCAGCCCTTGCGCTTTGCAACACCTGTTATGCTTTTTTTTTTTTTTCAGAGCACTACTCAGCTCTGATTTAGGGTGGTACTGATTTGAACCTGGGAGCTGCAGGCATAATAGTATTTTGCATAATGATTAGGCTGTCTCCATAGCCTCAGGGGCAGATGTAAACAGTGAGGAAGGTTGTGCAAGTGTGGGGACTAGGACTACTTGGGAATTCACTTTCAACTTAGTTTTGCTTTGAATCTAAAAACTTTTCCAAAAAACCCTGAAGTCTACTTTTTGAAATGGCTATAAAAATAATGGATCTTGTCATATGTATCTCCTGACAGCCAGAGAAGTCTCCAGGGGTAAATCAGGACAGTGAAATAGTGCACAGAAATTAATGGCAACTGTTTGTACCAGCCCCCTTTAAGCTACCCGTAAATCCTAAACCTAACCCCCTCTTCCTCCTGGTGTTTGTAAAAGCCCTGGCAGATTTAAAACCAGCTTCTGGTATTTGTAAAAGTCCTGACAGCCTTTAACCTTTTATGACTTCTGCCCATCCCTTAGTCCTTGTATATCTTGTATGCAGAATGTAATTTTTTTTTTGTCAACCTTCCTCTTTGTATAAAACAGAAATCTTACTGAACATTAGGGCCCAGACATGAGTTGATTCTGGTGCCACTAAAATGAAACTCTATTCTTCAGCATTCCAGGTGTTGTGGCCTCTGTTCTGATTCCCATATTTATAACAGCAGCAGGGGAGTGGAGATAAAATTTATCTGAGTTATACTTTGAGTCCCAGTTGCTCTACTTTATGCAAAACTCAATTCCCACCCCTTTGGCTTCTGATAACTTTGCCTGGGTCTCCTTCCAGCTGCAGCCAAATCCTGGCATAATTGCTTTACATTGTGGTCCCAGATGCAGCGGCTGTAAAGAATTCTGATTACACAAAATCACAAGATGATGTAGATTTCCCTTTCTTCCTCCCCAAAGCTCAATTCTTCATTTTTCTGGGCTTATAAAACACATTGCCTTTGATTTCCTATGTAGAATGGGCTTGTAAAACTTTGCTCTCCCATTCTTGATTTGGTCAATTCAAAATAAATATCATTCTCTCTCTCTCTCTCTCTCTCTCTCTCTTCATCCCACCCTCCCTCCTTATCTCCCCAAGCACCACTGCTACTGTATTTGATTTCAGTTTAGTTTCAGGTGCATGTGCCTATACTGGAGACCCTCACACACACACCACCACCACCATCACCACCAAGTAGCATAGCAAGTGCTTCACAGTCCCACTCCCTTCTGGTTTTCTCCGTAAGACAGGCCTGAGGCATAGTTCACAAAAGGAATTTAGAAAGTCTTTTATTTGTCACTGGACAAAGTGAAATGTGATGTGTGTTGTTGTGGAGGAAGCTCACCACCTCAGCTCCCAGAAGTTGGAGTAGAGTCTGCTGCTTCACTGCCTTGAGCTGAATGAGAGAAATGAGCAGAACTGGAAAGCGCTCCTTCCAGGCCAGGCCTAGCCTGAGTTTCCCTCCTGCCCCTAAGGAAAAACTCAGATTGCCACTCAGCAAAAACCTTCACCTCAGCCCTCAAGGTTCCCTAAAGAACTCAATCCTATTCCGGCTGCTATAAACCCTGGGCCTTCTTCCAGAACAAATAGCCCCAGGAAGGGGCCAGGCAGTGGTACTCCTGGTTAAGTGCACTCATTACAGTGGGGAAAGCTTCACAAGTGGTGAAGCAGGCCTACAGGGGTCTCTCTGTCTCTTTCCCTCTCTATTTCCCCATCCTCTCTGTCTTTATCTGTACAATAATAAATAAAGATTAAACAAATAAAAGGCCCCAGGAACAGTAGTGAAGAAAGGGCAGGAGTAGATAGAATAATGGTTAATCAAACAGACTCTCATGCCTGAGGCTCCAAAGTCCCAGGTTCAATCCTCTACACCACCATAAACTAGAGCTGAGCAGTGCTCTGGTTAAAAAAATAAAAAATAAAAAACACAGATGTAAAACAAGGCAGGGGCCAGACTCTGGGGAAACCCCTGGGAGGTAGCGCCTCTAGCCATTGCCTCTGTCCCTGAGTCATCTACACCCCAAGCATGGAGCCATTCACACTCACTTGATGCCTGGTTTTTCCGGAGAAGGGCAAAGAAGACTGAGAACACCAGGCACTTGTTCAGGAGGAACCCACATGTCAGTACAGCAGCGAGCATAGGCAGGCTCATCGGGTCAAAAGCGAACAGTCCTGGGCTGGACCCTCCAGAATCTGGAAAGGTGGGTGTCTGCTGAGTGTTTTGCTTTGAGGCTCTATCTGCACTCTTACTTCCTGGGCATGAGAGCAGCCAAAAAGAAGACACTCGGGTCAGTGAGAGTCTCTTCATTTTCCACCCTAGTATTTATTCTTCATCTACTACTTTCAAAAACTTTGAAAGACCGGATGGCTTTTTTATTGTCCAAACTTGGGCCATTACTGAAACTAAAGACTAAGTACAATCAAATTAGATGGGTCTGTAGGATACAATTGTACCTCATATGGACTAGAAGACAGTGGTACCCTAAGCTCTGTGAGTCTTCCCATGTCTAGTGGAGACACAGCTTTGCTCCATGATGGAGGTTAACAAGGTCAATAAGGGTCAGCAAAATAGCTACCCAAATAATGCACTGCTTTGTCATGCCAACAACCCAAGGTTAATCCCAATACCCACTGAACTGGAGGAATCTTTAGGGCTCTCTTTCTCTCTGTGTCTCTATCTATCTATCTATCTATCTATCTATCTATCTATCTATCTATCTCTCCCTCTCTGCCGCTGAAAAAGTCAGCCCACAGTGAAGCCCAGGTGATAACAAACAAGCCTAGGTTAAATGATTGATATCATTGTCCATATCCAGTTATCTAGTTTTCTGGCAGTTTCTCTGCTACAAAGTAAGAGAGGAATTTTGAAGTCACCTTGTTCAACTTTCTTGTCTCCTTTGTATACATTGTCAGGGAATAAACCAACACCTAGTGCATGAACAAAACCACTGAGCTGCCTCCCTAACTTTTTCATTCTGTATTTTGAGAGAAAGAGAGGGGACTACACCAAAGCATGACTTCATCACTCTACCATATCAGAATTCCCTTGGTGCTGTCGATGTTGCTCCCATACGGTGCTGGGAATCCAACCTGGGGCCTCATATGGCGGGCATGCATTTTGCCTGCTGAGTCATCTCCCAAGGCCTCAACTTCCTTGCCTTAACAGATGAGAAGACTGAAGTTTAGAGAAGTGTTAGGGTGTTTGTTTGTTTGTCTGGTTTTGGTCATCACCAGGCCTTCACTACTCCAGGCTAAATTTTTCATATTGAAAGACAGAGACAGAGAAGGAAAAACACTGCAGTACTGAAGCTTCCTTCAGTGTGTTGGGGGTTGGAGTCAAACCTGGATGGGTGGTGCTCATGGCAAAGCAAATGCACTAATACAAGTGAGGTGTCTTCCTGGCCCAACTGACAACTTTCTTGAAGTCACAAAGTGAGAAAGTGGACACTGGAACAGAAGATCTCCCCAACACTTTTTTTTTCCCAAAGCAGTGCCCATGGCAAATGCCCCCCCCCCCACACACACACACATGCACACAGAGTCCACCTGCCAGCTATGCTTGAACCTCTACAAATTCCCTTCCCCATCTGGGATCCCCTCTCATCACCTGTGCACAGCATTAGCCTGGTCCGGGGAAGCAGGACCACTGGGTCATTGGGGGAGAGGTTGATCACACACTGGTACAGCCCCAAGTCCTGTTTCTGGAGCTCTGTCATTATCACCCTGAAGGAGGCTTCTGTGGGGAAATCCTCAAGCAGGTACCGCCCCATCTGGGCCCGGTTCACATCTGGGTCCCTAGTGGTGGTGTGTACCAGTGTCTGTGGAGGGCCCTGGCTTGTCACCCGCTGCCAGGCCTTGAGACTGGAAGCATAGAGATTCAGGTTGTAGGTGCAGACTACCGTCAGGTTCTCTCCTTCATTCAGGCACTGGGCCACCTCCTCTTTGTCCACAGCTTGGAATTCTAGAAAGAGGAGTCAAAGTGTCTCACTGAACAGGTGTTTCTCTCCCAGCTACCACATTCCTATTCACACCGAGGATACAGGGGTATTAAAAGTTCCACTGAGCATTGAGGATTCATTTCACATTTCTGTAAATTAGTGAGAAATGACTGAGCAATCATATACACTTATCTATAGCTGGGGAGATAGTATAATAATTATGCAAGCAGACTTTCATCCCTGAGGCTACAAGGTTCCAGCCAGATTCATTTCCCTGTACCACCTAAAGCCGGAGCAGAACAGTACTCTCATTAAAATTAATATATGTGCATACATGCAAGCATACATATAAATGTATACATATCAAATGCATACATATAAGTAAGACTTGAAATGATGTCAGGCATGGTTGAAGATTTGAAATCTAAGTGATTGAGTTTAAGGTGACTATTCTTTCTAAATTTTGTAGGCAGTAAAATGTTTATAATAGAAAAATATTTTTAAATGCTTATCTAGTTTTATTTTTTCTCTTTTTTTTTAATTGGGGAATTAATTAATGTTTTACATTCATAAATGCTTATCTAGTTTTAAAAATATATTTATTGTATAAAGACAAAAAGAAATGGAAGAGGAAGACAGAGAAAGAGAAATACCTGCCCCATTTCTTGACAACTCATGAAGCTTTCTCCTGATGGAGGGGATTGAGGGCTTGGCCTGAGTCCCTTGAGCATGATAATATGTACACCACCATCCAATCCCAACGCTTATCTGGTTTTACCACTCTTGTCTTATCCTACGTGTGGTTCTCCAGCTATATTGTTGCCTTCTAGTTCACAGAACTTTATATTAACTCTTGGTGTCTCCAAGATCAGTACAGTGCCACTCCTCTCCACCAATGTTTACTCCATTTTGTCTCAGAGGAGAGTCTGCCTAAGCTCTTGTAGCTGGCACTAATCTCTTTCACCTCTCAACACTCAATGCTATTGATCACTCTGCCCTTAGTTTCATTACATCATTATCATTATCATCATTGCCGTCATTATAAATTTTGTTGGGTAATTTATGCCTTTATTACCAGACCAGCCATCTGGAATTTCTTCATTTGTAAATGAAGAAACAGGATCCAAGAGGTTCAAGGGTTTTCTAGGATCACATATGTAGGAGTGGGAAAGAGATAAATTGACCCCAACTTTGTCTACTTCTAGCATCTTTAAGTATTTCATTTATTTATTTTTTTATTTTAAATAGAGACAGAAATTGAGAGGGAAGGGGGAGGTAGAAAAGGAAGGAGAGGTAGAATATTTCATCTTTTCCCCACATTTGCTCTGAACCTTTTTGGAGTGATTTTCATAGTCTTTGTGTTGCTACAATCTTTGGTTGTTATTTACCTTTTTAATTTAACTTAATTTTATTTTATTTATCATCACCAGGCTTATTGCTGGGATTTGGTGCTTGCACAATGAATCCATCACTCCTGAAGACCATGTTTCCTTTTATTTTTTAATTTTTTTATTTGACAGGGCAGAGAGAAACTGAGAGTACTGGGAGGAGAGAAAGACAGAAAGAGAGATAGGAGGAGAGATGCAGCACTGCTTCACAACTTATGAAAGTTTTCTCTGAAGATGGGAACCCATAGCTTGAACTTAGGTCCTTGTACATGGTAACTTGTATATTCATCTGGGTTTGTCACCACCTGACCCCTGTTCTCTCTTTCTTTCTTTCTTTTTGTACTATTGCCTCTTCTGTCTCAGTACTTGATTTCTTGAAGGGAAGACTTTGCCTTTTTACATATGCTAGGAAATCAGATTCTCAACTTCATATTATATATGTATTATTATCTATATATGGCAGGAAATAGGATTATTTTCTCAACTTCCAGATACCTGAAAGGACTCTCCAGATTCTGTCTGTGTAATCTCTGCTGATCAGGGTCAACTACTAATCTACTTCATTACCTTCCCTTTCCCCTATTCTGTCCCTACCAAACATCCTAGTCCCATCTCAGCCCTTCCTAAAGAAGTGAAAAGAAACTCCTCTTCTAGCCACCTTCTCTGTGCCATCACAGCCCCTCCTTGCCTCTGCTTACCTGAGACCCAGAGTAGCAGCGCCAATAGCCATGGCCACCCCCAGAATCCTATCCCCTTCTTCCTATTCAGCATTCTGGATGGGCTGGGTGCCAGCCATGCCATGTCTTCTTCCAGCTATGGGAGGGTGTGATCTATCTCCCCCAGAAGATGGTGAGTATGCAAATAAGAAGCCAGGAGGGAAGTGCTGCAAGAGGAAGCAACTCCCTTAGGAAAATGCAGAAGGAAAAAGAGGTCACTGCCCTTGTGACATCTTCCTTCCTGCTTTCATTCTGCTGTAACTTTCTTGGGCAACAGCACCCAGTACTCCCCACCCTATACCAGAGCCAACTTAGATTCACCCATCTGATGTTCCACCTCTCTGCTCACTTCCTCTGGTCAATGGGACATTCCTGTCACTAACCACTGTATTCCACAGCCCCTCCAGCTTCCCCCCTGCTTGGAATAATATTGTGCATTCTCATTTGACTGAAAGTCTGGCTCAATTTTCTCTTTTGTATATACTTTATTGGGGTTAAATAGTTTATAGCACAGTTGTCATCACATTAGTACAACTTCTGATCTCTCCATGATAGGTGTCTGCAAAACACTCACTCCCCTCAATGTAGATTCTTTCCCTCCACCATATACCAGGACTCCCTCCCACTCCTTTCCCACCTTATCCAGGGTATTTTGCTTTGGTGCAATGCACCATACTTAGTCCAAGATTTGCCTCATGTTTTCCTTTACTGTACTTGTTTCTCAAGTCTCATCTACCATGTTCCTGGGGGCAGTGCCATCCCTCTACCCTGGGAGTGTTCAGACAGAGTGGTTGATGAGGAAGACCTTGTGTGGTAAGCTCTGGAAGGGAAGCGCTGGGCCACAGCTTTCTCACAGAAGGAAAGGAAATGTTGCACTGAATGTAGAAATATAACCTCAGAAAGTGATGGACTGTGTGTGGCAAGGTGTGTGCTTCAAGGTGTTTAGGGGAAATTTAGCTCTGGCCATTACTGAACTGAAATGGATGGACTCATCACTCTTTTACCATCAGTGAAGTCCCTCCTCCTTCGGAATCCAAAGAAGGAGGAAGTTAGAAATCCTGATTTAGAGCTATTAGTGTTTTCCTGGGTGTCTATTTTTTCAGTGAGCTTAGGAGTTAAACAGTACTAGAGTAAGAGAAGGAGAAGGAGGAGGAGGAGGAAGAGGAGGAGGGCAAGAAGGAAGGCAGGAGGAAAAGGACCATATACTAATTTGGCCTCCAGAGCCTAAGGTGAGACCCCACCACACCCGCCCCTTGAGGAAAGAGTTGTTCAAGTATAAGGTCAGCTCAGGTTTCCTCAGCTCTAGATGGTTCTGAGGTGTTTAGTCATCAGTAGAGAAACTTTTTCATTTTTTATTCCTGCCCACAAGTTCCAGTCAGATACGTCTCTACTCAAATTATTTTTTCATTTCTTTTATACTAGATATAATTTCAAAGAGAGAGATGTCAGAGCACTCCTCCACTAAGTGTGATGACAGGGCTCAAAACAGAAGCCTCAGGCATGCAAAACCTGAAGTCTTTTAACAGGAAGATCTTCCCAGCTATCATTTATGTGGAATTCTGAGGACTCTGACAAAAAGAACTCCTGAAAATGTACACAACAGATAAACAATCTTCTCCATCCTTGAAGACAGAATTGGTCCAAGGTAATGTCCTGGGATACCATATTCTTCACTTCTCTTCTAAGATGTAAATGTATCAGTATGCCATCTTGTCGTCTCATTTATGGTCTTCATCACCCTTTTCTGAGAGTGTTGCAAGGGTCAAAGATAAAGGGAGAAATGTCAATGTCTGATTCTAAAGAATCTGGGAGAGCCAGGTGCTTCTGTAGGGGGAACCCTCATCCAGCCCATCACAATGTTTTGGTCCAGGACAAGTGTCAGGGTAGTGTTAGCAGTTGAGTCCTCTGCAGCTCACCAGCCCCACTAGATGGAGACAGCAGAAAGCATGGACTCTGTATTTAACACAAATGCAGAACCACTATGGGAAAGGAAATCCAAAGCCACAGCTGCCTCTTTCCTGAAGGGGCAAAACACTCTGGCTCAAGCTCATTAGCGAAATGAGAGGGCCAGGCTGATGGGATTCCTAGTCATTAGATACCCTAAATTAGAAAGTCAGCTCATGTCAGTGCCCAGCATCCTTCCTTCAAGTATTCCTCTTCTGCATAGCTGTCACGTGGCTGTGGATGGAAGTTATTCTCAGAGGTCATCCTCATGGACCCTTAGGCCTAGGATCCAAATGACCTCTGTGTGATAACTAGCAGAATGGTGAAGACCAGGCTCTTACTCAGGAGTCCACACACCACAGCGAAGGCAATGCTGATCACAGAGGTCCTAGGGGAGAGAAGAGAGGGACTGTCAGTACTGCCAGTGATGCACTTGATTCCATCACTGTCCTTTGCACCCCAGATCCTCTCTGCTTAGGGCTCCCTATCACCTTTCTTGTCCTGACTAGCCCTGTGCATTTCAGTTTGTCCCAGTACCTAAAAATCAGTGACTCACAGGGTCCATGTCCAGACTGGCTGGGGTGAAAGGGCAAGAGACAAGCTCCTCTTTGTGGTGAATAGACATTTTACTACAGAGCCAGGAGACCTGGTTTTTATTCTCAGCTTCTCCTTCCTGAGACAATAACTTTCCCTCTTTGTCTTTCATTTCCACCTCTACACACTGCGAAGAGGGGCCACTGTGGTGGATTTGCAGTGCCAGCAATGAACCCTAGCAATGAACCCTGTTGGCAGTTGAAGAAGAAGGTGGAAGAGGAGGAGAGGAAGAAGAGGAGAAAAAAAGAAAAATAATGTTAAACTTACAAAAATCAGCAGGAAATAGAATAAAGCACAGATATGAAATAAAGCCAAGCCATAATTTAAGAATGGACGTATTTGCACAGCCAAGACTTAAATCCAAATGTACAAACAAGTAGAGATGCCTATGACAGCAAGGCACTAGAATGCAGCGAAGACCTATTGGTGCTGAGATCCTCACCAGTCCTGTCCTAGGGGTGGGGGGTGGAGTAGGGTCAGGAAGCCAACACCTCTCTGGCCCTTTCTAGTAATATTTTTGCCACTTGGGTCTGTGCCCTGATTAGATCCCTGCTGAGAAAAGTTTTGGGTGCTACTAACTTCACTTTTCCTGGGGTTCTGCTGCCAGCACCCTGCTTTATTTATCCCCCTAGGTAGAGAGCTCCTGTTAAACACAATCTGTTGAATGGTGAACACCTGTTTAGCAGAATCCAGAGTATACTCAATCTATACCTGCTCTTCCCAGATATTTTTAAGATCCCAAATTATTCACATACAGAAACCAATGTTTCTGGTATTGGGAAATCCAAACCAAATCTCTATTACAAATATTATCAGCCTAATCTGTGATTTTTATACCAGTACCCACAACCTGTGCAACTGTGAAAAAAAAAAAAAGGTATCTTTCTGTATCTGAATTGCACTAATGAAATAAGCTAAATAAGAGTCTCAAGAACAGAGCAGATCGCTTTCTCTCCTCTCCTCTGCTCTCCTCTCCTCTCCTCTCCTCTCCTCTCCTCTCCTCTCCTGGATCAACTAGGAATACCAAAGGAGACCACCCGGGCCGAAACAAGACAGGACTAGAATGACCACAGGAACCCAGTAAATCACCCATGAGTACAAACACGCATGGCTGGTGACAGAGAGGAGAGAAGGGCCTAAGGAGAGATTAAGTGGCTGCTAACAGTTCAACAGTTTATCAGTGGAGACACCACCTCCAGTCTGCTCCACAACAAGGGGACAGCTGAAGGGAGGAAAGGACTCCCCAGAGACTCACTAAGTGCAACTTTGAGTCTCCATTGCTACTACCCTCAGAATCTGGAGCAGCAACAGGGAGGGACACCAGGGGACAGAGATCTAACCGGGAAACTCAGGAGAAGACCTATACCTCGGTGGCATAGCTGAGGGGCTGTGAAAGTCTCTTTGCATAACCACTAGATTATCTCTGCCACACCCTGCTTTATCTCTTGGTCAGGAGTCAGTGATTAAGCTAAGAAGCCTATTGACAGTTTAAAAGCCCTCAGGCTCCCATAGCCTACAGGGAAGAAAAAAAAAGAGGCTTTTACACCACTGAGCTCCAACTCAGGGATTGAAAAAACTGTTAACATATATAAAATGGTTAAAACAACAAGAAAAAATATTGGAGACTCGAACCAGGACAAGAGTCCAGCTAAAAGTCCTCCAGAGGGTGAAGCACAAAACAACGAGTTCAACATCCAAACATTAGCTAAGGAAATAATAATAGGAGTGAGTAAAGAATTTGAAAAAATTGTAATCAGAAATGCAGGAACAACAAATGAGAAAATGGAAGAAAATTCTAATTATCTCATGGTTATTAGAGAGCTGAAAGCTGAAATCGCTGAGCTAAGAAGGCAACTAGCTGAACAAGCAAAAACAGTATCAGAACAGGGCAACAAAATAGATGAACTCCAGAAAGCAGTAAAGGGCAGAGAGAATAGAATCTATGAGGCTGAAAACAGAATTAGCAAGATTGAGGATGAATTAGAGACAACTAAAAAAGAAGTAAGAGATCTCAAAAAGAGATTAAGAGATGCTGAAAACAACAACAGAGTCCTATGGGATGACTTCAAAAGAAACAATATACGCATTATTGGCTTACCAGAGGAAGAAAGAGAAGGGGAGGAAGAGAGCATTCTCCAGGCCATAATAGCTGAAAATTTCTCTAGTCTAGACAACACCAAAGACATAAAGATTCAAGAAGCCCAGAGGGTCCCAAACAGAATTAACCCAGACCTAAAGACACCAAGACATGTCATACTTAGATTGGAAAGGAATAAGGATAAAGAAAGGATCCTCAAGGCTGCAAGAGAAAAACAAAGAGTCACCTACAAAGGAAAACCCATAAGATTAGCAGCAGACTTCACCATACAAACACTACAGGCCAGAAGAGAATGGCAAGATATCTATCGAGTGCTCAATGAGAAAGGCTTTCAGCCAAGAATACTATATCCTGCTAGACTGTCATTCAGACTAGATGGAAGCATCAAAACCTTCTCAGACAAGCAACAGTTGAAGGAAGCAACCATCACCAAGCCTGCCCTGAAAGAAGTTCTGAAAGGTCTTCTATAAACAGTCAGACCATCACAAATAGGACATATATCAAAACACTCTAAAACTCTTCAAGAAGGGCGTTAAAATATCTTCAATCTTTGATATCAATAAATGTCAATGGCCTGAATTCACCTATTAAAAGACACAGAGTAGGAAGATGGATCAGAAAACACAACCCAACAATATGTTGTCTACAGGAAACTCACCTAACTCAACTAGACAAACACAGACTTAAAGTGAAAGGATGGAAAACTATCATACAAGCCAATGGCCCACAAAAAAGGGCAGGAACAGCTATTCTCATATCTGACATGATAGACTTTAAAATAGATAAGATTAAAAAAGATAGGAATGGACACTACTTAATGCTCAGAGGATCAGTCAATCAAGAGGACTTAACAATTATTAATATCTATGCACCCAATGAGAAGCCATCTAAATACATCAAACTTCTACTGAAGGAGCTACAGCAATATATTAACAGTAACACAATCATAGTAGGGGACTTCAACACCCCACTATCTCAACTTGACAGATCATCCAGGAAGAAAATCAGTAAAGACATAAGGGAGCTAAATGAAGAGATAGATAAACTAGAACTATTGGACATTTTCAGAGTCATTCATCCCAAGAAACTGGAACACACATTTTACTCAAATCCACATGGATCATTCTCAAGGATAGACCATATGTTAGGCCACAAAGACAGCATCAGCCAATTCAAGAGCACTGAAATCATCCCAAGCATCTTCTCAGACCACAGTGGAATTAAACTAACACTTAATAATCAACAAAAGATTAGTAACAGTCCCAAAATGTGGTAGCTCAACAGTACACTTCTTAACAACTTCTGGGTCAAAGAGGAAATCAAGGAAGAAATCAAAATGTTTCAAGAGTTCAATGAAAATGAAGACACAAGCTATCAAAATATTTGGGACACAGCTAAAGCAGTCCTAAGAGGGAAGTTCAGAGCTATACAAGCACACATTAGGAAACAAGAAAAGGCACAAATAAACAGCCTGATTGCACATCTTAAAGACCTAGAAGAAAAACAACAAAGGAATCCTAAAGCAACCAGAAGGACAGAAATCACTAAAGTTAGGGCAGAAATAAATAACATTGAGAATAGGAAAACCATACAAAAGATCAACGAAAGTAAATGTTGGTTCTTCGAAAGAGTAAACAAAATCGACAAAACTTTAGCCAGACTCACAAAACAAAAAAGGGAGAAGACCCAAATAAATCGGATAGTAAATGAAAGAGGAGATATCACAACAGACACTGCAGAAATTCACATATCATGCGAGGCTTCTATGAACAACTATATGCCACCAAGCTAGAGAACCTGGAAGAAACTAATGATTTCCTAGATACCTACCAACTTCCAAAACTAAGTAAAGAGGAAGTGGATAACATGAACAGACTCATCAGAGCTAATGAAATTGAAACAGTTATCAATAATCTTCCCAAAAATAAAAGTCCTGGACCAGAGGGTTTTACAAATGAATTCTACAAAACTTTCAAAGAAGAACTAAAACCTCTACTTTTAAAAGTCTTCCAGAAGATTGAAGACACTGGAATACTCCCTGCCAGCTTCTATGAAGCCAACATCACCCTGATACCAAAAGCAGACAGGGACACAACCAAAAAAGAAAACTACAGACCAATATCTCTGATGAACATAGATGCGAAAATATTGAACAAAATTCTAGCCAACCGGATACAGCAGTATATCAAAAAGATTGTTCATCATGACCACGTGGGGTTTATCCCAGGCATGCAAGGTTGGTTTAATATACGTAAATCAATCAATGTGATCCACCACATCAACAAAAGCAAGACCAAAAACCACATGGTCATATCAATAGATGCAGAGAAAGCCTTTGACAAAATACAACATCCCTTTATGATCAAAACACTACAAAAAATGGGAATAGATGGAAAATTCCTGAAGCTAGTGGAGTCTATATATAGCAAACCTACAGCCAACATCATACTCAATGGTGAAAAACTGGAAGCATTTCCCCTCAGATCAGGTACTAGACAGGGCTGCCCACTATCACCATTACTATTCAACATAGTGTTGGAAGTTCTTGCCATAGCAATCAGGCAGGAGCAAGGAATTAAAGGCATACAGATTGGAAGAGAAGAAGTCAAACTCTCCTTATTTGCAGATGACATGATAGTATACATGGAAAAACCTAAGGAATCCAGCAAGAAGCTTTTGAAAATCATCAGGCAATACAGTAAGGTGTCAGGCTATAAAATTAACATTCAAAAGTCAGTGGCATTCCTCTATGCAAACACTAAGTTAGAAGAAATTGAAATCTATAGCACAGTTATATACAAGATACTGGGTACTGTCCAGCAAACCATAACAAAGGGACTTTTCAAAGTTAACCCAATTAACAAATAATGTGATGATAATATTAACTATTGATTGTCTTTTTGAACCCTAAGACAGCAGGAACCTCACATCTTCACTATAGAGCCCCTACTTCCCCCAGTCCTGGAACCCTTGGATAGGGCCCACTTTCCCGTATGCATCTCCCAATCCAAACCAAATAACATTGCATCTGCCGATTACAACCTAACCAAAGCAACGATTGCTACCTCAACATGCTTTACCTCAGAATGTATCCAGAGACTTCACGTGTGGAATGACAACCCTTCAGCTTCATTACTCGGGTGAGACCTTTCCTTTAATAGTACACTCTAATTTCATCTCAGGTAGTTCACTTTCTAACAAAGTCCCATAACCTAGATATACACCAGTTTCTGTGAGAGAGAGCTTATGTGCACACGTATCCATAAACTATAAAATATATACCTGAAAGCAGGACTACACTAGAGTTTGCAGTGAGTACCTCCCTAACACTTCCTCTCCACTATTCCAAGCTTGGGATCCATGATTGCTCAACAAATTGTTTGGCTTCATATGTTAACTCTCTTTTCAATCACCAGGTTCCAGATGCCACCAGGATGCTGGCTAGGCTTCCCTGGATTGAAGACCCCACCAATGTGTCCTGGAGCTCAGCTTCCCCAGAGTCACACCCTACTAGGGAAAGAGAGAGGCAGACTGGGGGTATGGACCGACCAGTCAACGCCCTTGTTCAGCGGGGAAGCAATTACAGAAGCCAGACCTTCTACCTTCTGCAACCCTCAATGACCCTGGGTCCATGCTCCCAGAGGGATAGAGAATGGGAAAGCTACCATGGGAGGGGGTGGGTTATGGGGATTGGGTGTTGGGAATTGTGTGGAGTTGTACCCCTCCTACCTTATGCTTTTGTTCACTAATCCTTTCTTAAATAAAAAATTTAAAAAAAAAAAAAGAAATTGAAATCTAGAAATCAGTTCCTTTTTCTATAGCAACAAAAACAATAAAATATCTAGGAGTAAACCTAACCAAAGAAGTGAAAGACTTGTTTACTGAAAATTATGAGTCACTACTCAAAGAAATTGAAAAAGACACAAAGAAGTGGAAAGATATTCCATGTTCATGGGTTGGAAGAATTAACATCAAAATGAATATATTACCCAGAGCCATCTACAAATTTAATGCTATCCCCATCAAGATCCCAACCACATTTTTTAGGAGAATAGAAAAAATGCTACAAATGTTTATCTGGAACCAGAAAAGACCTAGAATTGCCAAAACAATCTTGAGAAAAAAGAACAGAACCGGAGGCATCACACTCCCAGATCTCAAACTGTATTATAGGGCCATTGTCATCAAAACTGCTTGGTACTGGAACATGAATAGACACACTGACCAGTGGAATAGAATTGAGAGCCCAGAAATTAGGCCCCACATGTATGGACATCTAATCTTTGACAAAGGGGCCCAGACTATTACATGGGGAAAGCAGAGTCTCTTCAACAAATGGTGTTGGAAACAATGGGTTGAAACATGCAGGAGAATGAAACTGAATCACTGTATTTCACCAAATACAAAAGTAAATTCCAAGTGGATCAAGGACTTAGATGTTAGACCAGAAACTATCAGATACTTAGAGGAAAATATTGGCAGAACTTTTTTCCGCATAAATTTTAAAGACATTTTCAATGAAACGAATCCAATTACAAGGAAGACTAAGGCAAGTATAAACCTATGGGACTACATCAAATTAAAAAGCTTCTTCACAGCAAAAGAAACCACTACCCAAACCAAGAGACCCCTCACAGAATGGGAGAAGATCTTTACATGCCATACATCAGATAAGAGTTTAATAACCAATATATATAAAGAGCTTACCAGACTTAACAACAAGACAACAAATAACCCCATCCAAAAATGGGGGGAGGAATTGGACAGAATATTCACCACAGAAGAGATCCAAAAGGCCTAGAAACACATGAAAAAATGCTCCAAGTCTCTGATTGTCAGAGAAATGCAAATCAAGACAACAATGAGATATCACTTCACTCCTGTGAGAATGTCATACATCAGAAAAGGTAACAGCAGCAAATGCTGGAGAGGGTGTGGGGTCAAAGGAACCCTCCTGCACTGCTGGTGGGAATGTCAGTTGGTCCAACCTCTGTGGAGAACAGTCTGGAGAACTCACAGAAGGCTAGAAATGGACCTACCCTATGACCCTGCAATTCCCCTCCTGGGGATATATCCTAAGGAACCCAACACATCCATCCAAAAAGATCTGTGTATACATATGTTCTTGGCGGCACAATTTGTAATAGCCAAAACCTGGAAGCAACCCAGGTGTCCAACAACAGATGAGTGGCTGAGCAAGTTGTGGTCTATATACACAATGGAATACTACTCAGCTGTAAAAAATGGTGACTTCACTGTTTTCAGCCGATCTTGGATGGACCTTGAAAAAATCATGTTGAGTGAAATAAGTCAGAAACAGAAGGATGAATATGGGATGATCTCACTCTCAGGCCGAAGTTGAAAAACAAGATTAGAAAAGAAAACACAAGTCGAACCTGAAATAGAATTGGAGTATTACACCAAAGTAAAAGACTCTGGGGTGGGTGGGTGGGTGGGTGGGGAGAATACAGGTCCATGAAAAATGATGAATGAAATAGTGGGGGTTGTATTGTTAAATGGGAATCTGGGGAATGTTATGCATGTTCAAACTATTGTATTTACTGTTGAATGTAAAGCATTAATTCCCCAATAAAGAAATAAATTATTAAAAAAAAAAAAAAGAGTCTCAAGAACAGTGTGCTTTTTTCCTAAGTAAATTATACATTATCTTTTGGGGTATTTGATACATACGTTCTCCAAGACCCTTCCCCACAGACACCCTTAACTCCACTATGGCTGGGAATTCATGTGCCCCAGTTGTCTCTAAAGGTGGACTGGGAATATTCCTGTTCCAGTGGCCAACAGACACACGGAAAAAAAAATGCTCAAAGTCACTAGTGATCAGAGAAATGCAAAAACAAAGAGATGCCATTTCTCATACTATCTATGAGAATGTCATACATTAGAAAGGACAGGAATGGGGACCAGATGGTGGCGCACCTGGTTAAGTGCTCACATTATAGTGCATAAGGACCTGGGTTCAAGCCCCTGGACCCCACCTGCAGGGGGAAAGCTTCAGAAGGGGTGAAGCCAGGCTGCAGGTGTCTCCCTTTCTATCTCCCCTTCTCTTCTCCATTTTTCTCTGTCTCTATCCAATAATAAATATCTTTGAAAAAAATTTTTTTAAGAAAAGAAAGAAGATGAAAGGACAGGAACCAGTGCTGGTGAGGATGTGGGGAGAATGTGAATTGGTCCAACCCCAATGGAAGACAGGCTAGAGAGTCCTCAGAACACTAAAAATGGTCCTGCCCTATGATTTGGCAACCTTTCTGCTAGCGATCTAGCCAAAGAACACAGAAACACCTATCCAATGAGATCTATATACACCTCTCTTTATAGCAGCAAAATTTATAATAGCTCATATTTGGAAGTATCCCAAATGCCAAATGACTGACGAGTGGCTAAGAAAGTTTTGGTAAAGATACACTGAAATGATACACACTGAAACGGTATGCAGCCATTACAGTATGAGGGTATCTTCTCCTATGCCTCATCTTGGATAGAATTGGAAGGAATCATTAAATGAGATAAGCCAGAAGGAGAAGGATGAATACCATTTGATCTTACTCATAGGTGGAAGCTAAGACAAAAGAATGAGGAAGAGGAGGACACAAACAAAGTGAAACCTAGACTGGGTATGATGTATTGAAGCAAAGTAAAGGATTGAGTGGGGAAAAGGGAGGGAGGAGTAGAGAAAGACTTTGGTGGGGGTGGGAGTGCCGTGCTACAAGGACATGAGTGGTTTTGCTCATGTATCAACAACTGTCCTGTAAACCGTTATTTCCCTAATAAAGTTATTTTTTAAAAAAAATTTATTGTCTTGTGTGTGGTCCAGGAGGTGGCTCAGTGGATAGAGCATCGGATTCTCAACCATGAGGTCCTAAGTTCAATCTCCGGCAGCACATGTACCAAAGTGATGTCTGGTTCTTTCTCGTGAATAAATAAATTTAAAAAAATTATTGACTTTATTCATTGGATAGAGATAGTCAGAAATTGAGAGGGTAGGGGAAGGTAGAGAGGGAGAGACCACTTGTGAAGCTTTCCCTCTGAAGGTAGGGACTGGGGGCTCAAACCTAGGTCCTTCTGCACTGTAACATATGCACTCAACCAGGTTCACCACCATCCGGCCCCTGATAAAGTGATTTTTAATAAAAATAAAATTAAAAAAATAAATACTCTTGTCCCAGTCCTGATACGGACAAGTCTTGATGTTCTCACGGATCACCGGAACTTCTTGAGGATTGAGTCAAAATTTCCCTGGGAACTGGACTTGGTTATGACAACTTTGCTAGGTTTCCTTCTCTCCTAGTTCCACTTTCTTAATCTGATGGTTTTGCCTAAGATCCTTTCCTAAAAAATTTACTTAATAAATTTCCCATGGTGTGTGTATGTGTGTGTGGGGGGGGGCAGGTGGGATGGCACATCTGGTAGGGTGCACATGTTACAATGCATAAGAACTCTAGTTGAGGCTCCCAGTCCCCACCTACAGGGGGAAGCTTCATGAGCAGGGAAGCAGTACTGCAAGGATGTCTCTCCCTCTCCCTCTCCCTCTCCCTCTCCCTCTCCCTCTCCCTCTCCCTCTCCCTCTCCCTCTCCCTCTCCCTCTCCCTCTCCCTCTCCCTCTCCCTCTCCCTCTCCCTCTCCCTTTCCATCTCCTTCTCCCTTTCCATCTCCATCTCTATCTCCTCCTTCCCTCTTGATTTCTCTCTGTTTCTATCAAATAAAATATTTTTTAAAATACAGTTTTCCCAAAGGCTGCTTCTAGGGGACCCACCCTAAGTCATAGTGACTAAATTCTTCTTAGGTGCCTCACCAGCCAGCTCTGGACTGACTTTCAGCTCCTCCATCTCTTGGACAATTCGCTCTAAGAGGACTGCCTCTTTCTCAAACAAATCAAAGCCTTCTGTTTTCACAACTGGTCACCCACTGATAGAATAGTTCATATTAGTTAGCAGGAAAAGAAGTTCAGCTTCTGATGGGAATTTGGGTAAAGATTGTACACTCTCAACTTACAGGTTGGAAAATAAAGTGATGAAGAAAGGAAAATATAGACTGTCTAGGTCACTCAGTTGTTGAGTCCACAGAGAGTTAATAATCACCTGCTATTTGCCTGACTGATGCCAGAGAAACAACAAGGAAAAAGCAAGCCCTGCCTTCACCAGCACAGAATTCACTGTCCACAACAATGGGCAAATTAATGCAGGTACCAACCCACATTCCTTTAGCAAGAATTTCTTTGATTTTTGTGTGTGTGTGTGTGTGTAAGGGAGAAACCAGAGCACCACTCCACCGTTCATGATCATCTATTTGTTTTTGTCTTTCTTTTTTTTTCCCCCTGCAGTGCCAAGGACTGAACCCAGGGTCTCACAATGCAAGGCATAGACTCTATTGTCTAGTGACCTCTCTATCTCAAGGAATATTTTTAAAATAATGAATCCACGAAGAGTTTGCAATACATATACAGGGTGGTGTTCATGTTCAAATTCTCTTATGAGATTTGATTTCAATAAGTGATTTAGAGGAAGACAATGACAGCAAGAATATGTTAATATTAGGTCTTATACTATGAAAATAAAAGCTATCTCTATATCTAAAAGCGAGTTAATTATTATTTAAATCATGATTTCTCCACTGATCAAAAAGTATGCATTTGTTATGATTATGAAGAATGAGGGGGTAGGGGGATAGCATAATGGTTATGCAAAGAAACTTTCAAGCCTGAGGCTCCAAAGTCCCAGGCTCAACCCCCTTACCTCCACCCCCACCACAGCCACCACCACCACCAGCTAAAGCCGAACAATGCTTTGGTGTAAAAAAAAACAAACAAAAACAGGGCAGAAGAGATAACATGATGGTGATGCAAACAGACTCTTATGCCTGGAGCTCTGAGGAACTTGGTTCAATCCCCAAAACCACCATAAGCCATAGGTGAGCAGTGCTCTGATAAAAAACAAAACAAACAAGAAAAAGTGACTCACCAAAGACTAGGAAAATGGTGAATGTATTTGCAATTAGAATTGTCAGCGTAAGTGAAAATGAAGAAAAGAAACATGTTAAATTAGTGGAAATCGTTAAGATTCTTTCTCTGCTCACTCAATAGTTAATGTTGAACACATTGTAAAATAAAACAGCATTTAACAATAAACCATAAAGGGAGTGTTCATGCAAAATTAGTGGTTCTTAACTTTGTCTCCCCCTTAAGAAATTTCCTAAAGATCTTACGAAAAATATTGGCCTCACCCTTACCCTCAGCTCCCCACTCCACTCCCAGAAATTCTAATTCTGTTGGTCTGCAAAGCAGCCCATGCATTGGTATTAGAAACAAAAGAAACAAACCAAAAACAAACAAACAAAAAAGCAAAGCACAGTCCAGGTAATCCTAACATGTAGTAGCTGCTTAAAGCAGCTGCTTGGGTTAGACTGGCTTCTAGACCTGGTTTTCATCTCTCTACTATAATAATGACAAAGAAACTGAGGCCAGGGAGGGTTCCTGACTCAGAAAGCTAAGCAGTCAGCCAACTTGATAATGTGAGAAGCCAGGTTCACAAACTCAGAATAACTTTTCCACTATCCTCCTAGAACTCTGGGGTTGGCTTAGTTCACTGGAATTCGGTGAGGATGTCATTTCTCCCATGTTACTCCCTAACGTGCATGGAAATCTTGACCATGTATGGGTGATCCTGGAAGCCTCAATAAAAATCTCCTTACTCGGACCTAGAGAGGGTTATATTGTTATGTGGAAAACAGAGAAATGTTATGCCTATACAAACTATTGTATTTACTGTCGAATGAAAACATTAATCCCCCAATAAAGAAATTAAAAATAATAATAATAAAATAAAACAGAAAGAAAAAAAAAAAAGAATCCCTTTACTCTCCTCACTCTAGCACTTCCTTCCTTCCCTGGGAAGGTCCATCAGGCTGAGGACTCAAGTCTGCTCCTGCCCTCCATGCTCTCCCACCTCTCACTTTCCACATTCCCTTCAGAACATGGACTAGGAATCAAAGGGTTTGGTGTCAAGTCAGAAACCCCAAGATGTGGAAACCATACCTGGTGAGTTCTCTTCCAGTTGTGATACCAGTGCCACCAAGAGTAGAGATGCTAGTAGTTGTCTTGGGTAGTAGTTGGGTCAGGGTCATAGTCCTAGGGCTGGTAGGGAATTTGTGCCAAGTCAGGATGGTGGTAGGGGGATGCGTGGAAACTTGAGGCACGTCCTGAGTAGAAGTCTTGTCTGAGACAAGAGGGCCTGAAGGGTCTACAAGAAAGCATATTGTCTCATGTACACACATACACATACACACTGTTTTTTTACCAGAGCACCGCTCAGCTCTGACTTACAGTGGTATGGGGGACTGAACCTGAGACTTTAAGCTTCTGCCAAGAGAGTCTCTTTGCTTTTTGTTTTTTTGGTTTTTTTTGAGAGTATACTTTGTTTTCTTGTTTGTGCCTCCAGGGTTATCACTGGGGCTCAGTGTCATCACTAAGAATCCACAACTCCTGGCAGCCATTTTTTCCTTTTTTTTTTTTTTTAATTTTTGTCAGGACAGAGAGAAATTGAGTGGAAAGGTAGGTAGAGAGGGACAGAGAAAGCTAGATACCTGCAGGCCTGCTTCACTGCTTGTAAAATGTCCTCCTTGCAGGTGGGGGATGGGGGGTTTGAAGCCATGTCCTTATGCTTGCTAATAATATGTCTGCTTAACCAGGCACACTACTGCCCAGGACCCTCTATTTTATTTTTATTTGACAGGACAGAGAGAAATTGAGAGGGAAGGGTACATAGAAAGGGAGAGAAAAAGATAGACACCTATAGATTTGTTTCACTGTTCTTGAAGTGTCTTCCCTGCAGTGGAGAGGAGGGGCTCAAACCAGGATCCTTGTGCTTGCTAATATGTGGGCTTAACTGAGCACACACCACAGCCCAGCCTCCATGAGGGTCTCTTTGCATAACCATTGTAATATGACTCCTGTCCCTGTATTCCTTAACTTATCCAATCAACATAGACTGAACCCCCCACTCCATACTATGCACACTACTCTAGTTGCTGGGGATACAGAGCCAGGCAAGTACAGACCCTTCCCTCAGGGTGTTTGGAGTTAAACGGGGAGATAGATAAGCAAAGTAAGTGCTACCATCCAGTGTGACAGTGTTGTCTATAAGTGGGGACACAAAGGGAGACCTGGAGCTTTGATTTCCTAAATGAGAGTCATGGGCAGACAGCATCTGCAGCATCTGAGAACAGCTTAGGAATGCTGTCTAGGTCCCATCTTGGATCTATTGAATCAGTCTGCTTGTAATAAGCGCAGATGGCGCAAAGCGCAAGGACTGACATAAGGGTCTCTTTAGAGCCCCCGGCTCCCCACCTGCAGGGGAGTTGCTTCACAGGCGGTGAAGCAGGTTTGCAGGTGTCTATCTTTCTCTCCTCCCTCTGTCTTCCCCATCTCTCTCCATTTGTCTCTGTCTTATCCAACAACAATGACATCAATAACAAAAACAATAATAACTACAACAATAAAAAAAACAAGGGCAACAAAAGGGAATAAATAAATAAATAAATAATTTTTTAAAAACCTTGTAGGCAACTGATGTCCACAGAACTAAGAAACTCTACCTTGAAACACATGGGAACAACTTCAGACACTTCCTTGGGAGGGGGAAATGGCTCATGGAGGTTTCATTGAGGGGAATGACTTCTATGATGGGACCTGAAGACTAAAACTAAATCATCCCAAATTTGTGACTCATCTATCACTTGACCCCACTTCCACAACAGCATGCCCACGCTTGTCTCTGCTACCCAGAGTGCATTCCATACAGAGAACCCTATCTTACTGTTGGACCAAATACTTCTTTTTTATTATTATCTTTATTTATTTATTTATTGTATAGAGACTGCCAGAAATTGAGAGGGAAGGGGGTGATAGAGAGGGAGAGAGACAGAGAGATACCTGCAGCACTGTTTTACCTCTTGCAAAGCTTTCCCTCTGCAGGTGGGGACTGGGGGCTCGAACCTGGGTCCTTGGGCACTGTAACATATGCATTCAACCAGGTGTGCCACCACCCAGCCCTGGACCAAATACTTCTTGAAGACTTCAAATGAGGGAGTCAAGTGGTGATGCACCTTGTTAAGAGCACACACTACAGTGTGTAAGGACCCAGGCTCAAGCCCTGGATCCCCACCTGCAGGGGGAAAACTTCACAAGTGGTGAAGTGGTGAAGTGCAGGTGTCTGTCTCTCTACTTGTCTATCTCCCCTTTTCCTTCTCCATTTCTCCCTGTCTTTACCCAATAATAAATAAATTTAACTAAAAAAATAATGAAGCCTTTGTTTAAAAAAAAAAGGTGAAAACCTTAAATTAGAGCTCAAGAGTTTCTTAGTAAATGACAAGACTATCAGAAGTGCTGAGCTGCTGGTGCAGCTGCCCCTACCCACCTGACCTGGTTCTCCCCACTTTATGTGCCCTCCCCCCACCAACTCCCCATCCCAGGTCACTCACCCCTAGTTACCACCAGGCGGATAGGGAGGGAAAGAATGTCAGGCTCCTTGGAAGCATGGAGGATCACACACCGATATAGTCCTGAGTCTTCCACTTGAAGATTAGTCATTTGAACTCGCAGTACAGCCTCACTGGGCTCATCCTCTAGGAAGTACCTCCCCACCTGGACTCGAGTGATTGTCCCTGATGGTCTCTCTGTCACTGCCAGTGTCAGAGGCTTCCCTCCATCCAACAGCCTCTGCCAAGCTTTCCGGCTATTGGCGTACTTCCAGATGGAAACATGACGTATCACAGTGAGGGTCTGCCCTTCCATTAGGGTATGCTTCTCTTCTGATGCAGCTGCGGCTGCAGCTGCAGCTTGGAATCCTATAAACAGGGAGTCAAAGATAGGCTCTATAATAAATAAGATTTTTTCTCTTTGGGGAAAGAAAAAAGAAGACAAGAGCCACCTCCTTATTGTTCAGACACCTTTTTCTCCTTTGATGAGGTTGTTAAGACCTTAAGGTGCAACTTTCCTTGTGAGGCAACCCCAGATCTTTTCACTGTGAATAACTTGTTATTTTAACTACCAGAGCTAGGCAGCATATTACTCCACAAGTCTACTTTCATGAATGATTGTATTTGAGATGGAGAAATTGTCTGGTTGAAGATAGAATAAGGGGTGGCTGCTAAAATCATGAATGATCGAGCATGATGGGAGGAAAAAGATTATAGAAAAGGATAAATACACAAGAAGAAGAGGGATTGTGAGGATATCAACAAAGAAGGACTTGTCCAACCAACGAAAGGCACTTCCTCTAAGTCAAGAGAATTGAGATCAATTCAACAGGCTACTGGAAAGACAGAAAGGAAGCCATCTTTAGTACATCATGGGCACTGATTTTGACTGTGTGATACTCTTGCTGCCCCTTCCTCGGGTAGCAGAGTTAGTCTTTCTCAAGAGATCTATCCAGTTCACTTTGCAGATGGGGTTTCCCGCATTCTCAAGGATGAACATAGGACTCAGGCTTAGTCATTAATCTCCCTGGTCACACTGATTGGTATAGAAATCGGCACATAACTAGGGCCCAACCAGTCAGAATCCTCCCAGAAACTAATACAGCTATTTAGAAAAGTTTTCTTTCTTACTGACTTTAGCAGGTCAATAGGGGTTTAAAAAAAAAAAAAAACTCAATTGAGAATGAAGTCCATCTTGGAGTAAGAGGTAAACTGCGCAGTAAGGGAAGTCAGTTCCTGGAGGTGGGGCAGTGCTGCTGAGTCTAAGTAAAGCAAATGACAGAGAGACAGAGACCTGAGAGCTCAGCCTCCACTAAAGTGAACACCCAACTTCTTTTGACTTCTGCATCCTGGTCAATAGCACATGCTATTGCAGTCCCCTGGGAAATATGTGTTGAGTGGACACGTCTTTGGGGCTTAGTCAACAGTCAATATTAAAAGCATAAAGATGGAATATAAGGTTAAAATCCTTTAAACTCAAAATCATTTTTTAATATAAAACCAGGGAAAGAACCTAGGTCTCATGCATATGCAATATCACGGCTGGAAGGCCTCCACAGGTCAACTTATTCATTATTTATCTTAAAGACAGAAGGGGGGAAGAGGGAGTAGAAGGGGCAGAGAGATATGACACCGCCACTCCACAGTCCATGGAGCTCCTACAGTACTCCCTCTATGATGCTCCTATGTGGTACTCAGTTGGTGGTGCCAACCTCAAACCCAGAATCTCAGACATGGTGAGACATATCTTGTAAGATAAGATACCTACAGAGTAAGCTATCCCCTGACTTTTTAAAAAACATTTAAAAACATTTATTATATTTATTGAATAGAGACTTCCAGAAATGGAGAGGGATGGGGGAGATAGAGAGGGAGAGAGACAGAGACACCTTCAACCCTGCTTTACTACTCGCAAAGCTTTCACCCTGCAGGTGGGGACTGGGGGCTTGAACCTGGGTCCTTGTGCATGGTAATACATACACTTAACCAGGTACACCACCACCTGGCCCCATCACCTGACTCTAAATAAAACAGAATTTAAGTCAAGTTTCAATTGACTGAGTCATTTTTCCCCACCCAAACTTTTTTTTTTGCATACCTTTGATATAAAAATGCACAGGCTCCCTGTTTCCATAACTCAGGTCCTAAGTGTCTCCTGATTTTGCTAACTATGATAGAGAATTTCAGCCTGGCAGAACCACTGGCTTGTTCTTTCTTGGGTGGCCTCATACCTAGAACTTCAAAAGAAAAAGGAGGTCTCCTCTCTCATGGCAGTAACCCAGATCTAGACCTGCTTTCTCCCCTTCCCTTCTCTCCCCTATTTCTCGTCCCTCACTTTACCTGAGACAGAGAGGAATAGTAACCAGAGCATCCCCTCCAGTGTAGCCTTCCTCATCCTTTGCACGACAGCTCCAGTTACAGCAGTGGTTCCCAGCACAGCAACAATGTGACTCTCTAGCCAGAAGCTCCAGAAAGTTGAACAACAGGATATGAAATCATTGCTAGAAGCTGCTGAGTCTTATAATCTGTTGTCATCACTGACTTCCTTGGCTCCAGACGTCAGAAGCAATGCAAGTGTCAAGAGATGGGGCTTGAGTTTCATGTAACTTCTCCAAACTCCAGTTTCCTACTCTCTGAGAATAATAATTGACTTTCAACCTCAGGACATTCTACTGGGAATAGTACTTTGCAGTGAGCAAAGTCAGAGCCCCTCCCCTTTGTTTCTGGAGACCCATTCTGCATCCTGACCAGTCCAGTTTGTATAAGAGTGCTAGACATAGATGACTATTTCTTTGCTGATAGACAAGGGCAAACACAACAAGGGCAAGGGGACTGGACAGTGGTGCACACATCACTGTGCGTGAAGCCCCCCCAGACCCTAGCTGCAGGAGGGAAACTTCACCTGAAACAGCGCTACAGGTGTCTCTCTGTCAGACTCTCCTATATATATATATATGTGTCTCCAGGGTTATCTCTGGGCTCAGTGCCTAGACTACAAATCCACTGCTCCTGGAGGCCATTTTCCCCGATTTTGTTGATCTTTTGTTGCCCTTGTTGTTGTTAGTTAGGACAGAGAGAAATAGAGAGAGATGGAAAAGACAGAGGGAGAGAGAAAGATAGACATCTGCAGACCTACTTCACCGCTTATGAAGTGACTCCCCTGCAGGAGGGGAGCCAAACTGGGAACCGGTCCTTGCATTTCATGCCATGTGTGCTTAACCCTCTGCACTACCACCTGGTGCCCAGTCTCTACCTTTCTATCCCCCTCCTCTCTCACCCTCAATTTCTTTCTGCCTCCATCAAAAAGAAAAAAAAAAAAAGAGGGAAAAAGTCTTCCATAAGTGGCAATTAATTAATTAATTAATTAATTTTGAAAAACAAATTCCAGACAGTCCTTGAGTATAAGTAACTTAAAGTTTAGCTACACAGAGAGAGGAGACATTTTTGCAAATAAAATTGTTAATTGAAATAAATAAATGACCAAATTATGTATAAAAGAATGCTGTGCTAGCCACATGGAGAGGCAGATGGTGACTATCTCTGTTTTTATAAAATACACTTAAAGTTTGAGTTTATTAATTACATATAAGAGGTAAGAGAGAGACTCACAGTGACAATCTCTGTTTTTATAAAATACACTTAAAGTTTGAGTTTGTTAATTACATATAAGAGGTAAGAGAGAGATTCACATGAGATAGGGAGAAAAAGAAGGACCAACCAGAGCACCACTCTGGTACATGCAGTGCTGAAGACTGAACCAGTAATCTTAGGCAGGCAAGTGCATTACTCAACCAGTTGAGCTATTTCCTCAGCCATGGAATAACATCTTACTTTGAGAGTTGTATTAGATCCCTATGGAAAGTGTTCAGGGACATGGGCAGTGGCTCCATAGACAGTGGAGTAGTGCTGTGGCAGGTGAGTTCCACCAGGTTCAAGCCCTTTCTCCCCATCTGCAGGGGGAAGCTTCTTAAGTGGTGCAGTAGTGCTACAGGTACTCTGATGGAGAGATAAAGAGAGGGGGGAGGGAGAGAGAGAGAGAGAAAGACAGAGAGAAAGACAGAGAAAGAGAGAGGGAGAGAGAGAGGGAGAGAGAAAGGGAAAGGAAGAGAGAGAGAGGGAGAGGGAAAGGGAGAGACTGCCATGAGCTGTGATTCTTTGTGCAGGCTCCAAGCTCCAGTGAATAGTCTTGGTGATAAAATTAATGAATTAATAAGAAAGTGCTCAGTATGATGCCTAACGCATGTGTTATTTCTGCATCTCACCCCTGCTCCCTGTCCCTCCCACCCTCCACCCCACTCCCATCCTTCTAGGCTTTGGCTGGCTTGTGGCCCATCTCCTCTTTCTCCCTGCACAGTTCACATACTATGCACTGCCCTGCGTGTCCTGTTACACACACATGGCCAGGTTGTTCACAGAGACACTGTCACCATGAAATGAGAATATGCATAGGTTTGGTTTGAAGAAATGGGAACAGGGTGATATGGGACAAGACAGAGATGAAAGAAGTACAAACTCCAGAAGGCTACTTCATAGGAGGCAAACAAATATTGAATCAAAAGCAAAGAATATTTATTAGAGAAATACTACCAGATGCTGAGTAAAGACATTATGAAACATTCAGAAATATATTGGAGGGCCAATCACAGCAATTAAACCAACAAGTAATCTAGAAATATGAGATGCTCTTAAAGTATATCATGGAACTGTGAATTATAAACAAAGGATAAAAAAACTATGTATTTTAGAAAATTTTTCCCTATCTGAAAAAAAAAAACTGAAATAAGAGGTTGAGAGAGTCAACATGAACAAAGAAAAATGCACTACTTTTCATGTTAAAAATTTACTTTTGATAAAAATTCTCCTACTGTTAAACAAGCTGAATAAAAGAAATGTAATTCTTCAAAGGAATTGAAATAAGTCAAACATTTGTTCTCTTAGTAGCAACTGCCAGGGAACAGTAGGATTTTATGCAAAGAACATTATGACACTATGCTTTCATGCCCCAAATGATTACTTTGTAGAGTATAAAAACTGAAAGGTATCTATCATTTCCACAAATGTAAAAAAAAAAACAAAAAACCTTACTGTACTTAGCATCAACTATTCAAATTATAATGATGGAATGTAATAATTTCTGAAATACAGGCAATAGCAAGTTTAAATCATATTATTATATTCTACAGTGATCGTTATAATTAAGATTTTACCAGAGTTCTTTCTGTCCTTTGTTCCATAAATAATATCAGAAACTGGGTTTCAAAATAGTCTGATTGAAATCTGCCAGCCCCACCCTTTCTGCCACCCATCTTAACCCACAAGTTGGAAAAGTGATTCTAAAGTTTTGAAATGCTCTGACTCAGAGAGAAGTCTCCATGATGTTTATAAGGATGAATCAGAGTAACACTGTTAATAAGCAAATCCCTTTTCTTACAAAAAGTTTCTTGAATAATACAAGACATTCCAATTTTCTTTGTGTTGATGTGTTGAGTCAAGTTTTTGGAAGATAAGAGGGAATCTTCTTTCAGTTTGGTTAATTTCTGCTGGTTTGGGTTTCTGGTGTTTGGAGTGTGTGCACTTAATAATCATGACATTTCCTAGGTGGGTTGATTCTGTTATTGTCATCGAAGGCTCCCATTTCTTTCTAGATATTTCCTTTGTTGTAAAGTTTACTTAAGTCAGACATTGCTACAGTTACTCCTGGATTTCTGTTTTGTTTTTAAGATTTATTTATTTATGAGAAAGAGAATCAGAGCACCACTCTGGTATGTGTATTTCCAGGGGTAGAACTCAGGACCCATGCTGGAGAATTCACCTGTACCATGTACCTGCTTTGCCATGCATGCAACCCAAATTCAAGTCCTGCCCTCAGTGCGGTGGAGGAAGCTGATGTCTATAAAAGTAGAGACCGTTTCTCAGTGATGATTAGAGAGAGAGGTACAAGGCTAGAAATAGACCTCCCATATGACCCAGTAATTTCTCTGCTAGGGGATATATACTAAGGACTCCATAACACCCAATCAAAAAGATATGTGTGCGCCTATGTTCATGGCAGCACAATATGTAATAGCTAAAACCTGGAAGCAAGCCAGGCGCCCAACAACAGATGAGTGGCTGAGAAAGATGTGGTTTATTTACACAATGGAATAGTATGCAGCTACTAAGAGCAATGAACCCACCTTCTCTGACCCATCTTGGGTGGAGCTAGAAGGAATTATGTTAAGTCAGAAAGACAAAGATGAGTATGGGATAATCCCACTCATTAACAGAAGTTGAGCAAGAAGAAAAGAAAAAGAAACTCAAAGCAGAATCTGAGTTTGGAGTATAGCACCAAAGTAGAAGTCTCTGGGTGGAGGGTGAGGGTGGATGTTCATCTTCATTTGGGGGGTAGGGGGGGAATGGGACACAGACCTTTGGTGGTGGGAATGGTATTAATATACACTCTTATTCAATTACAGTCTCACAAATGACTATTCAATTTATATGAGAGGGTAAAAATGGATCAAATGTCTCAAACTTTTTGATGCATAGACCATAGCTCTGATTATATGTTCCTTCAGTCTTAGCACTTAAGACTTCAAATTGGTAATCAGGTTGAATTCTAACAGTGGGCTCAAATTGTTGATACATTTCTAATAATGACTTGTTCTCTTAAATATTAAATCTCCTAAAAGCTTAGACAAGGGAGAACAGAAGCAACTGGTGATATTCCTTTATAAGATACAGCTATATGTAAATAGCATAAAAGGTCATAAATTATGGTGAGGTCTTGTATGCTACAGTAAATCCTAACAGTGGGATTTTCAAAGTTAACCCAATTGCCAAATGATTTGGTTATAGCTATAACTATCTATTGCCTTCTTAAACCCTAAGACAGCAGGAACCTTTCCCTTCCTCTAAAAAGCCCATATTTCTCCCAGTCCTGAAACCTCTATGGTGGAGCTCACTTTCCTGCATGCTTCTCTAATTCATACTAACTGATAATGCATCTGCTGATCCCAACCCAATCAATGCAACCAGTACCACCTTGGCATATTTATTTCTGACTGCATCCATGCCAGGCTAGTGTGGGGGTGCCTCTTCCCGGGTGCCATACTCTCTGGGTTGGAGAGAACTCAACCGGAGCCAGCCTGAGCTGCTACTCACTCAGTGACTTGAGAGATAGATGACTCAGGAACCAAACACGTGGCAGGGTGGAGAAAGGCAAAAGTGGGCTGGGAAGGTATAAACTTCCTTAGCAACTGTTGAGATGGTTTTAACTGGTGGGATTAATGTTACCCTGCAGGCAGGGTAGATAGATCAAAGGAATTGAATGAGTGGGGATCTTTCAGGCAAAACAATTATTGTAAATAGGCCATAGTATCAGCAATGCAGGGTGGATCAGGGGGAGCTGGTTTAATACCCAGCACATCCAGAGATGTCAGGCGAGGAATGTCAACTCTCTAGCTTCATTACTCTGCCACCAGGTTTCAGATGCTCTCATGAAGCCAACCTGACTTTGCTGGGAAGATTACCCCAAAATGGGTCCTGGAGCCCTGCCTCCCCAGATCCCTACCCCACTGAGGAAAGAGAGAGACAGGCTGGAAATATGGATTGACCCATCAACGCCCATGTTCAGCGGGGAAGCAATTACAGAAGCCATACCTCCCACCTTCTGCACCCCATAATGCTCTTGGGTCCATACTCCCAGAGGGATAAAGAATGAGAAAGCTATCAAGGGAGGGGATTGGATATGGAGTTCTGGTGGTGGGAATTGTGTGGAGCTGTACCCCTCTTATCCTATGATCTCATCAATATTTCCATTTTATTAATAAAATTTTAAAAAGGAGATAGTGATATCATTGGTACTAACAAGACACTGTCAGGTGTTGAAAGGCAGAATTTGGGGGCTGGGTGGTGTCACCCCCAGTTGAGAGCACTTGTTACAATATGCAAGTGTCTGGGTTCAAGTCCCCACCTGTAGCTTCACAAGTGTTGAAGCAGTGCTACAGGTGCCTCTCTTTCTCTCCCCCTTTCTATACTTGTTTTCCTTGTTGAGTCTCTCTTTCCTATCAAATAAATAAAATACTTTAAAGACAAAAAGGGAGGATAACCTGAAAAGGACCTTTGGTGTTGAAGTTGGAAGAAGAGTACTTCTAGTCAAGGACTGGAAGATGGGAAAGCTCTTGGTACATACACAGCTAAAAGGAGGACGAGGAGGAAGGAAGGAAGGAAGGAAGGAAGGAAGGAAGGAAGGAAGGAAGGAAGGAAGGAAGGAGGAGGAGGAGAGGAAGAGGAAGAGGAAGAGGAAGAGGAAGAGGAAGAGGAAGAGGAAGAAGAAGAAGAAGAAGAAGAAGAAGAAGAAGAAGAAGAAGAAGAAGAAGAAGAAGAAGAACCTTGCTCTTACAGCTTCAAGAACAGAATCTTACCCAAAACAAGTGAACAAGAAACAGATTCTCTCAAGAAACCTCTAGGAAAGAACACTGCCTACTGATGTCTTTCTTTCTTTCTTTCTTTCTTTCTTTCTTTCTTTCTCCCTTTCTTTCTTTCTTTCTTCCTTTCTTTCTTAAAGAATTTATTTACTTATCATGAGAAAGATAGTGGAGAGAGAGAAAGAACCAGACATCACTCTGGTACATGTGTTTACTTATGTACATTTGTTCTGATTATATTTTTGAAGTATAATCTCATGTCTGTCCAATCTAATAAGTATCTTGGAGTTATACTTTGTATATTGGTGTTTTTTCCTTATAATTCACTTCTATTGGAGTTTACAAAAAAAAATAGACATTGATGAATTGAAAAGGTTTTTATTTGTTTGTTTGCTTGTTTTTTACCAGAGCACTGTTCAGCTCTGGTTTATGGTGGTGCAGGGAACTGAACCTGAGACTTTAGAGCCTCAGGCATGAGAGTCTGTTTGCATAACTATTATGCTATCTACCCTTTGCCTTTTTTTTTTTTTTTTAAGCCCTCTGCCACTGCTTCATTCTACCTAGGCTGCTATAACGAAGTATCCCAGGGCAGGTGACCTATGAATCTTTATGTAGTCACCTGTCAGTGGGCATTCAAGCCCTAGCAGCACATGATAGTGTATCCTTTGGGACAAAATAGGTGGAATGGAAGTGTTTGGTTTATTAAAGCAAGTAGAGACATGAAAGATAACTATGTGATGGTTTCAGTTACATATAGACTAGAGAACTGTTACACATGAGCTTATAAATAAGCAACAGAAGCAAACAAACTGTCTCTAAGATTTTGTGAGAACTCTTGTGGTTATTGCTGAGTGGGTGGGGCACAGAACTGTGCCCTGTAATTTTACAATATTGTAAACTACTATTGATCATGAACATGGCTTAAAATTAAAAAGCAAATCAAATTTGAAACAAGCAAACAGCTCCGCTAATTCTAGAGAAGACTTTTAAAAAAAACTGTTCTCTATATCCTTCCTTTCATTTGTGGTATGAGTTCTTCCCAAAGTAATTAGGTATTCTTTTTTTATTATTTCTTTATTGGGGAATTAATGTTTTACATTTGACAGTAAATACAATAGTTTGTACATGCATGACATTTCCTGGTTTTCCATATAACAATACAACCCCCACTAGGTCCTCTGTCATCCTTCTTGGATCTGTATTCTCACCCCACCCCCCCACCCCAGAGTCTTTTACTTTGGTGCAATATGCTGTAATTAGGTATTCTTTATAAGCTCTCCCTGAGGCTGGAACAGAAATATTTCTTTTCTGTTTAATGGTATGAGTTAAGGTAATAAATACCAACATTAGGATACTCTGTACAAGTAAAAATCAATGCCCAAATATTTGGTCCAAGAATTGGGGAGAATAAATGTAGTCATCATTCAGTGCCCATGTGTCTGTACTGATGTATGCTTGATTTTTTTAATTCTCAACTCCAGTTTTTAAAAAAATATATTTTGGTAAAAGTGGTCCTTGCCCCAGTATTGTTTTAGTACAAAGTTTTCAATAATCTTATGAAATACAACTAATTTATTATCTGCAATCAGTCAATTATCTGAAGAATTTATATAGAAATAATGTAACCTACCAAAACGTTTAAGTGGAATGATATCTTTGGTCTGCACAATTTTAAATTCTTTAAGCATTCTAAAAATCAACTGATACAGATGCAAGTTATTTATACAATAACCAGTGTGATAATGGCAACTTTAATTTTCTTTTAAATGAGGTCTGGCAAAAACTCATTTGGCCTGCTTTCCTGTGTGTGTGACTCCAGTTTAAGCCCAGCTCCCACTGCATTAGAGGAAGCTGCAGTGCTCTGGTCTCTCTCTCTGTTTCTCTCCCTTCCTTAAAAACTCTCTCTCTCTGTCTCTCTCTCTCTCCCTCTCTTTCTTTTTCTCTCTGCCTTTCTGTCTATCTGAAAAAACCAGCCCAAAGTGGCAAAGTCCTGGTGACAACACACACATTTTTTTTAGAGTTATCTTTTAATTTGTTTGTTTTATTTTTAATTTTGGACAGAAACAGAGCAATTAAGAGGGGAGAGGGAGATAGAAAAGGAGACAAATAGACATCTGCAAACCTGCTTCATCACTCGTGAAGATACAAGTGGGGACCAGGGGCTTGAACCCGGATCTTTGCGCACTGTAGTGTGTGTGCTTAACCACCACCTCATGCCCACACACAAATTTTTAATGAAAAGAGTATAAAATAATTACATTAGCAATTCCCACCCAAGTTTTAATGAGAAAAATATTAACTCCACAGTAACTGCACTATTATCAAAGGTAAAGAACACAAGCTCACTATTTTGCCACCAGGATTATCCCTGGGGCTCAGTTTCTGCAGGAAAGCTCCACTTCTCATAGCCATCATTTCATAGAGGATAAGAGACAGAGAAAGATTGAAAGGGAAAAAGGAAAGAGGAGAGAGAGAGAGAGACCCCTGTAATGTTGTTCCACTCCTGAAACTTCCTGCTGCAGGTGGGGGCTGGGTGCTTGAATCCAAATCCTTATACATGGTAATGTGTGTGATAATTGCCTGGTGTGCCACGGCCCAGTCCCCACAAACTCCCTTTTAAAATAAATGTAAAAATAAGTCCAAACTCTCCAGAGTATATTCATTCATTCATTCATTCATTCATTCATTCATTCATTCATCCATCCATCCAAAAAAACAAGGCCAGGGAGGCAGCATAATGGTGATAGAAAAAACTGTCATATCTGAGGCTCTGAGATTAGCCTGAGCTGAGCAGTGCTCTGTTTTCTCTCTCTGTATCTTTCTCTCTATATCCCTCTCATTAAAATAAATAAAATAAAACGCAATAAAAAGAAATTTAAAAATCCAAGCCTTAAAGGCACATCATTGTGTAAATACAAAGTCACCACAAGGGGGAGCAATTTACCTACTTTATCTTTAGATAAGCTTCAAAAACTTTGGCCCAAAAAAGTGAAGTGGGAGAATCCTGCGGCTGCAGTGGTTTTTAGATTCCTTATTCTCAGACCCCAATATTCAAAAACTTTTTCCTAGTAATGTATTTCACATGAAAATAATTTGAACTTGGAAGGGAAAGAAGGAAGTGTTCAGTATTTCCATACACTTAAGGGAGTAATGTGAGAGAAATGATATTTTTTGCTGAATTCTAGTAAACTAGGCCACCCCCAGGGTTCTAGCCCACTGCTTTGCTATGTGCACAGCCAAGGTTCAAGCCTGGCTGCCGTCACATTCAAGGAATCTTTGGTGCTGTGATATTTTTTCCACTCACTTTATTTCTTTATGTTTTCTATCAAAAGAGAAGAGGTGGGGGAGAAGAGGACAGAAAAAAGAAGGAAGGAATGAAGAGAAGAGTAGGCAAGTAGGGAAGATAACATAACAATTATGCCAAAAGACTTTCATGCCTGAGGCTCCAAAAACCAAAGCTGAATAATGCCATTTCCAGATGTGTTTCTCCTGATCCAAGGTAGTATTCACAATTTCAAAGTGTCTCTTGTGAGAAAATGATAATTGCAGAAAAAAGTATTATTTTGTAAAATATAAATTTGGCCTTGTGACAATATAAAACACATTTTAAAATTGCTTTGTTGAGGGATTAATGTTTTACAGTCGACAGTAAAGACAATAGTTTGTACATGCATAACATTTCTCAGTTTTCCACACAACAATACAACTAGGTCCTCTGCCATCCTGTTCCAAGACCTGAACTCTCCCCCCATCCCTCACTCCCACCCCAGAGTCTTTTACTTTGGTGCAATACACCAACTCCAGTCCAAGTTCTGTTTAGTGTATAAAACACATTTTCTCACATGCTATGTACTGGTCTGAGGATCCCACACCTCTGGAAGCCATGGTTCAAAGTGAACAGGGAATAATAGCTAGCTTTGAACTTCTATCCTGGTGGTGTGAGACTTGGACCAGACCTTCTTCTCTCTTTATCTTTAGCTTGTGGAGTTTCTTTTTTTTTTTTAATTTATTTCTTTATTGGGGAATTAATGTTTTACATTCAACAGTAAATACAATAGTTTGAACATGCATAACATTCCCCAGTTTCCCATTTAACAATACAACCTCCACTATGTCATTTATCATCCTTCATGGACCTGTATTCTCCCCACCCACCCACCCCAGAGTCTTTTACTTTGGTGCGATATGCCAATTACATTTCAGGTTCTACTTGCGTTTTTGTTTCTGATCTTGTTTTTCAACTTCTGCCTAAGAGTGAGATCATCCCATATTTATCTTTCTGTTTCTGACTTATTTCACTCAACATTATTTTTTCAAGGTCCATCCAAGATCGGCTGAAAACAGTGAAGTCACCATTTTTTTTACAGTTGAGTAGTATTCCATTGTGTATATATACCACAACTTGCTCAGCCACTCATCTGTTGTTGGACACCTGAATGCTTCCAGGTTTTGGCTATTACAAATTGTGCTGCCAAGAACATATGTGTACACAGATCTTTTTGGATGGGTGTGTTGGGTTCCTTAGGATATATCCCCAGGAGAGAAATTGCAGGGTCATAGGGTAGGTCCATTTCTAGCCTTCGAAGAGTTCTCCAGACTGTTCTAGCTTGTGGAGTTTCTGAGTAGGAATGCAGCTATTGTCTGTTAGTCTGCCCAGGCTTGGAAACTTTTTTGACCCTCACTGGTTACTTCTAGTCTTTTAGAACTCCCACAAAGCATTCCTCCATATAGGCTTCTAACTGATCTGCTCCATGTTTCACGGTTAACTTGGACATGTCCATCAGAGACTCACACCCCTGAAGTATACTGAGGCAGGATCAGCCCCCAGAGGGTGTGTGCACTGTGTGCCAGTCACCTAAGGACACAGGAGCTAATGCCCAGCAAGTATTAGAAGGTTATTGGGGAAGCTGGCGGCAAGAAGGCAGATTTCTTCGTAATATCCTTGGCTCCTGAACGCCTGACCTGAAATACAGAAGTAGACGCAGGACGGGAGATACAGATGTGAAGTAATGGGAACAGGGCTAGAGGAGAAGGCCTGGGGGAGGGACAAACTTAGAGGACACGGGAGCAGAGTAGAGGAAAGGACTCACTAGCTTTCTGATTTTCTCCTCTTCCTCTCTCTTCAAGTCAGGCAGAAATGAAGGAGAACTTCAGTAGAGCTGTGGCCAGTTCTCACTGCATCCCAGGACCCACAAGTATCCAGACATCCAAAATGCATACTCTGTCCAGTGAGCTACACTGTTCCAACTGAAAAGGTAACGCCTCTGACGTGTGCTCGGAAAGCACCACCCAGCACCTGCTGTGTGCTCCTCACCCAGACCAAGGATTCTGAGACCTCTTCCTCAGCCTGGATCTTCCCCTCCTCTGAAGTCTCCTGCTACTCTCACTGGCTCCGCAGAGCTCTAGTCAGCCCTGCTTATGAAGTGGGTTCTCATTCCTGTTTTTCTCTCTTCCCCCTATATCCCATTTCTGCTGTGACCAGACAATTCGACCTCAGCCCAGTGCTCCTGCACCTTCCTGTACCATCCATGCTCTCATGTCCTAGTCACTCCCTCATCTGCCCTCATCTGACCAAACTGGAGCCTCTGAAGCTAACTTTGAGTCATGTTCTATCTGCCTCATTCCATTCTGTCACAGTTGTCAGTGCCTTTTTTCCTGGGGCATAACTCTTTGCACTACTTAGTATTTAAAACTATTTCTGTTGACTGCTGAAATAGTTCACTTAGGTATTTTGCTCTTTGACATATGTGCCACCTAGGTTCAAGCCCAACACCTACCACAGTAAAGGAAGTTCTTTGTCAGATGTTCTGTGATATTTTTTCACTTCCTATCTGTATCTCTGTCTCTGTCTTCATTAATAATTATTAATAATAATGAATTATTTGTGATTCCAAAAGTCAATAATCTAACAAAAAGTATACAAAGAAATATACAATCAGATCATAGAACAAAAGTCTCAAAAAGAAGGTCATCCTTCCTCATAATGGAAAAACTACAAAACAACAATGAAATAAAACTTGGGCCCATCAAGTCAGCATAATTGAAATCTCTCATGACATCTGTTATCAGCAGGGATGTGGACACCCTCCTGCACTGTTGCTTGTTAGGAGGACAAGTTAATGTAACTCTGAGGAGGACAATTTTGACAAAGCATACAGTGCACATACAAGTTAACCCATTGATTCTACTGCTAGAGATTTCCTATTGCTATACCACAAAATGACCACTATAGATATAAGGAAATTTATTACAGCAATGCTGGCTTAAACTTTCACAATCATTAGGGAAGTTGCTGAGTACATTGTCATGAAAAACACTGCTTCTATTAGAAAGGATAAGCTGAATCTCTGTTCTCTCTGTGTGTGAAGACCTATCCCCAAGGACAAGTTCCAATAAAAAAGAAATATAGGACTAGATTGCATGGTAGGAAAAAAAAGTGGTAGGGAATGAACAGTGGCATATGTGGTTGAATGCATATGTTACAATGGGCAGGGAACCAGATTCATACCCTAGTCCCATCCTGCATGTGTGTGGGAGGTGGAAAGGTTCAAGAGCGGTGAGCCAGTGCTGCAGGTGTCTCTCCCTCTCTATCTCCTCCTTCCCTTCTTGTTTCTCTGTTGTTCTTGTTGCAATATAAAGGTATTTTTAGAGGTTCTTAGCAACACTGAATAGAAGGCACAGAGTTCTCTTATGCTACCTGTATAACCTCTGTCACTATCAACATTTCTCACCAATGTAGTACGTTTGCTAGAATTAGTGGATCTTTTTAATATACCATCATTACCTAAAGTGCATTGTTTATATTAGGGTTGATTCTTGATGTTGTATATTCTGTGGCTTTGGGTATATATATGCTGATGAGTGCCCTACAGAATAGCTTCACTACCCTGAAAATCCTCTGTGGAGGTTGACAAGATAGCTTTTCTGGGAGCACTTCTGTTTTGCTCCCAGAAGACTCAGGTTTGAATTCCAGCCCCCACAAAAACCAGGGGAAGTTTAGGTGCTACCTCTATCTATCTATCTATCTATCTATCTATCTATCTATCTATCTATCTATCTATCTATCTCTTTCTATCTGGAAATGTTATCCCTGAGCAGTGAAGCCTCAAAGTTGAAGAAAAAGGAGGACAAGGAGAAAAACCTCTGTGCTTCTCTTCCTTCCTTCCTCCCTACCTAAACTCTGATAATCACCTTTCTTTTCATTTTCTCAAAGTTTTGTCTTTTCCAGAATATCATATTATTAGAATAGCACATTAGGTAGCTATCGCAAGTTGACTTCTCCCATTTAATGGCTTTCATTTGGTTTTTTTCTCACTTGACCACATGTGCCTGTTTAGTGCTGCATAATATTTCATTCTCTATGTATCTCATGGTTTGTTTATATAATTAACTACTGAAGGATATACTGGTTGACTACAAAGGACATCTTGGAAATAACTGAATAAAATTTCCATAATAAACACTTATGTATAGGTTTTCATATGGACATAAGTTTTCCACTCTTTTGGGTAACTACAGAAAAGGACAAATGTTAGACTGCTTGGCAAAAATATGCTTAATTTTATTAGAAACTGCCAAGCTGCCTTCCATAGTGATTGTACCATTTTATATAGTTGTCTTAATTTTCAGTTTCCTAATAACATGTCATGTGGATCATTTCCTCATATGTTTATTTTACACACACACACATCTTCCTTGAGAAGATGTCTGTTTAGGATTTTTGCCCATTTGTTGATTTACTTGTCTATTTTCTTATTGTTGATTTCTAAGAGTTATTTGTCTAGTTTGAATAATAATTCTTTCTCAGATATGTCATTTGCAAACTATAGCCGATAACTTGTCATTTCATTCTCACAGAGCAGAAATGTCCAAGTCTAGTGAAATCTGTCTTAATTATTCTTTTGTTGATCACATATTTGATATTGTGTCGATAAAGTTGTCAGCATACCAAAGTCACTCCTTCATTATCTTCCAGAAATTTCAGTTTTAAATTTTACATTGAGGTCTATTATACACTTGGAATTAATTTTTTTTATCAAGAGTCTATGTCTAAATTCATTTTTTGTATGTGAGTGTCTAGTTGTTCCAACATCATTTAATGAAAGATTCTTGTATTCTTGCCCCTTTGCTTCTTTGTCAAAGATCAGTTGACTAAGTGTGTCTATTTCTAAACTCTATTCTATTTTATTGATCTACTTGTCTAATTGTCTCACCAATGTCATGTTGTCTACATTACTGCAGCTTTATTGTCAATCTGGATGTTGAATACTATCAGTCCTCCAACATGAACCATCCCATGGAGATGGGATATGTATTATTTGATAGTTTGATTTTTGTTGCTGCTGCTCAGGCTTCTCTATTCTGGGCTGCCTTTTTCACATAGAAGCCAGACCTTCCACCTTCTGCACCCCACAAGGATCCTGGGTTCATACTCCCAGAGGGATAAAGAATAGGGAAGCTATCAAGGGAGGGGATTGGACATAGAATATCTCTGGGGGTGGGCATTGTGTGGAAATGTACCCCTCTTATCTTATAGTGTTGTCAATATTTCCATTTTATAAATAAAAAAAGAAAAAGAAAGAGATAGAGGAATAGAGGAAAAGACACCACAGCATGTAAAGTTCCCACAGAGCAGTGGGAGTAAGCTTTAACCTAGCTTGCATGGATGGCAAAGAGGTACAGGTACCCTCTCAGGTGAACTGTCAAGCTAACCCGTTCTTTGATTTTTTTTTCTTTTTTCTTTTCCGGCACCACTTCATTGAAGAAATATTAATTTGCAAGATTGTTGTCTTTGCAAGAGTACATTTCCACATTTGATTATTTTAATAAAACTTTTGTAGTTTTTCCAATATAGATCACCTACATACTTTGTTAGATCTATATCTAAGTATCCCAGTTTTTGTTTTGCTTTGTTTTTGATACTAATAATGCAAACAGTATTGTATCTTCAGTTCAAAGTCTGCTTGTTCCTCCTGCCATAAAGGAAAACAACTGACTTCTTATATAGGCCTTGTGTCCGGTAATCTTGCTAGAATTGCTTAATTTTTCCTGTTTTGTCAGCTCTTTTAAATTTTCCACATATGTTATCATGCCATCTATAAACAAAAGCAGTTTTATTTTTTCCTTCTTAATCTATGTAGTTTATATCTTTTCTTGTTTTATTGCATTTTCTAGAACTTCCAGTGTGGTATTGGAATGAAGTAGTAAGAGGGGGCATTCTTGTCTTGGTCTGATCTTAGTGAGAAAATCACTAGCTTTCCCTTATTATATCAGTGATATTGTATTTTGTACATGTTCTTTATCAACCTAAGGAAGTTTTCCTCTGTCCCTAATTTGCTGACAGTTTTTTTTTTGTTATGACTAGGTGGTGAATTCAGCCAAATACCTTTTTTTTTTTCCTGCATCTGTTACGTTACTTTTCTTCAGCTAGTTGATGTGATGGATTGCATTAATTGATTTTTGAAAGGTGAAACAGACATACCTGGAATAAATTCCACCTGACTACGGCATATAATTCTTTTCAGACATTCTTAGATGACTTAGGATTTTGTTAAATATCTGATCTTTCCTTTTCATCTGATGTCTTTGTATGGCCCCTGTGGAGGTTCCTGTTCATGGATTTTTGGCTCCAGGGAGCTGTGATTCTCTGTATCTGCCTGTAAGTCTCTCCAATCTTGAGGCAGCCTTTTCCCTGTGACCTCGCTTCTCTGACAGAACTAAGAAGAGTTATTGATTTTTCCCATTTTACTTAGCTTTTTACTTGTTATGGGATGCTTGACAGCTTCCAAGCTGCTTGCACGTCAAGTTAGAAACCAGAAGTCCTGGTTGTTTTTAAGTTCATTTAACTTCAAACAAATCATGAGAGTGCCTTACTGTCTCCAGAATAAGTTTCTATCTCCTTGGCATGACTTTCTTTCTCTGTGAACCGATCCAACCATTCATTCAACTTTCTCTCTTCGTAGTCTCCTTTAAAGAAGTGGTGTGAGCTCTTCAAAGCAGTAAATACCTCAGTAGGTATTGGAGACTACCCTGTCCATCCTGGCACTGCATGCCAAGGGCTCAGCCTACAAAAGTCAGTTAGGCGTGTTTATCTTATATGATTAAGTCCAATATATGTACATGGGAATGAGAGAGAGAGAACATGACATGGGAAAAGAAAAGAATATAGTAGTATTATCTGTGCCTGCAGAAAGCTGTTTGGAAGTATGTATGCATATGTGTATAGACATATGTGTACTTCTGTGGTACAGTATGTGTGTGCATAAGTAGGCATGTGTTATATGTGCTCATGTATTTGTATATTACCACTTTCAATGCCTCAGACATAACACTGATTGAAGAAAGCAGGGTGAAACTTAAGTTTTTTTTGGTGATTTTCTGTAAAGCTGAGGGACCAAGAATATTCCAGATGAAAGAAGGATATCTGTGAGCTGACAAAAAATATGGTGCTATGCTAGAGCAGGGTAGCAGCCCCCAGGACTCTGGGTAGTTATCAGGGAAGCTGGCAAAGGAATTAAACGCGGTCATGAGCTTTCCCGGGACCCGCAGGCAGTTCCTCCAGCAGGTCACTGGTAGAGCAGACTCTCAATAGGGCCATGACCATTCAGACCCCAGGCTCAACCTCTACCTCAGTGAGTGTCCCACAGGGTCTGATCACCCTCAATGATGACATGTTGAGTACCTCAAGCCACTATTATTATTATTATTATTTATTATTATTTCACTTATTATTGGCTAGAGACAGAGAGAAACTGAGAGGGAAGGGGGAAGATAGAGAGGGAGAGAGACAAAGAGACACCTGCAGCTCTACTTCACCACTCATGAAGCTTGCCCCTTGCAGGTGGGGACCAGGGGCTTGAACCTGGGTCCTTGTGCACTGCAGTGTGTGCACTTAACCAGGTGTGCCACCACCTGGCCCATTATTATTATTATTACTATTATTATTTTTATTGCTACCAAGGTTAAAGCTGAGACTTGGTGGCTGTGTGATATATACACTGCTCCAAACAGCCATTTTAAAAAGTATTTATTTATCCCCTTTTGTTGCCCTTGTTGTTTTATTGTTGTAGTTATTATTGTTGTTGTTATTGATATCGTTGTTAGGTAGGGCAGAGAGAAATGGAGAGAGGAGGGGAAGACAGAGAGGGGAAAGAAAGATAGACACCTGCAGACCTGCTTCACCGCCTGCGAAGCGACTCCCCTGCAGGTAGGGAGGTGAGGGCTCAAACTGAGATCCTTATGCTGGTCCTTGCACTTTGCCTGCTGTGCTACCACCCGACTCCCGCCATTATTTTTTTTACCTTCCCCCCCCCCTTTTTCTCTTTCTTTTTATTTGATAGTTCAGAGTGAAATTGTAAGAGGGTGGAGGATGAAGAGAGGGAGAGGGAAAGAAAGGCACCTGCAGTACCAGTTCACCACTAGTGAAGTGTGCCCCTGCATCTGGGGACCAGGGTCTTAAACTCAAAGCTTTGAGCACAGCAATGTGTGCTTAACCAGGTACACTACTGCCTGTTCTCCTCAAATCATGAAGACTCTTGAGCTTTCCTTTTCCCAGTTACCTACAGTCCCAGAGCAGAGAGCATGGGGAAAACAGGGCAACAAGTGATATGGCTTCCAGAAAGGGACACACCCACAAGTCCCCAGGAACTGTGCCACCTAAGTTAAAGTAACCTCAATTCCTTTCAGGATCGACCTGCTGATTGAGAAGTGTTCCTGAGAAGTGTTTATCAAATGGAATAGTTTTGTGCAAAAAACTCTGGATGTGATTCTTCCAAAGATTTTTCACAAAACACTTGGCTGCTTGTTTCTGTTGGTTATAATATTATAAAATTCACAAATAAAATTTTGTTCTGTTATTTTTTGCTCATTTCCTTATATCGTTTTGGCTATCTTTTAGACTATCATAAACAAGTTACCAAACTTTGTGAGTGTTCCAGACTTTTTACTCCCAAGTTAAGAAATTACCTTCTGTATTATATAGCTATTTTTAGAAGAGAATTAAATGGGAAAAGGGATACATAGATTCATCTATACTATACTGAATTTTAGGTTTTTAAAATATTTTTATTATTATTATTTTGTCTTCAAGGTTATCGCCAGGGCTTGATGCATGCACCCCAAATCCACTGCTCCTGGCAGCCATCTTCTTTTCATTGTTGTTGCAGTTGTTGTTGTTGTAATTGCTGTTGTCGTTGGATAGGACAGAGAGAAATGGAGAGTGAAGGGGAAGACAGAGGAGGAGGAAAGAAAGTTAGATATCTATAGACTTGCTTCACTGCTTGTGAAGTGACCCCCTGCAGGTGGCAAGTCAGGGGCTCGAACCAGGATCCTTGCACTTGGCACTGTGTGCGCTTAACCCAGTACACTATCACCCAGCCCTTAACATTTTATTTTTTAACAAGAGAGATTCAGAGAAAAATATAGAGATAGATAGGTAGAAAGAGAGAGATAGGCCAGTTCTGGCTTATGGTAGTGCTGGGGATTGAACCTGGGACCTCAGAGCCTCTGGCATGAAAGTCTTCTGCAGAACCACTATCTATCTCTCCAGCCCTGAATTTCCCATCATAAAGTCATGTTGCTCCCAAATCCCCACTCTAGATTCATAAAGACTACCTCTGTTTCTTATGTATTATCTGAATTGAGTTACAAAACTATTTAGGTCTCAGGTTGCTTTTTTTTTTTTTCTTCAAAACCCCAAACCCTTGGATTCTGGCAACGGAACTGATTAGCAGTGGGAGTAAAGAAAAAGGATCAAAATGGGAAAAGGAGTTAAGTGGGCTGTGATTTAAAGACATTAATACTTTTGTGGTGGACATAATGAAACTACACTACTAAAACATATACAGTGTTATAAACCAATGACTCCTCATAAAAAAATAAAGTAAATATGTGATAAACTTCTGTAGCAAAAGACAAAGTCCTTTAGAAATTGTATTGCTGTCATTATGCCTCCTTTTAGTTCTAAGAAATAATATATAAAGACATAAATGTACATGTATCAATAAATTGAATAATGAATTAAACAGATGAATGAGTAAAGATAAAATGTTGCAATAAAGAAAGTAGGCCTGGGGGTCTGGTTGTGGTGCACCTGGCTGAACGTACATGCTACAGTGTGCAAGGACCCGGGTTTGAGCCCCTGATGCCCATCGTCAGGGGGGAAGTTTTGTGAGTGGTGAAGCAGTGCTGCTGCTGATGTTTCTCTGTCTCTCTCTCTCCCTATTTCCCCTTTCCCTCTTCATTTCTGATAATTTTCAAAAAAATGTTTAAAAATTAAAAAAAAAGAAAGCAGGCCTGAGAGGTAGTTCAACAGTAGAGTAAATGCTTGTATGTCTGAGGCCCTGGGTTTGGTTCCCACCCAGTGTGACATAAAATGATGGATTTGTGCTCAACCACTGAGTCATTTCTCTGTCCAAAATAAGAAAACTCTAAAAGAAAGATTCAAAGAAGCAATAATACACCTATTAGAATTTTTTTTAATACATATGATTGCAGCAAATTTCATTTTAGTGAAAGGATTAAGGGTGTTAAGTTGAAGAGAGCCCCTCCCCCCAAAAAAAGAAGCGAGAGAGAGAGAGAGAGAGAGAGACATGGGGGTAGAGAGCTGAGGGAGTGAGAGCAAATGAAAACAATAGAGAAATAGGAAAGAAAATATATTAGATTCCTGGTCTAAGAGGTTAAAAAATAGAACAGAGGGGAGTCGGGCAGTAGCGCAGTGGTTAAGCGCACATGGCGCAAAGTGCAAGGACCAGCTTAAGGAACCCGGTTCGAGTCCTGGCTCCCCACCTGCAGGGGAGTTGCTTCACAGGTGGCAAAGCAGGTCTGCAGGTGTCTATCTTTCTCTCCCCTTCTGTCTTCCCCTCCTCCCTTCATTTCTCTCTGTCCTATCCAACAATGACATCAATAAGAACTACAACAATAAAACAACAACAAAAGGGAATAAATAAGTAAATATTTAAAATTTTAAAAAGAGAGAGAGAGAACAGAGAAGTCTCATCCATGAACTATTCTGAGAAAAGTTTCCATGAATTTCTAGATGGAAAGAGCTACTCATTGTGCTGAGTCAACGGATGGGAACAGACACAGTCTGTATTGCATCATTCTTCCTCCAGGACACCAAGAACAACAGAAGATAAAATGTGAAAACAAGGGCAACAAAAGGGAAAATAAATATAAATTTTAAAAAAAATGTGAAAACAGTGGATCACTTACCATCATAGATAAAACTGCTTCAGACTTTTTGACAATGGTGGAAACTAGGAGTTTATAGAGCAAAATCTTTTGGATTCCCAATACAAATTATTTCCATCTCAAACTATTTTAACAGTCAAACATCTAGTGTTATAGTTATAAAGAAAAACATTTTTAGATATAAAAGGTTTCAAACTATATTTTTTATTTATTGGTCATCACTGGGTCTTCACTGCTCCAGGTCAATTTTTTCAGGTAGAAAGAAAGAAAGAAAGAAAGAGAGAAAGAAAGAGAGGGATAAGGAAAGGGAGAGGAGGAAGGGAGGAGGAGGGAGAGAAGGAGGAGAGGAGAAGAGAGAGAAAAAGAGGTACTGAAGAGCCTGAAGCCCTCCCCCCTCCCCCATCCCTGGTGTCCTAGTACTTCCCTGTGGTGTCCTAGGGCTTGACCCTGGATTGTGTGCACAGTAAAGCAGACGCCACCCCAGGCAAGTAGTTACCCTTTTCTGCAGTAGTTACTGAAGGACATATTCAACTGGTACAATAATATAAGTAAAGATGTAGGGAAATTGCCAGGGAGTGGGATGGGCACAAAGGGGAATGCCTCACATCCAGGGATGTACTACAATGAATCCACACTGGGGTGACAGAAGGCTACAAGGGTGACTTTCTATAAAGAAAATTAAAAGAAAACTTGTTATAGCAAAATGTCTTGAAAGGAGATTCAGGTCTAAGGTAAAAAAGTAAGTGCTATATTATATACACACACTAACAAACCATGAATTTTTTAAAAAATATATTTAATTCCAGATAGTAACTGATTACACAGAAAAGAAATAGTCGTGGTTTAGTACACGAGAGAAGAGAGTAAAATGGGCAAACACAAATATTTTCTTTAGGAGATTTCCTGGAATTTACTTGAAACACATGGACTGAAAAGATCATGATGGAATTCAGAGAAATAATCACCTCAACCCACAAGGGACACTGACTACCAGAGATTAAGCCCATCACATACCAGAATATAGTCCACATTTGGCAATCATATAAAACTAAATTAAGAATGAATGACCTTGGGTCCATACTCCCAGAGGGATAAAGAATAGGAAAGCTATCAGGGGAGGGATGGGATACGGAGTTCTGGTGGTGGGAATTGTGTGGAGTTGTACCCATCTTACCCTTTGGTTTAGTCAGTGTTTCCTTTTTCTAAATAAAAACTTTTTAAAAAGAAAAAAATGAGTGACCCTCCCTTCTTCACCCCCACAAAAAACCTGCAAGTACATATTTGAAAATTTTAAAAACACATTTCAAAATTTCTAGAGAAATAGGTGGTAAGAGTATTTTCTTCCTACCTAGGAACAATGTATTGCACAGTGAAACTTCCTGTGAGTCTGAGAGTGTTGCCTTTAAATTCAGAAGCAAGACAAGCATCTTCATTATCATCTCTTCTTTTTCTTAGATTTTTTTTTAAAATTTTTCTTTTTTAACACTTATTTATTTATTCCTTTTGGTTGTCCTTGTTGTTTTATTGTTGCAGTTATTCTTGATGTCATTGTTGTTGGATAGGACAGAAAGAAATGGAGAGAGGAGGGGAAGACAGAGGTGGAGAGAGAAAGACAGACACCTGGAGACCTGCTTCACCGCTTGTGAAGTGACCCCCCCTGCAGGCGGGGAGCTGGGGGCTCGAACTGGGTTCCTTATGCTGGTCCTTGCGCTTTGCGCCATGTGCACGTAACCCGCTGCGCTACCGCCCAACTCCCCATTATCATCTTTTCTACTGAAAAAATCATATTACAATGATCAAGGACCTGAGTTTGAGCCCCCAGTCCTCACTTGCAGGGGGAAAGCTCTGTTAGTGATGAAGCAGTGTTGCAGGTCTCTCTCTGTCTTTCTCCCTACCTCCCCATTCTCTCTCAATTTCTGGTAGTCTTTAGCCAACAAATAAAATAAAGATAATTTTTTTAAAATTGTTTGAAGGGCAGGGTTAGAAAGCACAATGGTTAGGCAAAAAGACTCATGCCTGAGGCTTCGAAGTCCCAAGTTCAGTCCCTTGCACCACCATAAGCCAGAGCTGAGCAGTGCTCTGGTTAAAAAAAAAAAAGAAAGATAGAAAGAAAGAAAGAAAGAAAGAAAGAAAGAAAGAAAGAAAGAAAGAAAGAGAGAAAGAATATTAGTTCCTACCATAATCTGTAGGTTTTTTGGTTTTTAGGTCTTTCTTTCCCACATCTTCATTTCCAAGCATCAATTGCCGTGACTGGTCTAGACCTCTGAAGTTCTCTCTACTCACCAAGAAATTACTCAAGAGTTGCCCAAAATTCAATTTTGTGACCAAATCCTGTCCTCTTTTTTTTTAACCACATTCTTAACACATTTCTACAACTTTTTTCTTCCCTAAGAGATACTTCCTTATAATTAGTATGTCCTATACATCTAACTTTTTCTGTGGTCATAAAAAGTAAGCCCAGAGATTCTTTTTTCAGTTAAAAAAAAAAAGGAGAGATGTTCCTAATATTAAAAACAAACATATTGAAAAAGAAAGAAAACTAAAGAAAAATGAAAGGCATAAAAACCTGAAGGAGATAAGGAAATTTATTTTTCCAATGATATGTTTATATAGAAATTCCAAATGTATATACAATAGATAACTGACATTACCAAGTCAAGATCAAAGCACAAAACTGAACTATGTTCTGTATACTAACAACAATCACAATCATAAGTTTTGTTTATCTTTAAACAGAACTGCAGTGGTTATTTGAATTTCTCTGATGGTCTGACTAGTTCCTGATTAACTCTATATTTTTAAGCCACATTTTCCTTGTCATAGTGTGTGTGTGTGTGTGTGTGTGTGTGTGTGTGTGTGTGTGTGTGTTTTACCTCAGTGAACTGAAGTCAATTTTCAATCTATTATTTCTAGAGAAAAGTACATTTAGTTCTTTCATATGAAAACTCTCCAGATTGTCTTTACAAAAACAGGATGATTTAATGAGGCATAAAATTACTCAATCATAATATTTCCCCATAGTCTCAAGAAAAGATAATTTGTTGTCTTCAGTATTTGGTGCAGCAGCAGAAAATTCTGAAATCAATAAAGTATTTATTTGATTATGAAGTTCTTTGGAAGTAATACTTTTTTGCCATCAACACTAATACTAGTAAGACTCTTTATTCCTAAGTTAAAGGGAAAAAATAGATATATCTTGCGGTCTCTGATTGACATTACTAGTATTCAGCAGGATTCAGCTTTTATATACCTCCAAATACTTGTAAAAATCATACTTCTCAGGGCCTGGAAGGAGGTAGAAAAATATCACTAAAATGTTTGGGGGGTCGGTCTATCTTTCTCTCCCCATCTCTATCTTCCCCTCCCTCTCAATTTCTCTCTGTCCTATCCAAAAAAAAAAAAAAAAAATTGAAAAAATGGCTGCCAGGAGCAATAGATTTATAGTGCAGACACTGAGCCCCAGCAATAACACTAGAGGCAAAAAAAAAATTGTTTTGTCCAAAGAAGTATAAATGATAACATCACTTCTGGGTAGAACTTAATTGCTTCTCTTTCTAGCACTAGCAGCCAGCGACATGGCTCAGCCTTAAAGTACAAGGTTTATTTGCATAAGGCCGTAGGTATGGGCAGCCATGTAAAAGTAAAGAAGAGACCTCAACAGAAACAAAATCAGCTGAGACCTCCATTTTAAACTTACAGTCTCCACAACTACTATGTAAGCCCCTCAGCTTATGCTACCTTGTTATAACAGCCCTAGCAAACTAATCCAGTGAATAGTCACAGAAATATCTGTTCAAAAACGACCGTAGCAGCTTTAGTCATAATGATCAAAGTTGGGAATAACCGAAATGTCAACAAGGAGACAGATAAACAAATGGGATGTAATCATACAGTGGGGTGTTACCTAGGAACTAAAAGAACTAACAGCAGTATAAGCAGCAACAGGGATGGACCTCAGTAATATTATTACCCATGAAAAATGCCAGACACAAAAGAATCTCTTGTCATATTCTACTGTTAATGGTAAGTTCTAAAAGAGATGAAACTGAGCTAAGTAAAAGAAATCAGAGTAGGGGTTTCTCTGGGAAGAGGATTGATGATGTAGATGTTTGATTATACAGAAGTAGATTACATGTATTTGTTGAAATTCAGTAAGTTATATGTTTAAGATCTGTGTATTTCACTGAAAATTATACTTCATAAATGTATGTGTGAGTGTGTGTGTGTGTGTGTGTGTGTGTGTGTGTGTGTGTGTGTGTGCACAAGGGCCAGGGAGAAAACAGTGGCAATACACAAGACTTGATGCAAAGAATCTCATTAAGACAAAAGAGACTCTTGGCCATGTGTGCAACTCATGTTAGAGTGTGGCCTCCCCCACAGTGAAGAAAGCATTTGGATCTCTCTCCCTCTCTCTCTCTTTCTCTCTCTGTCTCTTTCTCTCTGTCTCTCTCTCTGTCTCTCTCTCTCTCTCTCTCTCTCTCACACACACACACACACACACACACACACACACACACACACTTTCTCTGTGTCTCTATTTAAAAAAAAAAAGTCCAGAACAGTGAAGCCCCAGAGATGACCAGAAAATGAAAAAGAAAAATGAAAAAAGGATGAAAAAAATAAGGAGAATAATGGGTAATATCTAAATTTGGAAGAGATCCACAAACAGCAGCATATGCTTTCTTTTTCTTTCCAAAATACTGGACTTTATATTGGAATAAATAGATGAAAAATTTTAAGAGGATTCCTTGAGAAGAATGGGAACTTAGGCACAAAATGGTAAAAACAAAGCTGCTTTTGTTTTTCTGTTGTTTTATTTTGTCTTATTCTTTTTTATTTTGTCTTATTCTTGGAAAATTATTTGAGTTTTTAGAATAATAGCTGTCATAAAATGTTTGTCAAATTACTTAGAAATTTTTAGGGCTACTGCTTACAGTCTAGTTGCTGCTTTTATTTGTTTTCCAATTTCTGACTTTTCCCTTTTTAATTTTCATAGCAACTTCATTCACAGGAGTCCACAATTAGAAGTAAGTCTAATGTCCATCAATAGTATAATGAATGAATAAATTACTTTTTCTGTCTTCTTAATTCATCATCACACAGCCCTCTGGGTAGAGGCTATCAATTATGTCCTCCCACTAACTCCAGAGAATTCCCTTTGCCCTGCATTTCTCCAGTACAGAATATGATTATCATTTATTTTAATCTGTTTTCGATGAAGTGAAAATGAAGCATGGGGCCTCACTTCATTTCAGATGTGAGTGAAGCATGGGGCCTCACCTCATTTCAGATGTCTTTGACTGTCAGTGATTTTGAATACATGCTCATACATATTATTCACTGTTTGCTCTGTAATGGATTACTTGTTCACATCCTTAGAATTTTTTAAAAATTAAAAGATTACCTGACTTATTTAGTCATAATTATGGGGACCTTCAAAGCTCCTGATCAACGTTCTCAGATAGAAAGACAGAGGAAGAGAGGAAATGGCACCACACTACCAAAGCTTCTCCCCGTGCAGTCGGCACGGCCTCATACCAGGGCCATGAACATGGCAAAGGCAGTGCACCGTCCAGGTGAGCTATCTTGCTTGCCTTGCCAGATTCCTACGTATTTAAAAGGAAAGGATGCCTCTAGTGCTAAAGCTCTTAGCCCTTTACTGCTTTGTAAGGCCAAAATGTCTCCTTCATTGTTGTATACTTTTAAAATGTGTGTCCTTTTTGCAAATAGGCAATATTACATTTTGAGAATGCATAAAACAAGGATATTTGCTTTGTGGAAAGAAGAACTGATGCTGACCACCATGGCAGCCCAGGCAGAGCCTGAGCAACAAAAGACCAGGAAACCCTGTTGGGGAGGGAGGGGCACAGCTTGGGGGAGCTACATCCAGTTGGGATAGGTGTCCCCTGAGATTAGTTGCATGGGAGGAGGTGGCTTAGGTGCACAAGGAGAGTTCCACAGGTTATTGGTCCCCACTTTGGAGACATGAAGCTGGAGAAGGTGACCTGGAGGGGCCAGGCTCTGGGGAGAGAGCACCATCCCAGCAGCAGGCTCAGCACTGGACGACATCTTCAGGACGACCGGGAACCATCTTTGCCAGTAGTGATGAAGGAGGCAAGGAAGTAGCCAGAGCACACAGACTCAGTGAGCTGTGCCCATGGGCCCTGGGGTCTTAGTCAGGCTGGGAGCCACAGTTGCTGTCATTGCTCCTCCCATAGAATTGATGTGACTCTGAGAAGGGAGGAGGGGGAGGAGGGAAAGTAGGAGGGGGGAGAGGGAAAGTGGGAGGGGAGGGGAGGAGAGGGAGGAGGAAAGAGGAAAGAGAGAGGGGAGAAGCAGGGAAGAAAGAGGTGGGAGGACAGGGAGGAGAGAGTATGAGATATGACATTTACTGAAATTCCCAGCCTTCTCTAGTCCCTTAATATTTTTATTTTACTTACTTTTTTAAAGGCAATGTCAGAGATCAAACCCAAGACTTCAGGAATATGTTCTGCTCTACTGCTAAGTCATCTCCCCAGAGCCTAATTTCATGTATACTTTTATAAGCGAGAGAGAGAAAGAGAAAGGGGTGGAAAGAGAGAGAGACCCCAAAGCCCTGCTCCACCATTCATGGATGCTGTCCCTGGTGCTCTGATACACATGCACTTTACCAACTAAGACACCACCCTGGTTCCCCTGGCCTCTTCTTATTTCTTAAATTACCTCCTTCTCTCTAGATTTTGTCATCCTCTCCTTCCTGTCTATACTCCTCATCCTCCTCCCCCCCGGGACATAGAATGACACTAAATCAGGTAGGAGATCCTAGAGCCTGAGGCTCTGCCCCTTCCTATGGGATGTGTGGGGTGAGGCACCTAGGAGGGGGCATGTCTGATCTTTAATGGAAGGAAGGAATATCTGTGAGCATGTGCCTGCATGTGTCTACATGTCCATCTGAGGACTGGCAACAAAAAAGACCTGCAACCAGCTTCAAAGTTGGGCAACCCAGAAGCTGTGGGCAGAGGTGTGAGCCAAGGGCACACCAGAAATGATGGCTTATTACAACCCAATTAACGTGCAAAGGCAGACCAGCCCTTGAAATTTTAAATTGGTGTAAGTTGCCATTGCAATGTCGCCACTAGGTTGGACAAAATAGCTAGCTTGAATAGTGCACAGCTTTAGCATGTGTGCTACTGAAGTTCAAGTCTGGCCTCCACTGCACTGAAGGAAGCTTTGGTGCTGTGGTCTCTTTCAATCTCTCTGCTGAAGAAAGGAAGACAGAAAGAAGGGATGAAGAAAGAAAGAAGAAAGAAGGAAGGGAGGAAAGAAGGGAAGAAGGGAGGGTAGGAGAAAAAGAGAAAGAAAGAAGAAGGAAAAGGAAGAAAGGATGGGAGAAAGAATGGGCAGGAAAGGGGAGGGGAGGGGAGGGGAGGGGGGAAGGAAGGGAAGGGAAGGGAAGGGAAGGGAAGGGAAGGGAAGGGAAGGGAAGGGAAGTGAAGGGAAGAAAAGGAGAGGAAAGGAGAGGAAAGGAAAGGAGTCTACGGCCATACCACCCTGAACACACCCGATCTCGTCTGATTTCAGAAGCTAAGCAGGGTCGGGCTTGGTTAGTAATTGGATGTGAGGAAAGGGAAGGGAAGGGAGGAGAAGGGAAGGGAAGGGAAGGGAAGGGAAGGGAAGGGAAGGGAAGGGAAGGGAAGGGAAGGGAAGGGAAGGGAAGGGAAGGGAAGGGAAGGGAAAAGAAGGGAAGGGGGAAGGGGAAGGGAAGGGGAAAGGAAAGAGAGATGCTGTCCACTGTGTGACCCCTGACTACTTCTGTCCTGTGGCCACTGACTCCCAGGAAAGGCACCCCCTCCATTGGCCCCCTAACCAAGCCTGGGCCCCACTCACCATAGCTTGACAGGTCACAAAAATGAAGAGGACTATCAGCACCAGGATCTTAGTCAAGTGAAGACCACACAGCAGAAGTACCAAGAAATTGTAGGCAGACAGACTGGAGGAATAAAGAGGTATGGTTACACTGAAGGAGGAGGTAGGGAGAGTTCAGGCTGGAAGAAGTCGCTGTGCGTTGTAAACCTTTTAAGCATGGCCCATCCTGAGCTCACTAGGCTCAGCCATAGAGGATATGATTATGGGGACCAGGGCACTCCAAGTGGACCATGAAAAACAAGTGACCAGAACTGTCACTTCCCTGGGTGACATGGCTAGGGACCCACAGCACAAAGCACTAATGGAGGGAACAGAAGGGCTTTGGGTCCTTTGGAAACGCAGAGAGAGAGGATGCCCACATCTGCAGTAAGTAGACTTGGAGGAACACCCCAAGATGACCACGAGAAGCTTATGACCTGGGAGGAGCCCTGGACCAAGAGAAGAAGACCTGTGTCCCCATCCTGCTTCAACCCTGAGTAGCTAAGTGACTTGGGGCACATCGCTCACTCCCACTTGCCTTCCTCACAGGTGTGATTCCCAGTGCAGAACCAGGACCCCTTTAGACTCCATGTACCCAGTCTCCCCATGCCTGAACCAGAAGCCGCCTGTCCAGCCTCTTCCCACATCCTCTCTTCTGCCCCAGACCCACCTGTCCTTAGGGCCACTGATGGAGATGGGCATCACTGAAAAGGCAAAAGTAATCGGTGACCACACAGAGAAAGGTATCACAGCCCAGAGTCCCCAGAAGGAAGAGAGTCTCAACCCACCGCCACCTCCTAAAACCCAGAGAGGAAAGAGGAGGAGGCAGAACCAGCTTCTCTGGGTCCCTCTGGCCAAGAAGACTCTCCTAGAGCTAGTAGAGACACCCATGGACTATCAGGTGGGGGTTGAAGGGGGTCTAGGTTGAGAGAAGCCTGACACTGTCCCCTGGAGTCAGGGAGAGCTCAGGGGGCAGGGGTCCTCCTTGTCCCAAAGGTCTGGCTCCTTAAGCCCTTCTGCTTTGCCTCAGGCCTGGGGCCAGAACAGTTAGTGTGCCCAGCTGCTAGGATCCCACAGACCCCCTGTGTCTTTTAGGGTAACTGTCCCAGGGCAGGAGAAGGTGGCTGGGTATGGCCTGGGGTTCTACACCCCACTGACCTCAAAAAGTGTCTGCCTGACAAGCCAGGACACCCAAGGCTGGAGGTGACAACCCAAAGCTGGAGACTCAGATGCATGGGAGTGGGCAGAGAGCAGACAGGATGGGGGGGGGGGTGGCAGGGGCAGGGGACAGTGCCAAGTATAAGAAGTCAGTGGAACAAGGTGGCAAAGAGTAACCCAGGAAATCCCCTCCTTGAGCAATAAGCTCACCTGAGGACACCACCAGGTTGAATTTTTTGATAACTCTGATTTTCTGTCCATTGAACGTTCCGCACCAGTAACGCCCCGTATGATTCCCTGTCACTTCTACCATGGTGACGATGAAGAAGCTATTGGCAGGGTTGTTCCAGAGATAATATGGGAAGCTTTCAGTCATGCCTTGACTGTTGAGGCTGGTGATTAGCCTGGTACAAGTGCCAGGTTTTTTTTCCTTGCACCAGGTTTCCTGCTCATGCTTGTAATTGGCTGAGTAATAGCATTTCACAGAGATTCCCTGGCCCTTCACTGCCTGTATGGGCTCATAGTCTGGCTCTTCTATCTGAAAGCCTAGGAAGCAAGCCATTGGGTCTGGCTGAGGAACACACTGCTGCCCATTCCAGCATCCCATCCCACCCCCCTGAGCCCACTTCACACCTGCCTTCATCTCTTCTTCCCCTCCCCCCTTATCCTCCCCAGCCCCCTCCCCTGACCTGAGGTTAGCAGCAGAAGGACCAACATCAGGTATGGGGCCTCCCAGGCCATGGTGTCTTCTCCCTGAGTGGGGGTGAGCAGGGCTGGGGGTGCAGGGTAGATCTAGGACAGACAAACACAGAAGCTGGGCCTGACTGGCCAGAAGCCCGTTACCTTGAGATGCAAGAGTGACAGGAAGGACTTGGATTGGGTAAGTGTGAGGCCTTCAAGCTGGTTCTGTGGGCAGGTTGGGGTGGGGTGGTGTGGAGTGGGGGAAACCTCAACCTTGCCCATCCCAGATGTCCAGGCACTGTGATCACTGTTTCACTCCCCTGCTCACTGTGACCCCTCCCACCCCCCAACACATACACACACACACACACACACACACACTTCACTGTGTGAAATAAAGTGGCTGCCTTTTTCTTTCACACTCTCTCCCCATTGTTTCATCCTTCCAAAGCCCTTCTCTGCTCACCTCCAACACCCCATGAGAGACTGACTGAGGCAGGAGAGGACTCTGGGGGGAATACTGAAGGTCTCTCCAGTCCTCACACTCTTTATGTCCCCAGCAGGAGCAGAGAATACCTGACCCGGAGGCTGCATGGTTGAAATAACACGGTACCTCCTCTGAGATTGACTTAGAGTGTGCGCCTGGATCCTTTACAACAAATAGGAACCCTAGCAAATAGAGCCATCCAGCTTTCAGGGTCACTGCACCCTCTTCCATGCCTCTGTAAAGCACTCCAGGAAGTATGACACCATATTGAACATGACTTCCGCTGGGATAGCTCTATAATGAATAACTTTGTTGGTAGAACATCCCAAAGGAGGACGTGTTGTATCCCAAAGGAGACGTGTTGAGACCTGTCATACAATAAGTAGTCATCTTGTGTCTGTGTACCTACTTGGTCAAAACAGAAGGCCAGTGTCAACGTTATGGTTGAAGACACCAATAACTCTTCTAAGAAACTCCCTCAGAACCTGTGAACAACCACTCCAACCCAGCAGATGCAAGAAAAGACATAACACCCAGAACTGAAATCCTATAAAAGGCACCCCCCCAACCCCACAGCCTGGTTTTCAATTCTCAGCTGCCCAGGACAGGAGACTGGCCCCTCACAGCTTGATCAAAGTCTGCTATCTGTGCCTCAGATGTCTTTCATTTTCCTAATAGATTCTACCTGGTGCTCCATAAAAGTTGCATTTCCCTTCTCCCTTATAAGCAACATTGACTGTGATGGCAGGAAACATGAAATAATGATTAAAGCTACTAAGGAACTAAGGATTGGATTTAGATAAATTGGATTAGTTGTACCTGAAGCCCCTACCTTCAGCCTATCCAGTAGAGGGAAAAGGAAACACAAGGTCTGTAGTCTGTCCATTTCCCCAGAGCTTAGAATACCTTGACTGTCACCTTTGGGGTCAAAGTAGGTTTTTTAAAAAGATACTTTTAAAGAAGCACTTTTGATAAATGTCTCGTAGGTCCCCCAAGGTGGATGTGTAAGCAGTTTGAGTTGGGGACTTTGTGAGAAATTTGCATTTTCTATTTGGAGAGATTCTGCAGGAACCAAGAAATGCAAGAGAGAGGGAAATGTACAGCACAATGAAGTAGGGAGGGGGAAAGGAGCCTTAGGAAAAAAGAGAGGAGATTTTGCAATTTCGAGTTGACAGAGCAAGGCCTGGTCACAAAAGAAGGTCCCTCTGAAATTCCTAAACTTGTCTGCAGCTTGGAATCACTGGAGCTTCTGGCAAACAAACAAGCAAGCAAAGTCAACTCTCAGTCCCACCACCAGTCCAGACCATTAAAGCAGCCCACTAAGGTGGCCACATCAGGTGTTTCAGTACTCTACCTTGCAATCTTATGTGCAGATTGGTCTAGGAATTGCTTGGCCTAGTTTAGTTAGTTTTGCCACCAGGGTTATCACCAAGGTTCTGTGCCTGCACAACAAATCCACTACTCCAAGTGGCCATTTTTTCCTTCCCATTCTTCTTTCTTTTATTTAATAGAGCAAAGAGAAATTGAGGGGGCAGGGGATAGAAAGAGAGACAGAGGGATGCCTGCAGCACTGCTTCACCATTGATAAAGCTTCCCAGCTTACAGTTGGGGAGCAGGGACTTAAACCTGGGTCCTTTGCACATGGTAACCTGTGTCCTCAATCAGATACAACCCCGCCTGGTACTTCACTTTTTCTTATTTATTTATCTTATTTATTTATTTTACCAGAGCACTGCTCAACTCTGGCTAATGGTGGTACAGAGGATTGAACTTGGGAGCACAGAGCTTCAGGCATGAGTCTGTTTGCATAGCCTTATATGCTATCTCCCCCACTATCTATCTATTTATTTATTTTAATATAAAACAGAGAGGCAGAGAGAGAGAAAGTGAAAAAAACCACAGCACTTGAAAGTCCTTCAATGTAGTGGGGACCAGGCTCAAGCCTGGGGCCTGCACATGACAAAGCTTTACACTACCCAAGTGAGCTGTTTCACACACCCCTGGTTTAATTTCCACTAAATTCTTGTGGAAGGTGTCACTCCCTCCTTTCACAGTGAGGAACCCTAGGCCTGGAAGACCTGTGGAGTCCTTAAGGTTTCCAGTGAGCTTCTTGAGCAGCACCTGCACTTCCTGGCTCACAAGTCCTCTCTCTAAGTCAGGGCAGGAAGTGGAGTCTTGGGTTAAGGGTTCCTTAGTGTGTTGAGGGGCAGAGAGTGGGGAGGGGGTGGGGGTCTGCTTCATCGTAATGGACACACCCCGCGGTAAAGGACGGGCTGCGCCTGCCCCCTGCTGGCCAAAGAGTGCTAGGCTCCCTTGCTCTCAGGGACTACTCCAAACTTACAGACGCTCCCTTTTTCTTCCAGCAGATTTCCAAGATCTTTCATCTTTTAGGTACTCTCCTCCAGGTGGTCCTTAGTTCTTCTAGTTGGCTCTTTGCTATGTGACCAGGAGGTCCTCCCTCCGCAGCAGGTTGCGAGCCCCTGAATTTGCCATTCCTCTGAGCTGTGGTCTCCCCACCCTGTCAGTGCACGTAGGTCAAGTACATACCTAACCAGGGCAAACACTCAAGAGTTTGATCCTTGTACACCACATGGGAGCACCGTGGATAACAACAAAGGGAGTTCCATGGGTGAGGGAAGCCATGTTGGGTCCCTTCAGCACAGCTTGGCCCTTCCCTGCCTCAAGAACAGCAGATAATTTTTTTTTTTAAATCCTCCAAGTCTTTGATTGTCAGAGAAATGCAAATAAAGACAACAATGAGGTACCACTTCACTCCTGTGAGAGTGTCATACACCAGAAAAGGTAACAGCAGCAAATGTTGGAGAGGGTGTGGGGTCAAAGGAACCCTCCTGCACTGCTGGTGGGAGTATCAATTGGTCCAACCTCTGTGGAGAACAGTCTGGAGAACTCTCAGAAGGCTAGAAATGGACCTACCCTATGATCCTGCAATTCCTCTCCTGGGGATATATCCTAAAGAACCCAACACACCCATCCAAAAAGATCTGTGTACACAATATGTTCTTGGCAGCACAATTTGTAATAGCCAAAACCTCAAAACAACCCAGGTGTCCAACAACAGATGAGTGGCTGACCAAGTTGTGGTCTATATACACAATGGAATACTACTGAGCTATTAAAAACGGTGACTTCACCTTTTTCTTGGACGAAGCTTGAAAAAAATCATGTTAAGTGAAATAAATCAGAAACAGAAAGATGAATATGGGATGATCGCACTCTCAGGCAGAAACTGAAAAACAAGACCCAAAGAGAAAACACAAGTAGAACCTGAACTGGAATTGGTATATTGTACCAAAGTAAAAGACTCTGGGGTGGGTGGAGGGGAGAATACAGATCCAAAAAGGATGACAGAGGACCTAATGGGGATTGTATTGTTATGTGGAAAACTGGTAAATGTTATGCATGTACAAACTATTGTATTTACTGTCGAATATAAAACATTAATTCCCCAATAAAGAAATTTTTTTAAAAGATTTTTTTTTTCTAATCACCAGAGCACTGTTCAGCTCGGGTTTATGGTGGTACAGGGGATTGAACCTGGGACTTCAGAGACTCAGGCATGAGAGTTTCTTTGCATAACCATTATGTTACCTACCCTGGCCCAAGTTTTTTTTCAGACCATTCTTTATTTGTGATTAGTATTGCTTGCAAGATTGTAAGATTACAGGTGTGCAATTGACTCAGCGTCTCCAAAGTAGGATAAAACAAATAACTGCTTACTAAAAAACTCACGTCTGATAGGTTGAGGCCCAATGTGTCTGACACTAATTTACAGCCTGAAGATGGACTGTCTGCACCAGAGATTACTGAGTCTCTTATGTTTTATTAGTTAGGTACAAGATGTAGCAAAGAATTTCTAAAACAGTTTAAATTAACCAAAAGTAGACTGGTTTGCTTAAGAGAATGAATTTGTGTTTAACAGGAAAAAAACTGGAATGTAATATGCATAAGGCAGCTTTATTAAATCTCTTCTACATAGCATTATTTTGTTTTTTTAAGTTCTCTCTTTTTTAGAAATAATTTTACATGAAATATTTTCCTTTTCATCTTATTTGTTAGAGACAGAGAGAAATCAAGAAGAGTGAAGAGATAGAAAGGGAGAGAGAAAGAGAGTCACCTGCAGCACTGTATCACTATTTGTGAAGCTTCCCCACTGCAGGGAGGGGTGGGCTGGAAGCTTGAACCAGATCTTTGTGTATGTTAATTTGTGCACTTAACTAGGTGTACATCATTTGGACCTCTAAGTTCTCTCTTAACTAACACCACCTCCAAAGGAATCTCAGCAGATTTATGGCTATTTTGTCAGCTAGCCAAGAAGACCTCTTTCACATCAGGTATCAAATTTGCTGTGGCCTAGAGCTTTGTCTCCATTGACACCTATCAGTGTTTGAGAAGTTACACATCTCTGTTGACCATGGGTTGTAAATACAAACTTGGCAGATACAAGCCTGGCCTTCTGCTATACCTCAAATGATCCCTAAAGTTTCACACCACACCCACCACAAAAATTCTATGTCCCCAATCTCCCAGTGATAACCACCACATTCTCACAAAGTTTTAGATAGAGTTTGCTTGCTTCTGTTTTTGCTTTGTGAGTGTGAAGCAGAGCAACAGGTCCCTCTTTCACTCCCTGTCTATCTCCTCTTCCTTCTCAATTCCTTTCTATCCCATCAAATAAAATAGATAAATAAATAAAAATTTACCATTTTATACTAGTGATTTAATACTGATTTACAAAAGCATAATATAACAGGGGTATACCTCCCACTGGAAACTGCATTAGCTCTCCAAAGGTCACAGATATGGGTTGACTATTATTTCTTTTTTTATTATTATTTATAAAGTGGAATCATTGACAAAACCACAGGATAAGAGGGGTACAACTCCATACAATTCCCACCACCAGATCTCCGTATCCCATACCCTCCCCTAATAGCTTTCCTATTCTCTAACCCTCTGGGAGTATGGACCCAAGGTCATTGTGGGGTGTAGAAAGTGGAAGGTCTGGCTTCTGTAATTGCTTCCCTGCTGAACATGGGCATTGGCAAGTTGATCCATACTCCCAGCCTGTCTCTCTCTTTCCCTAGTAGGGTGGGGCTCTGGGAAAGCAGAGCTCCAGGACACATTGATGGGGTTGTCTGTCCAGGGAAGTCTAGTCAGCATCATGCTAGCATCTGGAACCTGGTGGTTGAAAAAAGAGTTAACATAAAAAGCCAAACAAATTGTTGACTAATCATGAGCCTAAAGACTGCAGATGAAGAGTTGGGGGGTACTCCATTTTGTAGATAGCTGGTAGGCATATTTTAGTTATATTCCAAAGGGCCTGTGGCTGTACTAGTTTTTTTTTTCCCTGAGCCTGAAATGATATGCAGGTGGATCCTAATTATTGTCTGGGGAGATGATGTCATGGCTGGAAAAGGAACAGAAAGCTGGATCAGGGAAGACAGTAGCTCCCTAATATGGGAAAGGTATATAAATATTGTTGACTGTAAACCCCATTGATTTGATTTGGTCTGGGGCCCATATTCAGCTTAGGAGCCTATGTGACCTCTGCATCCCTGTAGATCTGAGCTCACATTCTGTGGTCATGCGTAGGAACATTCCAAGCTGCCCCAATATCAACCCATCTTCCTCATGTGTAGCATAGAGTATCTTGTCCATCCTCCCTTCGGAGGATGGAACATTCTCTACCATTATTGATCCAAGTTGAGGGCAAATTCCTATGGGGGGGCCCACAAAGGGGTCTATTTTGTTGTTCCTGATAGAGATGACCAGTAACAATGGAGAGAGGGATTTATTCAAGGTTTAGGTCCATCATGTCTGTTTGGGAATCTCAGGACTCCCCAAATAGGGCCCCAGCTGATAGGGTGGCCTTGACAGTGACTAAAAAGTCATCGTTAAAATATGCCAGTCTCTTGCCTTTATTCAGCTTTTGCAGTCCTTGCTTTGATAAGGTTAGCTTTGGAGTGAGTGAGAGAATTGTAATAGGAATTAGGTGAGGAGGGTATCTAAGTCTAATTAAATACTATTTCATTAGAAACTTTATACTGACTCACTGCAGACTATTGTGCACTTTTGCTTTCAGGTATATATTTTGCCCTAATTTATGGATACATGTGAACATATGCTCTATCTCATAGGATCTGGTCTATATCTAAGTTTTGGGACTTTGTTAGGAAATGAACCTCCTGGAATGGAATTAAAAAATACTATGAAAGGAAAGGTCTCACCCGAGTAATGAGGCTGAAAGGTTGACATTCCATGCCTGACGTCTCTGGACACAGTCTGAAGTGAAGCATGCTGAGGTGGTACTCAATGCATTGATTAAGTTGGGATCGGCGGATACAATATCATTTGATATGAACTGAGAGAAGCATGCAGGAATGCAGGAAAGTGAGCCCCACCCTAGAGGTTCCAGGACTGGGAGAAATATAGGCTCTATAGAGGAAGTAGAAAGTTCCTGCTGTCTTCGGGTTAAGAAGACAATAGATAGTTATTGCTATAATCACATTATTTGGCAATCGGGTTACCTTTGAAAAATCCCTTTGTTAGGATTTGCTGTATCATACATAATATCACCATAATTTATGTCCTTTGACATTATTTGTATATAGCAGTGCCACCAGTTGCTTCTGTTCTCCCTGGTCTAGGCTTTTAAGAGAGGGGCTGACTATTATTTCTCTAACAGTATATCTACATTTTTATATATTGCCCATAAATAAATATTTTTTAAATAGTAGATACACCATAACCCCTACTGGGTAGGGAAATAACAGAGTGATTATGCAGATAGAAACTTCCAGGGCTGGGGAGATAGCATAATGGTTCTGCAAAAAGACTTTCATGCCTAAGGCACCAAAGATCCCAGATTCTGTCCTCTGCACCAAAATAAACCAGAGCTGAGCAGTGCTCTGGTAAGTAAGTACATAAATAAATAAATTGAAGTCAGATAGAAAGAAATGTCCATGCTTAAGGCCCTAAATGTCCAGTCCCCAACACTTCCATGAGGCAGAGCTGGTAAATAAATAATAAGTAATTAAATAAATGAAGTTTCATCCATAAACAAAATAAAAAGAAGAAGAGGCAGTGGACAATGAAGGATCGGTTTCACCAATATGTTTAGGGTAGAACTCCTCAGGATACAACAGACCTTCTCAAGACCTGTCATTCTGGATTTCCCCAAAATGACATGAATTGAGGCACCTGCACTCATAGGAAAAGTTTTATATTTCCTTAGCTACATAGAAGAATGTAACTGGGTTATTGTTTAGATGTAGGGTTTGCTTTTAATCAACAGTAGCCTCCTATCTGAGAAATCTCTAAATGTGGCAGGACAGGCATCTAACCAGAGAGCACCTAGTCTTTATCCCATGAGTACCTTCCCTTTGTCATGTGCGCACTCTCGCACCACCCCCCCATCCCCTTGAATCCCCAGGCCCCTATCACATTCCTCAGTTCAGGATGCACACCCACACTCAGCCTCACTTGCCTGGGAACTCACACCTCCACAGGTCCCTCTGATTCATGTAATTAAGCATGTTTTTTTCCCCCTATTAATTTGTCTGCTACTTAGTTTGTTATTTGACCAACCTGAGAACCCAAAGAGGTGGGGGGGAGTTTCTTCTCCTCCCTCTCAACAGAAAGAGAAAAAGTGGGCGATTTATGACCTGACCACAGTTTCCTCCAGGCCTCCCCAGCTCCTCCTCACAGGGGCAGGCCACTTCCAGGAAGGAGCAGCCCAGAGAGCTGAGTGTCCGGCAGGACTGCACCCACCTGTCCAGACTCATGCCTGCCTCTCCACATCTCTTTCGCTGCTTGTGTTTCCCACTTCCCTTCCGGGACTCTGGTGTTTCTGATTGTGTCTATCTCAGAGGCACAAGGAAAACTAGACAGACTCAGACCCTGCTTCAAGGTCCGTCTTCTCTCCTTCCATTCCACTCCCCACCCCTGCATTGGCCCACAGAAAAAGGACCCATGTGAAAACCCCCACTCCCACCCTTGCTGCTGCTGCTGCTGCTGCTGCTGCTGCTGCTGCCGCTGCCTATGCCCAGGTGAGGAGGAAGGGAAAGCAGGGGAGGAGAGGAGTGAGCGGGGGACCCTGGGGACTCTCAGGCCAGTAGGCACCCAGCAAGCCACTCTGTGGTCAGGGGGTTGGTGGTGGGAGGGCCAGTCCTGGAGTGACCATGACCTTCAGCATTGCCCTTCAGGCTTGGGAGCACTCTCGAAGACCCCGCAGTTTCACAAGGTCGCAGGCCAGAAGTTCTCAGTGAAGTGCCAGTACCCACCCTCAAGCAGGCCCTACCTCAGGAAGAGCTGGTGTAAGGAAGTGTCTGAGTACCTCTGCAACACCCTGGTCACCAGCTCAGGTCCCCAAACATGGGCTCAGTCCTCCTGATTTGCAATCTGGGACAACCCGGTGCTGGTTTCTTCAGAGTCTCCATGGTTGACCTGAGGGAGGAGGACTCAGGACACTACTGGTGTAGAATCTCCCATGGTTGCAGCAACTCTGTAAGTCCTTTAGGTTCTATCTGGCCATTGTCTTCAGGTAAGCCCCTCCCTGGGGCCCTCTGTGTAAAGGTCCTGGTTCTTCTCAGAATATGGGCCCAGGGACTCTCATATGTGCACACTTGGGCACTCAGCCCACTCTGTCTGTAGGTGCATGCCTTACTGAACACACTCAGTAGCTCAACTGAGCATGCTGACTAGTCCAGGCCTTTAGGACCCAGTCACAGGAGGGACTCAAGACTACCTGACTTCTTTAAAGAAGGCATCTGCAAGTGTATGTCCTCCTGCCACAAACCACTCTTAACCCTGTGTTGTTATTGTATTGGCTTTTGTATTCCTCCTTGCTTATTTGATGAATATCACAGCACTATGCTGTTATATGTATGGGCTGCCTGGATAGAACCTGGGACTCTGAGCAGGCAAAGGAATGTGCTCTTCCCCCTGAGCTACCTCCCAGGACATGGTGCTTTTTCCTGGCTATTTGTCTTTTCAGTGATCTTTGCCTCCCAGTTACTATCTATTGAATAGTATTTGAATGAGTTAATCTTTATTCTATCCTAAACTATCAATAGCTAATTAGGTTAAGTGCAAATAAAAAAGTAACAGGCTAAATTGAAATTTTTAAATGACTATATAAAATACTGTATTACACAAATAAGTCTTTTTAACTGCTTAATTTGGAGGAGTGGGTTATGAATTAACCTTATATGAACACACACTGAAGCATGGCCCTACTGTGCGTAACCAGCACACAACTTACTCCATATTCTGCTCTCCACACTAATATGATGTCACCCAAACTGCTCTATATCTTGATCAAGGTGATGAGAAAAGTTTACTGTTCACATGCTTGGACCTTGAGTTGCTGGCACACAGATATAAATTTTTTTTCAAATCCTTATTTCTTTTTTTTTTTTTATTTAAGAAAGGATTAATTAACAAAACCATAGGGTAGGAGGGGTACAACCCCACACAATTCCCACCGCCCAATCTCCATATCCCACCCCCTCCCCCGATAGCTTTCCCATTCTCTATCCCTCTGGGAGCATGGACCCAGGGTCATTGTGGGTTGCAGAAGATAGAAGGTCTGGCTTCTGTAATTGCTTCCCCGCTGATCATGGGCGTTGACTGGTCGGTCCATACTCCCAGTCTGCCTCTCTCTTTCCCTAGTAGGGTGGGTCTCTGGGGAAGCTGAGCTCCAGGACACATTGGTGGGGTCTTCAATCCAGGGAAGTCTCGCCGGCATCCTGATGACACTCAAATCCTTATTTCTAATTCCTCTAATTGCCTACTTGCAGGCAAGTTATAATCATTGAGTCTTTCCCAGTCCATAGAAGATGCACACAGCAGCTCTGGACTAGAATTCCCCCAGTGTCCAAGGAAGGGCCTCCTCTGGATATTGTCCCTGGAGGGTAGATAGCATAAACAGACTCTCATGCCTGAGGCTCCAAAGTCCCATGTTCAATCCCCCATACCACCATAAGCCAGAGCTGACCAGTGCTCTGGTTAAAAAAAAAAAAAAAAAAAATTTTCTGGATATTGTCCCTGATCATACTTCCAGGTAGCCTCAGAGAGTTCCCAGTAGACAGGATCATGTCTGCATGTTCCTCATCCTGGAACTCTCTCCAGGGGAAGGGAGTAAAGGAAGAGTAGTAGTCTCTCCTCTGCCTATCTGCTTCCTATTCCTGTAACATCCCCATTCCCTGTGCCAACCTCATTGGATTTCTTCAGAAACCCCAGCACCAGTCCCACTCCCGCCCACATTGTTACAGCTTATGCTAATGACATATGTTAATCCTGCCCACGTGGCTCTGACTTCCTCTTTGTTCATTGGCTATTAAAAGTCATAATGGGGAGTAGCAACGGGTTAAGCGAACGTGGCCCAAAGCAAGGACCAGCGTAAGGATCCTGGTTCTAGCCCCGGGCTCCCCAACTGCAGGGGAGTCGCTTCACAGGCGGTTAAGCAGGTCTGCAGGTGTCTATCTCTCTCTCCCCTTCTCTGTCTTCCCCTCCTCTCTCCATTTTCTCTGTCCTATCCAACAACAACGACATCAATAACTACAACAATAAAACAAGGACAACAAAAGGAAATAAATAAATGAACATTTTTCAAAAGTCATAGGGAGTCGGGTGGTAGCGCAGCGGATTAAGCCCAGGTGGCGCAAAGCACAAGGACCAGCATAAGGATCCCGGTTGGAGTCCCCATCTCCCCAAATGCAGAGGAGTCACTTCACAGGTGGTGAAGCAGGTCTTTCTTCTCCCCTCTCTGTCTTCCCCTCCTCTCTCCATTTCTTTCTGTACTATCTAACAATGGCGACATTAATAACAACAATAATAACTACAACAATAAAACAAGGGCAACAAAAGGGAAAATAAATAAATAAAATTTTAAAACTTTTTTTAAAAAAAGTCATAATGGATATTTGCAATAGGTAGCCTTTTTTTTTTTTTTTTTGCCTCCAGGGTTATTGCTGGGGCTCAGTGCCTGCACTATGAATCCACTGCTCCTGTAGGCTATTTTTCCTATTTTGTTGCCCTTGTTGTTATGCTTGTTGTAGTTGTTATTGTTGTCATTGTTGGATAGGACAGAGAGAAATGAGGAAAGGAGGGGAAGTCAGAGAGGAGGAGAGAAAGATAGACACCTGTAAGACCTGCTTCACCGCTTGTGAAGCGACCTTTTGCAGGTGAGGAGCTGGGGACTCCAACCCGGATCCTTAGGCCCGGGCCCTTGAGCTTTGCACCATGTGCGCTTAACCTGCTGCACTACCGCCAGACTCCCAGTAGGTAGCCTTTAACAGTCCCGTTAATAAGGTCCCCTTCCCCTATGAAACCCAGAATGGAGGGGAGGGGATGGATGACAAAAATGAGATCACCCTTGAACAATCCTTATGATTATAATTATTTTATTTATTATCTATGAAAGAAAGAAGTAATTTCACATGAGACAGAGAGATGGGATGGGGATAGGTGGTTGGGGGATGCAGGGGAGACATCAGTGCTGGAGATTGAACCTAGAACCTCAGGTACGAAAGTTCAAAGTCTTACCAACTAAGCTAATTTCCGGGCCTCTGGCCTTGAACATTTCCACACTTGCAGAGGCAAAGATGTAGAATTTTTCTGAGAGAGGTTCTGGCCTCCTGACTCCTGCTCCAGTGCTCCTCCTGAACCTGAGGATAATTTCACAGGTGGTAGATAAGAGTCTGCAGGTCTGTCTAGCCCTAAGCCAGGGGACAGCCCAGTTCCCGCTCTGCCCATAAACAGGTATTTGTCCAGCATTCCTGTCCCACCCACCAACTCCTATCTCTTTCCCTTGCAGCTTCCACCTCCATACAGGCCACCTGGACTTCCCATAACCTAGTCTTAGCACAGATCCAGAGCTGTGTGTCACCCACTGGAAGAACCAGAGAGAACACAGTGACTTCCTCTGCCTTATGCATTTTCCTTGTGAGTTCAGGTTGAGACCCCTGTCTATACTGGTTCAAGGAGCTGTCACCCCAGCCTGATTCTCTCCCCCTTTTTGTCCCTCCATCCTCCAGGCAACACAACCTCACTATCTGCTCCAACCCCACAACCTTCCCTGCCCTGATCCCTGCACTTTGCAGCTTCCTGGTGGCCAAGAACCTGGTCCTGTCAGCCCTGCTGGTCATGTGAGTGTGTCTTGGGTAGACTTGGAGGGGAAATAGAGCAAAGAAAGCTGTTGCTCTTATAAAGAGGATCAGAGAGAGAGAGAGAGAAAGAGAGGAGGGGGGCTGTGATTTCCGAGGTTTCCTCCAAACTGAATCCTCCCTGAGCTCAGACTTCAATGTGAATGTTCATTGTACACCCTCTTTTCAGTTGCTTTTTCTGTTCCAAGTAAATTTGAGTCCTAATAGGAGACTGGGCCCACATGCTGTCCACAGACTCTGTTTTTTTTCTGTTCTTATTTATTTAATGAGAGAGGTAGAGAGAGACCAGAACTCTGCTGATGGTGGTGCCAGGGATTGAACCTGGCATCTCACAGCCTCAGGCATGAAAGTCATAACCATTATGCTGTCTCCCCAGTCCCAGATCCTGTTTTCAGACACTCAGGTGTCTCCTTCCAGATCCTGCTCCCTCTCCCTTCCTGCTCTGGCTTAGTCCTATACAACTCCCCACCTCCACCCTAGTCTAGGAAAGCCTCCCCCAAACCACAGCCCCCAAGATACATTCTCACCTAAATCCTGAAGGAAAATGGTGCACAGCACTGGAAAAAAAAATGGGGGGGTGGGGGAGAAAGGGGGAAATGCAGGAAGGGCTGGGTGGAAGGTACTGGATCAACACAAGGGTGAAAGGCATCCAGAAACCTGGCTATGGGGAAAAGAAACAAGAATGAAGCAGGAATTCACTTTGCTTTGTATTTGTCTCCCTCCCTCTGCCCCCCCCCCCCCACTGGCATCTCAGATCCCTAAAGAGCCAAAGCCTGCAGCAGAGAGAGAGCTCCCTGAGGAGCTCAGCCCCCAGGCCCTGGCTGCTGCCTGCTGAGCCACAGGACTGAGAAGGACTGCCAGCCACTCCCAATGCCCGGACCTTCTCCCTGACCTTGGTACTATGTGACTGCTATAAGGAAACCTGCTGAACTTGGCCCTAGACTCTTGGGCACAGCCTTCGCTCCTGTGCTGAGGATTCCCTACACTTGCCTTCTCCCTGGGCATGCTGCTTTCTCATATTCTCCCCTCACGCAGTTACACTCCCCCGGGGCCTCTTTGTTCTACTTCTCTGCACCACTTCAGCCTCATCCCCTTCCTCTCCAAATTCCACTTTCTCTGCCTCCAACCATCCACCCTGTCTGTCACCAAGTTGGTGTCCCACCTCTGGCGGGGACCTTGCAAATGGTTGCACACACACACAAACACACACACACACACACACACACACACACACACACACACACACACACACAAAGGCTGTGGCAGACCATGGAAAAAAGTTTAACCTACTTTTTATGCTCAAACTGGCCAGGAGCTCTTCAACAGTCACAGAAAGATCACCCTATCTACCCAAGCTCCACCCCCAGAAAATTGGCCTCCCCCTTTCTCTAGTACTTCTTATCTAAGATCTGGGCCTTCAGAATACAATCTCTCATTTCATTACCCTTCCTCTCCTGTTCTTCATCTGTTTTCTTCTATCTCTACTCCTGAGAAAACTGCAAGCTTACATTCCAACTTCCCTAATGAAATTGTTACCATTTACATGGTCACATTTTAAGAATCTCCAAATGACCCATTTGTTCTCTCTGTGTTCCTTTTTATAGCATACATGTTTGTTGGTGTGGGGGGTTTGCTATGTTCTCCCTAGAAGTACTAAAGTTGGAACTTTTGAGAAAAAAAAAAGTTAAACCTTGAGTGTTTCCTGTTTCCTTTAAGTGCCTTTTTGTAGCTCCTTTCATTTGGCCTCTAAATTTTCTGGAAGACTGCTTTTTAACAGCCACCCATATTGAGGAACTTGGGCACTCAGCATGTGTTACAGGGGTTTGTGGACTCAAGACTGGACAAGAACATGACTATGACGTAAATATGTGTGTCCTCCAAGTCTTACAAGCTGAAATCCTAACTCCCCAAAGTGACAGCATTAGGAGGTGAGCCTTTGGGGGAGGCTGACCAGTACATACGGGTGACATCCTCATGAGTGAGATTTATGCTTTTGTAAAAGAAGCTTCAAAAAACTCCCTCACCCTTTCCACCATATGAGGACATACTAAAAAGCTCATCCTCTGTGAAAAGGAAACAGGGCTCTCACTAGACAGGAAATTGGCTGATACTTTGGTCTTAAATTCCTAACCTCTAAAAACAGTGAGAAATAAATACACATTGTTTAAGCCACACCTCACCATGTGGTGTTTCTGTAATGGCAGCCCAAATGGACTAGACAAGCATGGTTTCAATTTTTATTTTCTATTTAATGTCTCATTTTCCCCATGAAGGACTAAAAAATGCAACTGTCCTCCTTTGGGGGCATAAGCCTAGATGCCAGTAGTCTGTGCACCAGCCATATCAAAAGCACAGACCCCCCCCACACACACACACACACACTGCCCTGTGCTCTCATGCATTCCTCCCCTGCCCCCCAACCCTACTCCCTCTCAGTGCTTGAGAATCATAAGCCAGAGTTGAGACCTGTTATGGTATAAAAAAAAAAAATGAGAATTAAAAAAGTTTATGCGGTGGTCCGGGAGGCGGCACAATGGATAAAGCACTGGATTCTCAAGCATGAGTGGAGCTCTCTGGGGGCAATCTTGCTAGAGAACAGTGGCAGAGTGGTGACTGTGAGGAAAGAGAGAGGATGTGGGCAGTGGACCAAACCTCGGTTACACAGAAGTCAGAGCCTCTAGGAGTCCACTTGTCGGTTAAGCAGACTCTCAGAGTAGCTCTGGTTTCCAGCCCCCACTTCTATGCTGCCATCAGAAATACTCATGCCTCCATTTTCTAAGACATGCTGTAGTTTTGAGGTTAAAAATTAAATTAAATTAAATTTAAAAATGACCTACTTCTTACCTCTCACTCTTCTTTGCTTTTCCAGACCCACGAAGCCATCCAATTGCTACAGGGAGGGTGGGGGAGACAGCACAAAGGTGATGCCAAAGCCCGAGGCTTCAAGATCCCAGGTTTAATCCCCAGCACCATCATAAGCCAGAGTTGAGACCTGTTATGGTATAAAAAAAAAATGAGAATTAAAAAAGTTTATGCGGTGGTCCGGGAGGCGGCACAATGGATAAAGCACTGGATTCTCAAGCATGAGGTCCCAAGTTCAATCCCCAGCAGCACAGAGTGATATTTGGTTCTTTATCTCTCTCCTCCTACCTTTCTCATTAGTAAATAAATAAAATCTTTTTTTTTAATATTTTATTTTATTTATTTATTCCCTTTTGTTGCCCTTGTTGTTTTATTGTTGTAGTTATTACTGTTGTTGTCATTGTTGTTGGATAGGACAGAGAGAAATGGAGAGAGGAGGGGAAGACAGAGAGGAGAAGAGAAAGACAGACACCTGCAGACCTGCTTCACTGCCTGTGAAGCGACTCCCCTGCAGGTGGGGAGCCGGGGTTCGAACCGGGATCCTTATGCCAGTCCTTATGCTTTGAAATAAAATCTTTTTTAAAAAAAGTTTATGGGAAAGTGGATTGTGTGGTAAATCTGGTAAGAGGTCAATTTTATGATGAAGAGCAGAACTGAACTTTCAGTGGTAAATATAATGTAGTATTTATACACTGATTTTTTTTTTCCAACTAGAACATTGCTCAATTTTAGTTCATTATGGTACCAGGAATTGAACCTGGTACCTCAGAACCTCAGGCATAAGTTTTTTGCATAACCACTATACTTGCTTGCTTGTTGGTTACATACTGATTTATCCTCTGGGCAGGGAGGCAGCATAATGGCTAAGCAAATAGCTTTCATGCTGTGAGTTCTCAACTTCATTTGCCACCAACAACTGTCATAAACAAGAACTGAGCAGTGCTCTGATAAAAATTACTACTACTACTACTAATAATAATATCAATACCTGGAATTTACATAATGTTACAACTTTAATAAAAAGAAGGGGGAAAAATAAACTTTTGTGACCCAAAAAGTAGCACAGTGGATAAAGTGTGGACTTTCCAAGCATGACATTCTAAGTTTGACTACCTGTACCACATATACAGAGTGATACTCTGGTGTCCTCTCTCTCTTTCTCAGAAGAGATTAATTTAAAAAAAATAAATAAATGTTTATGGAGCTTTTGTTTCTATCCTTGAGTATGGAGGGCCCTAGATTTTCATCAAGCCCTCAGTGCACCACAGAGACCCATGATCCCTTAGTCCTTCCACTTTACTTTCCCCCTCACCTCAAACAAGCTTTCCCTTCCCCTAGACTCCAGGACCCAGTCTTCTGATTGAACCACACTAGTACATCTTTTCAGAACACCCTTTCAACGTCTTTGTCCCTCTCCTCTTTCACTGAACTCTTTGGCAAAAGTCCAACTATGGTTAAAACCAGCCTCTGGGGGAATTGGGCGGTAGCACAGCGGATTAAGTGCAGGTGGTACAAAACACAAGGACCAGCATAAGGATCCCAGTTCGAGCCCCCAGCTCCCCAACTACAGGGGAGTTGCTTCACAGGCAGTGAAGCAGGTCTGCAGGTGTCTATCTTTCTCTCCCCCTCTCTGTCTCCCCTCCTCTCTCCATTTTCTCTCTGTCCTATCCAACAACAAGGGCAACAAAAGGGAATAAATAAATAAATAAATAAATAAATATTTTTTTTAAAAATTTTTTAAACCCAGCCTGGGGGGTGGTGTGGATGGTGTTGTATCTGGTTGAGTGCACATGTTATACAGTGCGCAAGGACCCAGGTTCAAGTCCCTGGTTCCCCCCTGCAGGGGGAAAGCTTCATGAGTGGTGAGGCAGTACTGCAGATGTCTCTCTATCTTTCTCCCTCTCTATCACCCCCTTCCCTCTCAATTTCTGGCTGTGTCTATCCAATAAATAAATAAATAAGGATTAAAAAAAATTTTTAAGAGTTCTATAAAACAACCTCTCACATATTTTGTTCTGCACCCATGGAAATTGAAAGTGGCTGGGGAAAAAATTATTCATGCTTAAAATATCCCACATGAGTATGGGATGACCCCCACTCATAAAGAGAAGTTGAGAAAGAATAGAAAGGAAAACTAAAAGCAAGATCTGACTGAGTTTAGAGTAGGGCACCAAAGTAAAAACCTCTGGGTGCAGGTTGAGAGTAGATGTTCAGCTTCCCGTGCTGAGGGGTGGGGGTCGGGACACAGTCCTTTTATTTTTAAAAAATAAAAAAGGGGAGTCAGGCGGTAGTGCAGCAGGTTAAGCACACAAGGCACGAAGTGCAAGGACAGGCTTGAGGATCCCGGTTCGAGCCCCCGGCTCCCCACCTGCAGGGTAGTCGATTCACAGGTGGTGAAGCAGGTCTGCAGGTGTCTATCTTTCTCTCCCCTCTCTGTCTTCCACTTCTTTCTCCATTTCTCTCTGTCCTGTCCAACAATGACGACATAATGACAACAACAATAATAACTACCACAACAATAACAACAACAAGGGCAACAAAAGGGAAAATAAATAAATAAGTAAAAAATTAAAAATAAATAAATAAAATTAAAAAGTATCCCATCATAATCACATAGTCTCCTTTCAAGATCTCCATGCCATACCATCCTTTGATCCCTTTCCCTCCCTCTCTCCACACTTAGCAAGTATGCTTAGATGAAAATTCATTGAAAATAGTGAAACCCCAAGGAAAGAATGACCAAGTCTGTCAAGGATTCTGTCTCTCTACCAAACACTCCATCTTCCTGTCCCTTTCCTGCTCCTGTCTCAAGATACCCTCTCCACACCAGCTCCAAATCCCATCTTCTCTGGTCTACACACAATGCTCCAGAAACTCTCCCCTCTCAGCTACAACATCTTTTCCCCTTCTTTCTTGTGCCATAATAGTTACAATATAAATTAATTAATATACATTTTTTAAAGCCCTCTCTCTCTGGACTCCAAGCTATTAGTCAACATTTTATTGCTTTTTTCAGCAAAATCCCACAAGATGATTGACTGCCTCCTAAATCTCCAGTATTCCTTTCCTTTTGAACCATCTCCAATTAATTTGTGCCACTCCCTGCAACATCTTAACACAGACTACAAAAACATCCACATTGCTAAATCTAGCAGCTAATTCTCAAACCTCAACATATTGGGAAGTTGAGCAGCACTGATGTGTTTCACTGGTTCTTCCTTCCCACCGTGCTTAAGGGCATTAGCTTCTTGACTTTGCCCTCTGTTGACCTTACTATCACCCTCTTGCCCTCACTTCTTTCCTTGCTCTCCAGATGCCTGTGAGCTCCCTGACGTGTTGCAGGCCTGGGCTGTGCTTATAATTCCAGTGAGGGCAGAGGCTCAGGAATGAGCAAGGCTAGAAACAAGACCTCAGTTTAGCCGAACGAACTTGGGCTGGTCACTGCTGCGCCATGCTTCTGTTTCTTTTTCTGCTTCTGTTTCCAGAAAAGGAAGAAATGAAGATAAGCCCTGGGGCTGGGGAGACAGCAAAATGGTTATGTAAAAGATTTTCGTGCCTGAGGCTCTCAGGTCCCAGGTTTAATCCCCAACGCTACCATAAGCAAGAGCTGAGCAGTGCTCTGCTCTTTCTCTCTGTGTATCTCTCATTTAAAAGAAATAAATAAAATATTTTTTTAAAAAAGGTAAGTCCTGAAGTTCCTCCCACATGATGCTAAGTTGATAAGCTTGAAATGAATACCTTTCTGTGCCCAGTTCAGGAACAATAGGGATCAGCAGTGCTAATGAACAGCTTTAGGTCTGCAGGTGAAGAGACATCTAGCTCCTGGGAGCACCAAACAAGGTAATAAAGTTGGACCTGGGAGTCAGGTAGTGGTGCAGAGGGTTAAGTGCACATGGTGCCAAGCGCAAGGATGGGTGGAAGGATCCCGGTTCGAGTCCCTGGCTCCCCACCTTCAGGGGAGTTGCTTCACAAGTGGTGAAACAGGTCTGCAGTTGTCTTTCTCTCCCCCTTTCTGTCTTCCCCTCCTCTCTCCATTTCTCTCTGTCCTATCTAACAACAATGACATCAATAACAACAACAACAAGTACAACAGCAATATAAAAAACAACAAGAGCCCCAACACCTATGGGCATCTAATCTTTGATAAGGGGGCCCAAAGGATTAAATGGAAAAAAGGAGGCTCTCTTTAATAAATGGTGCAGGGAAAACTGGGTTGAAACATGCAGAAGAATGAAATTGAACCACTTTATCTCACCAGAAACAAAAATCAACTCCAAATGGATCAAAGACCTAGATGTCAGACCAGAAACAATCAAATACTTAGAGGAAAACATTGGTAAAACACTTTCCCACATACACCTCAAGGACATCTTTGATGAATCAAACCCAATTGCAAGGAAGACCAAAGCAGAAACAAACCAATGGGACTACGTCAAATTGAAAAGCTTCTGCACATCCAAAGAAACTATTAAACAAACAGAGAGACCCCTCACAGAATGGGAGAAGATCTTCACATGCCAGACATCAGACAAGAAACTAATCACCAAAATATATAAAGAGCTCAGCAAACTTAGCACCAAAAAAGCAAATGACCCCATCCAAAAATGGGCAGAGGAAATGAACAAAACATTCACCACAGAGGAGATCCAAAAGGCTAACAAACATATGAAAAACTGCTCTAGGTCACTGATTATCAGAGAAATGCAAATCAAGACAACACTAAGATACCACCTCACTCCTGTAAGAATGGCATACATCAAAAAGGACAGCAGCAACAAATGCTGGAGAGGATGTGGGGACAGAGGAACCCTTTTACATTGCTGGTGGGAATGTAAATTGGTACAGCCTCTGTGGAGAGCAGTCTGGAAAACTCTCACAAGGCTAGACATGGACCTTCCATATGACCCAATAATTCCTCTCCTGGGGTTATACCCCAAGGACTCCATAATACCCAACCAAAAAGAGGTGTGTACTCCTATGTTCATAGCAGCACAATTCATAATAGCTAAAACCTGGAAGCAACCCAGGTGCCCAACAACAGATGAGTGACTGAGAAAGCTGTGGTATATATACACAATGGAATACTATGCAGCTATCAAGAACAGTGAACCCACCTTCTCTGACCCATCTTGGACAGAGCTAGAAGGAATTATGTTAAGTGAACTAAGTCAGAAAGATAAAGATGAGTATGGGATGATCCCACTCATCAACAGAAGCTGACTAAGAAGATCTGAAAGGGAAACTAAAAGCAGGACCTGATCAAATTGTAAGTAGGGCACCAAAGTAAAAACCCAGTGGTGAGGGGTAGGCATGTAGCTTCCTGGGCCAGTGGGGGGTGGGAGTGGGCGGGAGGGATGGGTCACAGTCCTTTGGTGGTGGGAATGGTGTTTATGTACACTCCTAGCAAAATGTAGACATATAAATCAGGAGCTAATTAATATGAGAGGGGGAAATCAATTGTATGTCTCAAAGTTTCTCAAAAGACAAACTGAATCTTTTTAATATATAGGCTATGTATTTGATATGCGGACTCTCTCAAAAGCCTAGACCAAGTAGATTAGAAGCTTCCAATAGCACAGCTATATACAAGATACTGGGTACTGTCCAGCAAACCATAACAAAGGGACTTTTCAAAGTTAACCCAATTAACAAATAATGTAATGATAATATTAACTATTGATTGTCTTTTTGAACCCTAAGACAGCAGGAACCTCACATCTTCACTATAGAGCCCCTACTTCCCCCAGTCCTGGAACCCTTGGATAGGGCCCACTTTCCCGTATGCATCTCCCAATCCAAACCAAATAACATTGCATCTGCCGATCACAACCTAACCAAAGCAACGATTGCTACCTCAACATGCTTCACCTCAGAATGTATCCAGAGACTTCACGTGTGGAATGACAACCCTTCAGCTTCATTACTCGGGTGAGACCTTTCCTTTAATAGTACACTCTAATTTCATCTCAGGTAGTTCACTTTCCAACAAAGTCCCATAACCTAGATATACATCAGTTTCTGTGAGAGAGAGCTTATGTGCACACGTATCCATAAACTACTGCAAAATATATACCTGAAAGCAAAAGTACACTAGAGTTTGCAGTGAGTACCTCCCTAACACTTCCTCTCCACTATTCCAAGCTTGGGATCCATGATTGCTCAACAAATTGTTTGGCTTCATATGTTAACTCTCTTTTCAATCACCAGGTTCCAGATGCCACCAGGATGCTGGCTAGGCTTCCCTGGATTGAAGACCCCACCAATGTGTCCTGGAGCTCAGCTTCCCCAGAGTCACACCCTACTAGGGAAAGAGAGAGGCAGACTGGGGGTATGGACAGACCAGTCAACGCCCATGTTCAGCGGGGAAGCAATTACAGAAGCCAGACCTTCTACCTTCTGCAACCCTCAACAACCCTGGGTCCATGCTCCCAGAGGGATAGAGAATGGGAAAGCTACCATGGGAGGGGGTGGGTTATGGGGATTGGGTGTTGGGAATTGTGTGGAGTTGTACCCCTCCTACCTTATGCTTTTGTTCACTAATCCTTTCTTAAATAAAAAATTAAAAAAAAAAAAACAAGAGCAACAAAAAGAGAAAATAAATAAAATATTTTTTAAAAATTTTTTTAAAAAAGAAAATAAATAAATTTGGACCTGCAGTGACTAGGGAGAGACAGAGGAAGTCACCACAAGGGAGCATCAGAAAGTAGAGGAAGCAGCAGCAGCCCAGCAGGATGAATAATTTCTATTTTATTTTATTATTGGACAGAAACAGAGAGTAATTGAGAGGGGAGAGGAGAGAGGAAGATAGAGAGGGAGAGACACAGGGGACTGAGTGGTAGCGCAGCAGGTTAGGTGCACATGGTACTAAGCACAAGGACCAACATAAGGATCCCGGTTTTAGCCCTCGGCTCCCCACCTGCAGGCGGTGAAGTAGGTCTGCAGGTGTCTATCTTTCTCTCCCCCTCTCTGTCTTCCCCTCCTCTCTCCATTTCTCTTTGTCCTATCCAACAATAACGACAACAATAATGACAACAAGGGCAACAAGGGAAATAAAAATGAGGAGAAAAATGGCCTCTAGGAGCAGTGGATTCATAGTGCAGCCATGGAGCCCCAGTAATAACTCTGGAGACAATGAATTAATTAGTTAAAATATTCTAAAAGAGAGAGAAGGGGTACACTACAGCTCTACTTCACCACTCATGAAGCTTTCTTCCTGCAGTTGGGGACCAGAAGCTTGATCTAGGGTCCTTGTGCACTCTAGTGTGTGTGCTTAATCATATGCACCACCACTGGAACCCAGGATGAATAACCTCTATGTTCTCACAGCTACCAGCATGGCCATGGTCAGAGTAGAGGGGGTACCCAGTCCTAGGAAGATGCTGAAGCCACGTCCCTTCTTCACTCACTTCTGGTAGCCTGGCAGCATTATATCAGCCAGGGACCAGTCAGGCTTCCAGGTTTGGGGTCTTTCCCTCAAAAGTCCGTCTTCCACTTCCTTCTAGTTCTCACTCTCCCTTCTGGGTTCTTCTGGGTACTAGATTTCCCACCAGTTTCAAGACTGGAAACTATGGGAGAAGGCAGAGGTCTTAAGCAACCCAGAGTTTCTGCCTATGGTTGAAGTGCTGACTTTTCTGGAGAAATCTGGATATAAAGTGGGTTATTAAGAAATGGCAGGGAAGACAGCATAATGGTTATGCAAAAGAACTTCAGTGCCTGAGGCTCCAAAGTCCCAGGTTCCATCTCCAGCACCACCTTAAGCCAAAGTCTAGCAGTGTTCTAGTGGAGGGCATGGGGAGGGAGAGAGAGAGAGAGAGAGAGAGAGAGAGAGAGAGAGAGAGAACATGGTAGGTGGTGGCACACCCAGTTAAGCACACAAGGACCCAGTTTCACCGGAGTCCCCTCCTCCCCACCTGCAAGGGCGGATGGATGCTTCACAAGCAACAAAGCAGATCTGTGGGTGTCTTTCTCCCTCTCTATCTTCTCCTCTCACAATTTCTCTCTGTCCTATCCAATTCAAAAAAAAAGGAAAAAATGACCACTAGGAGCAGTAGATTCATAGTGTTAGCAGAGTCCAAGCAATAACCCTGGAGGCAAAGAAAGAGAAAGAGAAGGGGGGGGAGGAAGAGGGAGGGAGGAAATGACTTTTAATTATATGGACTGTGATCATATTAATTTGCTATGTAGTGCTATATAACAAGAAGTTCATTTTTTTTTTCAGGGATACAGGCTGAATTATTTAAAGGTGAAATGTCAGGATGGCTGCGATTTATTTTTAAACCCTTCCTCATAAAAAATACAGTGAGTTAAAAATAAGGAAGTGGAGTTGAGTACCTGGGCCAGGAGCTCTGGTGACAGTGCCTGCTGCAGTCATATCCTTGTCCTCATTAGACATCCTCCCTTCCTGTGAAGAAACTAGACAAAGGCCCCCCTCTGGGCCTCCTGGTGAGAAAAATGCTGCCCCTTCTAGCCTCAGTCAGCACCCAGTGGGAGTTCAGTCCCACATATACCCCATGACTGGCACACCCAGGGAACTCCAGCTGGGTGTCACCAGAGGACAACAAAGTCCCAGCATGTGCCCATGTCTCCAAAAGGCCCTGAACTTTTACTAAGCAAAAGACTGTTGAAAAAAACATTAAGGGGGCCGAGTGGTAGCACACTTGACAGGAAGCACAAGGACCAGGGCAAGGCTTCTGGTTCCAGCCCCCGGCTCCCCACTTGTAGGGGGGTCATTTCAAAGTGGTAAAACAGGTCTGCAGGTGTCTATCTTTCTCTCTCTCTCTCTCTCACCAGGATTATCACTGGAGCCAGGTGCTAGCCCTATGAATCTACCGCTCCAGGCAGCCATTCCCCCACCCCACCACCCCACCACACCCCACCTACCTTCCCCACTGCAGTTGGGGGCTAGGAGCTTGAAACTGGGTCCCTGTACATTGTGGAATAGGGGCTCAAAACCAGGTCCTGTGCTGAACTGAGTGCACCACTGCCTGGCCCTCTCTCCTTCCTTCTCTATCTCCCCATTCCTTCTCAGTTTCTCTGTCTCTATCAAAAAAAAAAAAAAGGATAAATAGAATGTTTTAAAGACAATGTTATACAAGTCACAAACTGGGGTAAAATATAAGCTGCACAGATCTAATGAAAGACTCATAACTCCAACATATAAAGAACTTTCCAGAACTCCGTCATAAAATAAGCAATCCAAATAGAAAAGGAGCAAAAAGCAAGACTAGATCTTTCACCGATGCCAAATAATCACATGAGATAGCCGATATCACTTAGCTATATGGGAAATTCAAATGAAGACTTCAGTGAGATTTTCCTACGTACCTATAAGAATAGCTACAAGTAAAAATAGGGATGTCAAACGCTTGCAAGGATGCCAGGAAACTGGATCTCTTATGCATTGCTGGTGGAAATTATCAACCTAAAAATGCAAGAGGCAATTAAAATGGCAAAGTGCATTTATTTGGAATCAAGGAGTTGCAATTCTGGGTAGACAGATTCAGGGAGCAAACCTAAAACATGCCCTAAAGGAGAGCAAGAAGAAGATGAGCTAAGTGGGTTTAAAACTGATTAGTGTTAACAAGCTTAAACTATTCTTGGCTAAACATAATTGGTTACTGATTCTCTGAAAAGGTTGCAAGAAGAACTGACTGATTCTGCCCTCCAGCTGAAAGTTCAGAGTCATCAGGTTTCATGATCCACGTGACTTCTCCAACAATTGCTTACTTGGTGGTTTCTTAAAACAATTGATTTGATCTAGTTCTAAAAAAACAAGTAGTGCAATTTCTCTTCTTTTCTAAATGTTTTTTTCAATTTGTTTTTATTTCTTCCAACGAGATAGAGAGAACTTGAGAGGGGAAGGGGAGAGTGAGGGAAAGAGACAGACACCTGCAGACCTCCTTCACCACTCATGAGGCTTTCCCCCTGCAGGTGGGGATCAGGGGCTTGAACCCGGGTCCTTGTGCATTATAATGTGTGTGCTTAACCAGGTGTGCCACTGCCTGGCCCCTTGTGTAATTCCTCTTCAGTGGCTCTTCAGCTCCATTTTAAAATGGTGTCACAGATTTCAACTCCGCCAGACACTCTGGAAAATAATTTGGTCACTTCTTTTAAAAATTAAGCATGCAAGCTGTTATTATGCACTGAATACTCCTGATCTCAGAAATAAGAAATTGTGAGAGATACTAGGGAGACAGCATAATGGTTATGAAAAAATACTTTGATGCCTTAGGCTCTGAGCTCCCAGGTTCAATCCCCAGTACCACCATAAACCAGAGCTGAGCAGTGCTCTGGTCACTCTGTATCTCTTTCACTAAAATAAAATTTAAAAAATAAAAAAGGAAAATAAATTATAAGCTATTGCATTTTTAGGTATTTACCCCCAGAAAAGTAGAACAGCACATCCACATAAAAACCTGTATATACTGGGGCTGGGCTGGGAAATAGCACAACTGGTAAAGTGAACAAGTTACCATACTTGAAGACCTGGGTTCAAGCCACCAGCCTCCACCTGCAGGAGGAAAGCTTCACAAATGGTAATTTAGGCTTCAGGTGTCTCTTTCACTCTCCCATTCTTTCATCCTGTTTCATTCTCTCTTTTTCATTGTTTTTATTTAATGGACAGAGACCATCAGAAATCGAGAGGGTAGAGAGATTGAGAGGGAGAGAGACAGTGAGACACCTGCAGCCCTGCTTCACCACTCACAAAGCTTCCCCCCTGCAGGTGGGGGCCAGGAGCTTGAACCCAGGTCCTTGCATATTGTAACATGTGCGCCACCACCCAGCCCTCTCATTCTGTCTCTATCATAAAAATAAATAAATATGGAAGTCAGGTGGTAGCGCAGCGGGTTAAGCTCAAGTAGTGCAAAGCACAAGGACAGGCATAAGGATCCTGGTTCAAGCCCCTGGCTCCCCACCTGCAGGGGAGTCACTTCACAATTGGTGAAATAGGTCTGCAGGTGTCTATCTTTCTCTCCCCGTCTCTGTCTTCCTCTCCTCTCTCCATTTCTCTCTGTCCTATCCAACAACGACCACAACAATAATAACTACAACAAAAAAACAACAAGGGCAACAAAAGGGAATAAGTAAATAAATAAATATTTAAAATAAATAAATATACATATTAAAAACCTTATTGGTAGCATAGTGGGTTGAGCGCACACGGTGCAAAGCACAAGGACTGGAGTAAGGATCCTGGTTTCAGCCCCCGGCTCCCCACTTGCGGGGGGGGGGTCACTTCACAAGTGGTGAAGCAGGTCTGCAGGTATCTATCTTTCTCTCCCCTTCTCTGGCTTCCCCTCCTCTCTTACTTTCTCTCTGTCCTATCCAACAACAACAACAATAGCAATAACAACAATAACAGTACAACAAGGGCAATAAAAGTGGGGAAAATGGCCTCCAGGAGCAGTGGATTTGTAGTGCAGGTACTGAGCCCCGGTGATAAGCCTGGAGACAAAACAAACAAACCAACAACCCATATGTAACTGTTTGCAATAGTTTTATTTGTGATAGCACAGATGTCCTACTAGAAATGAGAGGTAAAACAAACTGTGGCACATCCACGAACGAGAACTACCTGGAAACAGATAGGAATGGCATAGTGATACATGCCACACTCAACTGAATGTCACTATCTTTTCTGGCTGGGAAAATAAAAGCGTCTCTTCACAGAAACTGTATAATCCCATAATAAAGTGTTCTGGAAATGGCAATATTCCAGAATTGGGACGCACGTTAACTCTTGTAAATAGTTAAGAATGTTGGGGATCTATCCCACTAGGGAAAGAGACAGACAGGCTGGGAGTATGGTTTGATCTGCCAATGCCCATGTTCAACTGGGAAGTAATTACAGAAGCCAGACCTTCCACTTTCTGCACACCATAATGACCCTGGGTCCATACTCCCTAGGGGCTAAAGAAGGAAAACTGGGAGTCAGGCAGTAGCGCAACATGCAAGAACTGACACAAGGATCCTAGTTTCAGCCCCCTGGCTCCCAACCTGCAGGGGAGTCACTTCACAAGCTGTGAAGCAGGTCTGCAGGTGTCTATCTTTCTCTCCTCCTCTCTGTCTTCCCCTCCTCTCTCCATTTCTCTCTGTCCTATACAACAATGACTCCAACAATAATAGCTACAACAGTAAAATAAGGGCAACAAAAGGAAATTAATTAATTAATTAATTAAAAAGAAAAAAGAATAGGAAAGCTATCAGGGGAGGGGATGGGATACAGAGTTTTGGTGGTGGGAATTGTGTGGAATTGTACCCCTCTTACCCTATGGTCTTGTCAATATTTCTTGTCAATAAATAAAAATTAAAAAATAAAACTAAAAATAATGTTGGGAAAGAGGAAGGAATAGGTAAAACTACAAAGGGTTTCATGAGGGAGAGCTCTGTGGTATTGGAATTACTCTGCATCCTGATTGTGGTGATGGGCACAGGACCTACATGTGGGGGAGGGTGCTTGTTCACCTGTAGAGCCCACACTTCTTACAGGTGTGCAGGAAGACCCAAGTTTGAGCCCCTAGCTCCACATAGGAGCACCATGCACAAGGGTACCTTCACAGGTCCAGGTTCAAGCCTCCCCCACCTGCAGGGGAGAAGCTTCACAAGTGGTAAAGCAGTATTCTGGTGTCTCATTCCTTCTACCTCTTCCTGTTTCTCTCTCTAGCTATCAAAATGGGGGGGGGGTGGTCAATAGGATTGGTGGATTTATTATGCAGGCACTGAGCCCCAGTAATAGACCCTGGTGGAAAATCAAAGAAACAAACACTGCCAAGAATCTATATATGTGAGGGGAGGGGACTTGAGACCTCTCTGTGAAATCTTTGAACTTCTTGTGATTCTATAATTCTTTAAATATCTCCGCTGAGGCCAAGAAATAGCTCACCAGCTGGACTCGGGCCTTTCAACAAGCAGCCTGGCTTCAAGTCCTGGTACCATATAGGAGTGGCACCACACTGGGCAGGGGGTGGAGGGGCCCCATCACCGTGGTGTCTCTCCCTCTCTCTGTGTTTCTCTCTGAATGGAAAAGCCTGCACTGTGGCCTTGACTCTGCAAAAATGAATTAATGCTTTAAAAAAAAACTTTAAATTTTGAATATTAAAGAGTAGAAGTCATTTTGTTTCTGTCTTCTTTATTAAACTTTTCTGGGGATGGAAGAAGTGGAAGGATTCCAGAAGTTTCTCTTATCTCTCCTAGGAAACCAGTTCCGCCTCTGTGGGCGCTTTTTTTCCAGGAATGGTGAAGACAGTTAAGTGACAGGCGCAACGGCAGCTTTATCCTCGCCCGCAAGGGGGCAGCAGAGGATGGTGAAGGGGTCCTAGCTCCGCGCACCTGCTGGCAGCGTCTTCCGGGTGGCAGATGGGCCCAGAAGTCCTCTCCCCGCCCGCTGTAGACGGCAAACCATTCCCAATGCCAGGCAGGAGGCTTCTGACCCTGGAACTAAAGGTGGAGAAAGACACCCTAGATGGTCTCAGCACACTCAGCCCAGTCTTTCTCCCTCTCCACACCTCCACAGGAGCTTACAGGAAACAGCCATACATTCCACCTTCCAAGAAAAAGGATGAATATAGGATGATCTCACTCATAGACAGAAGTTGAAAAATACTACCATGACGCCAAGCTGCCATCCCTGGACAGATGACCTCACCAATGTGTCCTGGAACCCCACCTCTCCAGAGCCCTACCCCACTAGAGAAAGGTATCAATTTACCAAAGCTCATGCCCAGTGGAGAAGCAATTATAGCAGCCAGACTTTCCACCTTCTGCACCCAATAGAGATCTTTCATCCATACTCCCAGAGGGATAAAGAATGGGGAAGTTTCCAGTGGAGGGGAGGGGATATGGCATGCTGGTGGTGGGAGTTGAGTGAATTGTGCCTCTCTTATCCCACAATCTTGTCAATCAGTATTAAATAACTAATAATAATAATGAAAATAAAATAGAAGCTGAAAATTAAAATAAAAAAACAGTAAATAGAGCTTGGACTGGGTTTGGTGTATTGCACCAAAGTAAAAGACTCAAGGGTTCAGGTCCTGGAACATGATGGCAGAGGAAGACCTAGAGGGGGTCGAACTGTTATGTGGAAAACAGAAATGTTACACATGTACAAACTACTGTATTTTACTAATGGCTGTAAACCATTAATCACCCCAACAAAGGGAAAAAAAAGGCTGCTCCTCCAGCTGGATCTCAGGAGACAGAGACCCCTGGCCCTCTCAGCATGCACCCTGCTAAACAGGATTATCTAGTTGTTCCTGAAGTGGTGTCAACAAGCAAGCCCATCTAAAATGGAGTCAAGGGGAGGGGGAAAAAGACCTTGGAACATTCCCATACATTGATTTAGAAGCTCAGGTGATCTGCTTTTTTAAAATAATATTTTATTTGTTATTGGTAGTATGTTATAAGATTGTAAAATGACAGTGTGTAGCTCCACACCACATCCATCACCAAAATTCTATATCCCCACCCTCCCACCTTCCAAAGATGGCCACCATAGTTCTCACAAGTCTAACAGTTTTCTTGCTTTCTGTTTTGGGGTTTTTTTTCTTTTCTTTTCTTTCTTCCTTCTTTTCTTTTCTTTCTTTTTCTTTTTTGGCAAGTTCATGCAAATCAGATCTTTAGATTCCACATATGAGTGAAACCATCTGGTAGTTGTCTTTCATCTCTTTACTTATTTTGCTAAGCATAATCATCTCCAGTTCCACCCATTTTGTCCCAAAAGATGCAATATCATAGTGATAATATTTTTAATTGCACCAAAACAAAGGACTCTGGGGAAAGGAGGAAGGGGGAAGACTAAGGGGCAGGAGGCTTTGGGATCCTGATGTATGATTATAGAAAAGGACCTAGGCTGGGGATGAGAGAGTTTTGCAAACACCTATCATGGTGAGGTGAGACATTGCACCCATGTGTCAATAACTGTACTGTAAACCATTAACCCACCCAATAAAAAATAAAATAAAAAATAGTATTTTCTAGATAGTTCTTCAGTACCCAGGGAATGGGAGAGCTTCCTAGGATACACTATGACCCACTTTTCACATGCTTTTTTACATCAGAAACATGAACATGAGTAAATCATTGTCATTTCCCAGCTCTTGTGTCTTTAGTCTCAGTTTCTTTGCCTGCATAGTGAAACAAATGATAGTGACATCTTGTAGGGCACCTGGTTCCTGGCAGAGCATGAACAAGCCTTCCAGCGAGCATCCCCCACCATCCCAGCTAACATCTTGGGTTTTGTAGTGACTCCGACTGCAGTGCACGCCTTGGCCACGAGAGGACGGTGCAAGAACACCTCGCCTTCCAGGTACACAGCCATTCTCAATGTGGAGACAAAAAATCCTTAACTGGTGTAGCAAAGGAATTGGGGTTGCTGGAGAAGGACAGGATCTTAGCCTCCTGTGCAGGGAGTTGTCCTCACGATCTCCACACTCCAGAAAGTCCCAGAGCAGACAAGGCAGAGACAACAGGTAAGGGGTGGGGAGTGGTAGGGGGCTTACAAAGCAGAGATGCAAAAAATCCTTAAACTGAGGTCTAAGTGTCCTCTGAGAACCCTGGCAGATTCAAAGACCCCACCCCCTGTCTCCTTCAGAACAGTAACTAAAAGTGTGGGTGGAAAGGACCACTTCCAGGGCAATCTTGCCTGAGCACACACCTGGAGATCCAGGTGAAGAAACTCACAAACCTGGGAGCTGTAAACAAATTAGTTCGACTCTGTCTCTGTCATTTCCAAATATACAGGTCATATCTGTTGTGTTTTGCCACTTTACAAATTCCCCCAGTGGTTGCCCACTAAACCTAGTACATGATTCCAAAGGCCCCACTGGAGCTGAGCATCCACTGACCATCCATTTTCCCCTCCTTGTGTTCCCCGATCCCATCAGTGTGCCCAGAGCACACCAGCACAATGCATTAGCAGTCCCCACCTCTACCCCATCGGGCCTGGGACCCTGTCCCTCTAGAAATCTGCAGGGCTCCTTCTCTCACTTCTTCCTGGCCTCTGCCTCCTCCTCACTGACTCAGGTTAATATATCCTGCACAGCACAAAGGACCCCTCTGCCTAACTTCAAGCTCTGGGGTCTTTACAACCTGCTTCTCTGACGCTAGACAGGACCTCACTAGATGTCTGGTGAATTAATCAACTAAAGATGGTACAGGTGCAGGAAGAATCCTGAGTGACAGTTCTATAATCTTAATCCAGTGTGTTGTTGTGTATCAAGTTTGTGCCCACAGTACAGACACTCATCATCACACCGAAAATATGGTGGAAAATGAATCTGGGCTGGGCCCCCTGCAGATTGAAAGTAGGCCTCTTCCCATTCTACCCTGCCCTCTTCTCATTCTTAGGGAGCTGGCAGCCGCCAAGCCAGCTGGGATGTGGGTGGGAGTGCGGGGTCAGTCTCTCTGTATTATTTTCTTCCTCGCCTTTATCTCATCCCTTTCCAGTCCGCTGGCCCTGCAGTCTTGAAGGTGTGGAGCAGCGGGCAAAGAGTCCCCTTCCCCACGCCCACTCCTCAAGTTCCTAGCTCCAGTGGATCATCACCCCTCTTCCCCCCAAAGCCAGGTGCGCGGCTTGATACCATCTCGGAGCAGCGGAATATCATCCGCTGGGGTCACAGAACACGCGCCGGGACCAGGGTCTCAAAAGCTGCCTTCTCTAATGCCCACGGCAGGAGGGGTCTGGGGACTGCGTTGGGTTTTGGCGACGCGGAGGAAGAAAGCACGCAGGCCGAAGTCCCGGGGCAGGGATGCAGGCAGCGAAAAGCCGACCCACGCGAAGACCTTTTTCTTGATCCCTGCGGTCCAGGTGGTCTCACGCGCGAGTAACAAGTGTGCAGTTACGCGTGTAAGGGACTTGTGCGCCTGGACACGGACATGTTTCCGAGGAGGCTGGGTGTAAGGAGCTTCACGTATGAAGACAAAGAGCGCTGGGAGACAAGGGAGGGCTCCAGCAGGGACTGGACGTGTGGGGGTTGTGAGGGAGGGGAGAAAGAAGGGGGTTTCGGGGCGCTGTGTCTTTCTGGCTTGGGCCTGCGCTGCTAGGCTTCTCTACACAACTTTTCCCCCTCCCGCACCCCGCGCTCAGACTCTCCCGGGGCGGTCTCCCGGGACTGTCTCGCACATCCATTCTCCTTTCCTCCTTGATTTATGCTGCGGAGTGGAACGACCTTCCCTGACCTCATTTTCATGACGGCGCGAGCAAGCCCGGAGCCGGAGACGCACATTCTCCGGCAGGCGCGCCCACTATCTCTTCTCTCTCTCCTCTCTCTCTCTCTTCCTCTCTCCCTCTCTCTCTCTCCTCTCTTCTCCTCTCTCCCTCTCTCTCTCTCTCTCTCTCTCTCACACACACACACACACACACTCATTCATACAGACACACACACACACACACTCATTCATACAGACACACACACACACACACACACACACACACACACACCAGGCGGGTGGCCGGACCCTTCCCTTCCGGGAGCTGACACCAGCTCTGCCACTATTCTGGGCACTGCCGGGGCTGGGGACGCTCAAAGAATAGATCCTCATTAGCATCTTGCTTTGAATATCATTTGCATTTTACGCGTTTCATGTCAAAACGCTCAGAACTCTCCCCAGCCTGCGCTTCTCTGCCCACAGCTGTTGAGTCGCGGGCCTCTTGCTCCGGCCCTGGGCCTCAAGCCGACAATCTGACGTGCCCGCTCGCTCCCACCCAGCCCATCACCCCCAGAGAGTCCACAAACCGCCCCCCCCGGGGGGCCCCATACGAGAGGCACTCGGTTCCAGAGCGCGCCCCAGGCCCTGCGCCCCGGGCTTCCGTAAATGGTCTCCTTCAGTCCGGGGCACAGCCACCCAAGAGCCAAGAGCAGCGTTGTGCCCATTTGAGTCACAAAGGCTCCAGGCCCAAGGTCACTGATCTGGAAGCGGCGCCAGTGGAACTGAAACCTCAGGAGGTCGGACCCCAAAGCCAGGAAGGGTCCCTGCGTCCCCACCCCTCTGCGCAAAGTCAAAGCCCAGGGAACCGCGACGTCACCACGTGTGTTTTCTCCGAAGGAGAAGCCCTCCTCCAGCCCCACCGCGGCCTCCCCCAGCCCGGGCGCGGGGCTCACTAAGGCCCCCTCCCCAGCAGCCCCCGGTCCTGACCCCGTCCCGGTGAGGGCCCGGCAGCCGCGCTCTCGGGGTCGTCTGTCGGCGCAGGCTAGTTAAGAAAAATAAACAGCGTTCCGAATGGAGGCGATTCCTTTCAAGCCCGGCCCCGCCGCCTGCCAGAGAAATGCAAACAGCGGGGGACGGCCCGAGTCCGCCCGGACCCCCGCGCCCGAGCGGCGGGTGGGAGGGCTGGGCCAGGGTAACCCGAGCCGCGGAGCCGGCTCCCGGCGCGTTGCCCTCCGCCTGCCCCTTCGCCTCTGACCCCGCCGGTCCGCGCCCTCCTTCCCGGACGCCCCCCCCCCCCCCACCGGGCTGGGGCTGGGCTGCTGGCCTGCGAGCCCCCGCCCCCTCCCCGGAGCGCTAGCCTCCGCCCCATCCCTACCGCCACATGGGGAGCCCCGCGCCCGCGGCCACATGGTTCCCTTCAGCAACGCTCTGGCAGCGGCCGTACGCCAGGCCGCGGTCTTGGGATCATTAAACACCACGAACAGGAAAAATGGACTGGGGTGCGGGCGGGGGGGGGGGGGGGGCGTGCAGAGCCTGGCCAGCAGGAGCCGGCCGAGTAAGTGCATCTGGATGCTGACCTTCCATAGGTGCCTCATTCCCACGCGGGCTAGGGAGCCAGGGGCGCCCGGCCCCTAAAGGGTACGGCAGGCCTGACAAGGCCCAAACGGTAAACTGAGGCTGCAGGGAATGCGGTCTTGCCAGGCCCCGCGCGCAGCGCTTGTCTGGTAGAGCTTAGTTTGCTGCTGGTTGGTTCCCTGCGACCAGGAATCTTGGTCCTGGGCCACCCCGGCTAGGGCGACCAAACCCTGCCTGGGGGACAGGCAGTGCGGCGCCCAGCAGGCAGGATTCCACTGGGCCAAAGGCGATTTTCTTGCCGCGGTGGCGGTGGAACCCGGCACGGGGCTCCGAGAGAATCCCGAGAGCCTTAAGGCCTCCCCGAGTCAAGTGGGGGGGCTCTGCGCGTCGTCTCCTGGAGGCCCCGCCAGTCTAGGGACACAGAGGTTCAACTCAACGTCGCCCACAGTGGGCCCCATGGCCAGTGCGCTCGGGGTCACCCATCCTGACCCTCGGGCCTTGGAGAGATGAGCAAGGTTGTGGCGGGCCCGCTTCCTCCGAATTCCTTCCTGGCACTGTAGGACTGCGCCGCAACGCCTGTCTACTTTATACTGTTTGGAAGCAGTGAGTGGGGTGGGAGAGACGACGAAGAACAGGGGCACTGCGGGAGTCAGCTGTCTTCTACCACAGCTGATGGCCGTCGTTCTGTCTATCGTGCAATCACCAGTGTCCTTGCGTCCGCTTTCCTGTTGCAGCTGCTCGCAGGGCCCAGAGCCGAGCGCCACCACCCACCACCCCCGCTAGCGTCCGGCGCACCAGCCTCCCCACGTTCTGAGCCGAGACCCCGCAGTTGCCCCCCGGCGCAGCTCATCACAAGCCTCCCCAAGCTGAAAGCCAGCGAGAGCGCACGGCCTGGACACCCCTACCCCCACCACCGAGTTCCCATCTGACCTCGCTCCCTGCACCGGGCCGCAAGCCCTCCCTGCACCCATATTCACACCGCCACTGATCCTCTTTCTCGCTTCTTTGTGAAGGCAGGAAAGGAAAGACGGAGAACGCGCTTCCGTCGAGGATTTACCAACTGGACTTCAAATGGACATTTCTCTCACTTTGTACTAAGAGGGGAGTGTGTATGTGTTTTGGGTGGGTGGGGAGGTGATGTAGATTTGAACAACGCCATTGCCATTTCTCCCTAGCTTTCTAATTCGGTTCCTTTTCACCAGGTAAAACCGAGTTCTGCCCAAAAGCAATCTGTTCCTTTTGGGAGGTTTTACAAATAAATAAATAAGATGCACTTCGGAGGTGGAGATAAATCTCAAAAAAATCTTTCCTTCTTGCCCTGGACTTCACTCCCAGTCCCCAACCCTGCTCCCAGGGAATGTTGCGGTGTAGACACGACTTTAAAGAGCCCCCAAGAGAGCACAGGGTTGGAAGCCGATTTCAGTGTTCCAGGGCCAGCATCTGACAGGTCAGACCCTGGATCTCCTCTTTTCCCCCTCCCCACCCCCTAGTCTGGATCCCCCCTCCCACCCCTACCCCCTATCCCCCGACCCTCGAGTGGGACTCAGACACTGATCCCGGGGCGAAGACGCAGCTGACAGTTAAATTGCAACGTAGGCCGAGGGGGAAAAGGGACCGTGTCTCTTTAACTGGTCCTGCAGACAAAGCGTCTCCCCTCGGAGCCAGCGGAGTCGGGCGCAGCCGCGCGAAGACCTGTCAGCGCGTCTCCCGCGCTTGGGAGAGAGTTTGCAAAGTCATAATTATATCTCTTAACCTGTCTTGCTCTCTGCAGAAGAAGGTCCCATTATATTGAAATGAGATTATTAGCCATCAAATACTTTCTTTCTCGGGAGTTTTTTTTTTTTTTAAATTCAAATACCTTAACGACTTGGCAATTGCATTTTGATCAGATTTAGTTGGCGCCCCAGCCAGGCGCGGGAGCCGGGAAGGCAGAAGGGTGAAGAGGAGAGATGGGGGTGCCAAAAAGAGTTTGCCAAAAAAAAAAAAAAAAAAAAAGAAGCAACCCCTCTTCTAGCCTGCTCTTAGGTCTCCTCTACTTGATTGGGAGCTGGGGTGAGGGGTGGGGATGCTGAAAAGTTGGGGCCAACTAGGAAAACATCTTTCAGTCTTTTCTGACCTCCTCACTGACTGCTCCGTGGTGTGGCTGGTGTGGGTGCAGGACCAAGATGCACAAATCTGAGAGCTGAAGGATTGTGATGTGTCTGGGACACCGAGTAAAGGCTCCTGCTGGAGTCTGAGGTAGCAGGGCTTAGCCATTTCCCCTCCAACTTGATTCAAGGCTCCCTCCTGCCAGGTTCCTGATGGATGGAATTTCAGGCATAATAAATGGGGGCTGGGAGGTGGTTTTGCTCGATGCCCAAGGCCCGTCTGGTTTTCTTGAAGATTGTGGGCCCCTTGAGGGGGAAGACCATCTTGCTTCCAGACCCTGGAACCCTTGTCCCTTCTGCCAGTGGAGCCCTGCCCCCCCTTTCTCTGGACTGGGGGAGGAGAAGGGATGTGAGGTGGAAGATTTTCCAGACTTTAATTGTAAAGTCCCTTACTTTGACTTCCCCCTGGTGGGAAGAGTAGTTAGGTTTGTTTTCCTTGGCTACAGCCCAGACTCAGTGAAAATAGAGGGAGCAAGACAGCTCACCAGACGTCCCTTCCTTCCCCCCACCTCAACACACACTTCACATGCAACCTTGGAAGGTTCAGTCCCACGTCCTCATCACCTGCTAGGTGATCACCTCTCTCCAGGTTCTCAGAAAGTCCAGGGTTGAAGAAAAGTGACTTGTAAACCAAACTAGAACCACTATCCCTTTAGGCCAGTTGACACTTGTCATAAAGCCATTTTCTTCCTGTGCTGAATGAAAGCCATGGTCTTGAGATCTACAATGGTTTCTTTCATCTGTGATGTTCTTTTGCCTATAAAGAACTTCATAAAACAAGCACTGAATGAGACCATGACATACAGCTCTCTTCTCCCATCTCCAGAAAAGCAGTCAGTCCAGAGTTTGGAGGGTATCAGAGATGTTTTTAAAAGCTGCCACTCACAGACAGAACCCTTGGTAAACTCTGTAGATCTACTGGAACTAAAGCATGGTAGGCATTACCCTACAGAAAGACAAACTATGTTCACCAAAAGCCAAGTACAAAAAAAAAGTGTTCACAGCTGGTTTCACAGCTCCAAACTAGAAGTTACTATCAACCATAGGGTAGATAAAATGTTGTCTATTTCTGGATGCTTGATAAATAAGAGGGAGGCAGGAAAGGCAATTTGAGGCCATTAAAACTAGATGAGGTTAATGAAATAAGAGTTTTTTGGTTTTTTTTTTGAAATAAGAGTTTTAGTGGACAGAGAGGTAACTCAGTGGTAGAGCTCTTTGTAAGTGTGAGACATTGGTTTTGATTCTTTATGTTGCATATGACAGAGTAGTGATCTGCTCTCTGTCTCTCCAGAAACCAAAATAAAAGAGAACAATCATCTGGAACTGTGGTTTTCAGCCAGAGTGGATGTCACCTTTAAGAAGTCACTCAGTAATGTCTGAAAACCATTGTAGTTGTCACAACAAAGAAGATACAGGATATTATTCACCTCTCATAGGGTAGAGGAGATTTCTTATGCTAAAAGTTTTTTGTACCTGAGTCACCAGATGTCCCCTAGTTCAATCACCAGCAGCACTGTAAGCCAAAACTGAGCAGTGCTCTGGTAAAACAAACCAACAAATCATCAACAGCATCTCATAAAGCCAGGTGCCACTAAGCATCCCACAATGCACAGGAATGCCCCACAACAAAGGATTAACCACTTCAAAATGTCAGCAATGCCAACATTGATCTGGACACTGGAGAAGGCTTGGTGGTGAAGGGAAGACATTAGAGGAGGGAGTCGTTCTGATAGAATGAGAGAGACTGAGGATGGACCGCATAGAAAAGGCCCAGAGCTATCCCTTTTCTGGTCTTCATCTTACTCTCCTCTAGATATCGCAATGTGCTGAGTGTTTAGAAAGTTCATCCCAGACCTGGTTTATTTTCTGCTCTCAGAGTATTGGATAAAGCAGATCAGGTTCTCAGGAGAGTGGGAAGACCATATCATATCAATATTGGGACCACAATTGCAGGAAGCTCCTGAGGTCTCTATGGCTCAAAAGGATGGGAGAAGGACTTATCCAGCAACATGTGGTTATAGGTGGGAATGCTCATGTTTGACATATGCACTATAGCTTTGCTGGGACTGTGTGTCTGCATGATTACACCACTGCCTTTTATTTTCTCTTCTTTTATCTTCTCTTGCCTCTTTATCCAGATAAAGGGTGAGAGAGTCAGATATGGAGAGGGAAAGGAGAAACACCATCTGTTCCATCATTTGTCAAGTTTCTCCTTTCATCAGGCTGCTCCCATGTGGCAGCTGGGTGCTGGAACCCAGGTTCTTATGAGTAGGATGGTAAATGTGTGTTCTGTGAGGGGAGCTATCTTCCAGCCAAGTAGAGCTCTGTTTTTGATGTGCAATAAACTAGAGGAGAAGGGATTGCAGATGGGAAACTCATCTAGAAGGGTAGAATATAACACTATTTTAAAGGTCAAATGGTAAGTTGGCCCTGAATTTTGAAAGTGCCCAAAAGAACACTGTGATTCTCTAGCAACATGTATAATTCTGGGTCCTAAACCTGTGCTTTTTAACAGTAGGGTTCTAAAGAGAGAAAGAAAGAAAGATGAAAAAAAAAAAAAAAAACATCGGCACTGATTAAGTTAATCAAATTAGATTTTAAAAATATCTTTCTGGAAGCAATGTCTATGTGTTGGGCACTATGTGTTCTTAGTTCTAAATACTAAGGGTGGTATAATAGTTATGCTCACAATGGTTAAGCCTCATAGAGGCTCAGAGGTCCCATGTTCAATCCCTGGCTACACCATAAACTACAGATGAACAGTGCTCTGATAAATAAACATGAGAGGTGTAGCACAGAATAGCAAGAGGTATCGCAAACTCTTGTGGGGAAGATGTACAGGAAGATGATAAGTAAGACAAAGTCTAATTTTTATTTATTTATAAAATGGAAATATTGACAAGACCATAGGATAAGAGGGGGACAATCCCACACAATTCCCACAGACAAAGTAAAATTTTCATGGTAGACACTCAGTTGAGTAGCTACTATGGATTAGGTAGTTTTTTTTTTTAATGTTATTTACTTATTGGATAGAGACAGAAATAAATCGAGAAGGAAGGGAAAGATATAGAGAGAAAGAGACAGAGAGAGGGACTGGGTGGTGGCACACTGGTTGAGTGCACATGTTACAATGAACAAGGACCCGGGTTCAAGCCCCTGGACCCCACCTGTAGGGGGAAAGCTTTACAGGTGGTGAAGCAGTGTTGCAGGTATCTCCCTGTCTCTCTCCCTTTCTACCTCCCCCTTCCTTCTTGATTTCTGGCTGTCTTTATCCAATAAATAAATAAAAATAATTTTTAAAAAGAGAGATAGAGACATAGAGACAACTACAGCAACTGCTTCACCATTCACGGTTTCCCACAAGCAGGTAGGGACTGGGGACTTGAACCCAATCCTTGTGCACTGTAACATGTATGCTCAACTGGGTGTGCCACCACCAGGTCCCAAATATTTGTACTTTATTATTATCCTTTCATTTATTATTATTTATTATTTTAAGCAGAGCACTGCTTATAGTGGCGCTAGAGATTGAACCGGGGACCTTTGTATCTTAGGCAGGGAAATCTTTTTGCATAACCTTTATGCTATCTCCCCAGCCATGACTGAGTGTTCTTCATGAGTATTCTCAGGTCAGAGATAGAGCACATGCACTATATGCACAAGGATCCATGCTCGAGCCCATAGTCCTCACCTGCAAGGGGTAAGCTTAATGAGCAGTGAAATGATGCTACAGGTGTGTGTGTGTGTGTGTGTGTGTGTGTGTGTGTGTGTGTGTGTGTGTGTGTGTGTGTGTGTGTCTTCCCTCTGTCTCTATCAATTAAAAGACATTTTTAATATTTTAAAATTTTTTTTCCCTTTTGTTGCCCTTGTTGTTTATCATCATTGTTATTGTTGTTGCTATTGTTGTTGTTTTTGGATAGGACAAAGAGAAGTGGAGAGAGGAGGGATAGAGAGAATTTTGTGTTGTTGTGGTTGATGTCATTGTTGGATAGGACAGAGAGAAATGGAGAGAGGAGGGGAAGACAGAGAGGGGGAGAGAAAGATAGACACCTGCAGACCTGCTTCACTGACTGTGAAGTGACTCCCCTGCAGGTGGGGAGCCAGGGTCTCAAACCAGGATCCTGATGCTGGTCCATGCACTTTCTGCCATGTGCACTTAAACTGCTGTGCCACCGCCCAGCTCCCAAGAAAAGGTATTTTTAACTAAAACAGACACTTGGGCCAGAAGACTAGTTTACTGGGTAAAGTACATCCTTTGACATTCACACAAACCAAATTCAAGTTCCAGCACCATATGAGAGGTACTATGGCACTGAAGAGCATTCTGGCACTGTGGTATCACTGCCTCTTCTGACACACATGCATACACTCTCTCTGAATGAAAAGCAGTCTAGAGAAGTTAAATCACACATCACTAGAAGCTATGCAAAGTAATGATAACAAAGAGGCACCGTGATTTCAGTATACACAAGAAGGACCACGAGTGGCTGAACAAAATTTTATTTAAGCAAGATGGGAGGTTCGTCATCCTTCACAAATGTTATCTGGGGGAGACAGCGCCCTGCTTGGGGAAACGACTTCCTCTCAATGAGCTGTAGGTGTGCAGGGGTTCTTCTGTTAAGGACTTAAAGACTGGATTAAGAAATCCCCGAGGCCACACAGACATGGGCACCTGCTTACGCACTGGCGCAACCCCACAAGTGGCTCTGGTCTGGCTCCCAAATAGCACCTGGGGCTTGACCTTGGGCTTGGATTTTGCAGAGTTCTGAGAGAGCTGAGTCTTGACATCAAGCACAGGAGGAGATGGCTGTTTCCTTCCTGGTGACAACTTAGGGGCATCCTGGGAGGCCAGACTGGATATTGGCAGGGGGCGACGGGGGTGCAGCACCACCTTTGTCCTCAGGCTGCACCCACAGAGACAGGGCTCAGAGGCATAGCACCCAGCAGGGCAGAGCTTATCACCAGAAGAGTGAGAGGAGACAGCCCCGGAGATTCCTTTGTCCTTCCCACTCAACTCCTTGTGATGACAGGCTTTCCTAAAATAGAGAAGGGACATGGACCAACTGAAGAGGATGGAGGTTGAAGAAATCATGTTCACAAGGACCGGCTTAAGGATCCTGGCTCAAGCCCCCGGCTCAGATGGTGAAGCAGGTCTACAGGTGTCTATGTTTCTTTCCCCCTCTCTGTCTTCCCCTCCTCCCTCCATTTCTCTCTGTCCTATGTAACAACGACAACATCAATAACAACAACAATGATAACTACAACAATAAAAAAACAACAAGGGCAACAAAAGGGAAAATAAATAAATGAATATTTTAAAAAATAAATCATGTTAAGGGGGTTGGGCTATGGTGCAGCAGGATGAGTACACATGGCACAAAGCGTAAGGACCAGCGTAAGGATCCTAGTTCGAGCCCCTGGCTCCCCCACACACACACCTGCAAGGGGTCACCTCACAAGCAGTGAAACAGGTCTGCAGGTGTCTTATCTTTCTCTCCTCCCCTCTGTCTCCCCTACTTTTTCAATTTCTCTTTGTCCTATCAAACATCATCATCATCAATGGCAGCAATAACAGCAACAATAAGGGCAACAAAAATGGGGGGAAAATGGCCTCCAGGAGCAGTGGATTTGTGGTACAGGTATGGAGCCCCAGTGATAACACTGGAGGCAAAGGGGAAAAAAAGAAATTACGTTAAATGAAATAAACCAAAAATGTAAGCATGAAAACCAGATTATCTCACTCATAGGTAGAATCTAAGAAACAAGGACAGGAAGGGAAATCATAAAGCAAAACTTGGACTGGGTTTGCGGCATTACACTAAAGTAAAGGACTCTGGGGAAGGGTAATGCTTTGAGATCCTAGTGCATTATGGCAGCAAAGGACCTAAGTTGGAGGAGAGAATGTTTTGCAGATGCCTATCATGGGGAAATAAGAAATTGTACCTATGTGGCAACAACTGTATTGTAAACCATTAACTCCCAATAAAATAATACCAAATGAAAAGAGAATAAAAATAAAAACTAAAGTCAGGCAAGATCAGGGCTTCCTTTCCCCAACTCCATACTTACTCTGCCTTTTTCTGTAGAACATTCTTTTTCTGCAGGAGGCAAGACTTAGAGACAGATTTTCCAACAGGGTGTCTCTTCATTTTCTCTGAAAATGAACATACACACACATAGGAAACTGAGTTCTGGGGCTAGGTGGGAGAGAAAGTTGATAGCTAGGACTATTAATGATCTAGAGTTGCCAGGGAAGGGAAAGGAGAGTGAAGGACAAGAGAACAGAGATATCTCTAGAATTCTCTCTCCCAATCCTTGTCTCTAAATGAGGAATTGGACAGACTCCTCTTTTATACAGTCTGGTCCTGGAATTGACATGTTAGAGAAGAGGGGAGAAGAAGGATATAATTGAGGAGATGGGGGTACCTTTCTTCCCACCTCTTGCAGTGTCCTTTAAGTCACAAAATTCTAAATCGCTGATTGTCTTGCTCCCTGCTGTGATGTCATATAGTTCCTCAGACCCAAAGACTCCAGTGTTGAGGCACTTAACTGTGAAGTCCAGGTTCTCTGTGGAGCCTGCACAATCTGTCTCCTTTCTGGTAACAGACTAAAAGCGTCAGTTCTAGAAACATTTCAGGCTCTTTCTTACATTCACTACCCCTTGCCCAGCCCTGTGGGACCTCACAAGGAATATGGTGCTCTTCCTGCTCTTACGGAGTCTGCAGTCTAGTTGGGGAGAAGGACATATATCTACACTCCCATATGCTGGGTCACATAATACAGTCTGTTTCTGCAGGTGGCTGGGAGGGGGATGCCTCCAGAAAGCTTCCCAGGAAAGGGCAAATGGTAGAGCCTGAGTCAAGGATGGACAAGATTTGGATGAAAGTACAGGCAGAACATATGGGGTCAAAGGGCTGGAGAGATAGCATAGTGTTTCTGCAAAAGACTTGCATGCCTAAGGCTCCTGTGTCCCACGTTTAACTGCCGAGCACCACCATAAACCAGAGCTGAGCAGCATTCTGGTGAATAAATAAATGAATGAATAAATGAGTAAAACAAATATTTAAGAACAGGAGAGGAGCCAGGCAGTTGCACACCTTGTTAAGCACACATATAGGGTGCAAGGACTTAGCTTCAGCCCCCTAGTTCCCACCTGTGAGTCTTTTCACAAGTAGTGAAGCAGGTCTGTAAGGTGTCTCTCTGTCTCTCTCCCTATCTCCCCTACTTCAATTTCTTTCTTTTTTTTCTTTGTCTTTCTTTTTTTTATTTATATAAGGAAACATTGACAAGACCATAGGATAAGAGGGGTACAATTCCACACAATTCCCACTACCAGAACTCCGTATCCCATCCCCTCCCCTGATAACTTCCTTATTCTTTATCCCTCTGGGAGCATGGGAGAGTTGACCCGGGAGAGGAGAGAAACAAAGCTGCTGCTGCTCCATAGCCCCACCTCCAGAAGTCTTCAATTTATTTCTGTCCTATCCAATAAAATGGGGGGAAATGGACACCGGGAGCAATGGATTAGTAGTGTCAGCACTGAGCCTCAGTGATAAACCTGGAGACAAAAAAAAGTCTCTGTTGGGTGAGCTGAGCTAGAGGCCTAGATTAGTCATGGTCCCTGGTACACTTAAGTATGAAGAGTTGAAAGTTGGATAAAGGGTGAATTGGTTTCCTTCAGCTTCTGTAACCAATTATCATAATGTGTGGGGTTTAAGATAGTAGAAACATACCACCTAGGAAGCCAGGAATACAAAATCAATGGGTTGATAGGGTTGGTTTCTTTAAAAGAATGCACTGTCTTGTGGGCCTTCCTGTGACTTCGCCCTCACCATAAAGTATCACTGGTAGAGACAGCCCCAGTCTCTGAAGGGAGGCTGGGTCATCCTGCCCTGCCACTCAAGAAGACTGGCCCTGAAATGAGTGCAGCCTGCAATGCTCCCAGTTGTAGCCATGAACTGTGTGCTCAGACAGATTTGTGCAGTTGTGGGGGACTAAACCTGGGACTTTGAAGCCTTAGGCATGAATGCCTTTTTGCATAACCACTATACTGTTTCCCTTACCTGGGAAAACCATTCAACGCAATAGGGTGATCTCAACTTGTCTTGTGCTTTTAAGTGCCACCAATAGATTATTGGCTTCCAAAGGATTGTCTCCAGTCCAGATATGATTTCTGTTTGCCTGTCTCATGTCCCTGGATTTTTTTTCCACATTACTCACATGCTTAGCTGTCACACTGTATCCCTCATGATCTGAATGGCCTTATTCTGTAAACTTGATCTTCTACTTTCTCCATAAATGGCACCCCTTTGTACCCAACTGCTCAGGCTGAAAAATTCTGAAAGTTATCAGTGACTTTTTGGGGCGTGTATTTTGTGGGGAGGTGGGGGTGGGCAGAGAGAATTTGAAAGGTGTCAGGGAGATAGAGGAGAGAGAGACAGAGAGATACTTTCAGTACTTGTTTCACTGCTTGTGAACCATGAAACTTCCCCCAGAGGGTAAGCAGCAAGGGCTTGAACCTGGTTCCTTGTACATGGTAATGCATGTACTTACCAAGTTCCCTCCGTGATTTTTTTTCGTCACACCTCAAAAGCAGCTCATCATCAAATTATATTGGCTCTTATTTCATACTAGACCCCCAAACCAATAATTATTCACAATTTCTACTCTGACCTCTGATCTCATCTTCTCCCACTCTCTTCACTGCCAGTCCTCCAATAACCAATGATCCAAATTTATACTTACAAGGATCAGGACTGCTTCTGCTATCACATTCAAGGGATTTTCAGACTCCAGTCATTCAGCACTAGTCCTAAGAGTATTCTAAACAGTCAAATAACTTCTCACATGGGGATCCTCCTGCTCTTGATATCACTTGTGTATTCACAATTGCTTCATTCATGATCAGTTCAGACTTATTGAGTGTCTCCTTTGTGTCATATAGTCTCTTAGGTTTTAGGAAAATAAAGATGAATAAGAAATAGCCTTTATGTTGCATGTATTTTTTTTAAGTTTCATTATCTTTATTTATTGCATAGAAATGGTCAGAAATCAAGAGGGAAGGGGGAGATAGAAAAGAAGAGAGAGGGGGGTCGGGCTTTAGTGCAGCAGGTTAAGCACATATGGTGCAAAACTCAAGGATTGGCTTAAGGATCCCCACCTACAGAGGGGTCGCTTCACAAGCGGTAAAGCAGGCCTGCAGGTGTGTATATTTCTCTCCCCATCTCTGTCTTCCCCTTCTTTCTCCATTTCTCTCTGTCTGATCTGGCAACAACAACATCAATAACAACAATAATAATAACCACAATAATGATAAAAACAACAAGGGTAACAAAGAGACAGCTACAACCCTGCTTCACCACTCACAAAGATTTCCCCCTGCAGGTGGGGACTGGGGGCTTGATCTTGGGTTTTGGGGCACTCTAATATGTGCACTCAATCATGTTCATGACCACCAGCCCCATGTGTTCCTAATCTAGTAGGAAACATGGACAGACAAAAAGCACAAGATCTAGGCATAAGGGGCTATCTTCTTGATTCCCAGAGAAGGAGTCACCTTCTCAACCCCCTCAATTATCAAAGAAGATAACTCCAACCCATTCTTTCCTCCTACTATTCCATCATCACCCAGGGTTTCTTTCAACCCAGGCAAATCTCTGTTGGGATTCTGCTGCTCTGTGTATCCTACCCAGTGGTGATGATTACTATATGTATTTTAATTGTATCCAGTCAGAAAAATTGATTTTGTGGGCCAGATAAATAGCTCATTGGTAGCATGCCTGCCCTGCCACATGTGTAACTAAGTTTTAAACCATGTCACTACATGGGAATTATGGTGATAATTTCGCTGCTGTGATGTCTCCCCTCTCTCCACACAAATTTTATGTGAATGAAAAGTGATGCAGAGCAGTGTAAGCATGCATGCATGGGGTCTCACTACACATACACTTAACTTTATTCAACAAATACTAAAAGAGGTACTTGTTGGGTAATTGTGCAGATACCCTCAGGGTATCGCCCATTCCCGCGAGAGCTGAAACCCTATCCACCCCACCCCCCACCCCCGTGCTTTCTTCCCTCCACCCCCTTTTTTTCTAGCCAATCCAGTCCCGACTTGCCACTTCCGGAATTTCTCTCATGAAAGCTCTCCCACTTCCGCCTCTCTCTTTTTCTTGCCTTTTTCCTGGATTCGGTGACCTCACTCAGAGAAGGGTTGCTGCACATAGGGAGACAGACATTTTGCTGGCTCCACGTGGCCCGACTGCTGTGCCCACACCCAATTCTGAGGTACCCAAGTGAATAAAGATTTGTGTTCCCGCTCTGCTCTGGTCTCTTCTCTCTCCCTCGCCACAACCCAACTGGTACTGAGAACACTGTTGCCTGAGAACAAAGTGGACAAAGCGGACAAAGCAGAAGCCTTTCCTGTTATAGTAGCTATTTTCTAGCTGGAGAAACAGATAATTACCAATGAAGAAAATATAATTTTAGTGTGGCCAATGGTATGAAGAAAAATTAACTCAGGTAAGGGAATGGAAAATGAGAGGTACCGTTTCAGATGGAATCATCATGAAGCCCCTGTGAGAAGGTGACGGCTATGAGGGGAAGTACATAGCTCACTGGGAGAGTGATTTCCTGAGTGAGACAATTCAAAGAAATTACATTTCAAAGCCCCAGAAAGATAAGGTTTGTATTCACAAAACAAACATAGGATGTAATTTTTTTTAAGGAACAGGGAACAAATTTAAAATGGTTCAGAATTTTAAAAATCAGTAGTAGGGCAGATGATCAAGCTGATAAAAACCTAAAGTAGAATAAACAATATATATAGTGAGTGATAATAGTAGGAGAAAGATGCAAAAATTAGAAGATGAGCAGGGAAACAGAAGGTTATATAAAAAGACTACTGTACCTGAGGCTTTAAAGTCCCAGGTTCAATTCCTCACACCACCATAAGCTAGAGCTGAGCAGTGCTCTGGTAAAAGAAGGAGAAGGAAGAGGAAGAGGAGGGAGAGGAAGAAAAGGAAAAGGAGGAGATTTAAAGCTCATAGGATCAAACCTACTGGAAAATATATAATGAATAGGGTAGATAGCATAATGGTTATGCAAAGAGACTTTCATGACTGAGGTTCCTAAGTCTCGGGTTCAATCCCTTACACTACCATAAGCCAGAGCTGAGCAGTGCTCCAGTTAAATAAATAAATAAATAGAAAATTATAGCTTTTTTCTGATCCATCAACAGTCATAAATTACTGCTGTAGTTTTTAAGTCTCTTGAGTTTTGAGCTAATCAGAACAGTGCCAAACAGATAATGAAACTTCCCAGATTAAAAGATATGAGTTGCCAGATTTGAAAAGACCTGAGGGCCAAACAGAAGAAAGAACTACTTCAGGGTACACCATGAGAAATTTTATAACAAAAGAATTAAGCAACAATTCTTTTTTTTTAAAATGATAGTAGTGAGGGTCAAGTGAAACAGGGAAATTAACAGAAGAGCATATATTGGACAGGGGTGGGTAGCATACTGGTTATGCAAAAGACTTCCATGTCTGAGGTCCCAAAGTCTCAAATAGAATGCCCTGTACCTGGAGTAGGGCACCAAAGTAAAAACCCTGGGTTGAGGGTGAAGGTGAATGTTCAGCTTCATGGGGTGGGGGTGGGGGGGTGGGATGGGACACAGTGTTTTGGTGGTGGGAGTGGTGTTTATGTACACTCCTATTAATTTGTAGTCATATAAATGACTATTTAATTAATATGAGGGGAAATTGATTGTATGTCTCAAACTTTTTAAAGCACAGACTGAGACTTCTTAATATATAGGCTGAGACTTTGTTATGTTAACTCTCTTAAAAGCCTAGACCAGGGAGAACAGAAGCAACCAGTGTGGCACAGCTGTATATAAATAATGTCAGAGGACATAAATTATGGTGATGTTGTGTATGATACAGGAAATCCTAACAAAGGGATTTTTCAAAGGTAACCCAATTGCCAAATAATGCGATTATAGCAAAAACTATCTTTTGTCTTCTTAACCCTAAGACAGCAGGAACCTCCCACTTCCTCTATAGAGCCTATATTTCCCCAAGTCCTGGAACCTCTAGGGTGGGGCTCACTTTCCTGCATGCTTCTGTCAATTCATAACAAATGATATTGCATCCACCGATCCCAACCTAATCAACACAACAAGTACCACCACCTCAGCATGCTTCACTTCAGATTGTGTCCAGAGACATCAGGCATGGAATGTCAATCTTTCAGCCTCATTAATCTGGTGAGACCTTTCCTTTCATGGTATTCTCTAATTCCATTCCAGGAGATTCACTTCCTAACAAAGTCCCAAAACCTAGATATAGACCAGGTCCCATGAGATAGAGCATATGTTCACATGTATCCATAAATTAGGGCAAAATATATACGTGAAAGCAAAAGTGCACAATAGTCTGCAGTGAGTCAGTTTAAAGTTCCTAATGAAATAGTATCTAATTAGACTTAGATACCCTCCTCACCTACTTCCTATTATAGTTCTCTCACTTACTCCAAAGCTAACCTTATCAAAGCAAGGACTGCAAAAGTTGTATAAGAGCAAGAGACTGGCATACTTTAATGATGACTCTTTAGTCACTATCAGGCCACCTTATCAGCGGGGGCCCTATTCGGGGAGTCCTGAGATTCCCAAACAGACATGATTGGCCTAGACCGCAAATAAATCCCTCTCTCCATTGTTACTGGTCATCTCTATCAGGAACAACAAAATAGACCCCTTTGTGGCCCCCCCCATAGGAATTTGCCCTCAACTGGATCAACAATGGTAGAGAATATTCCGTCCTCCGAAGGGAGGCTGGACAATATACTCTATGCTACACCTGAGGAAGATGGGTCTATATTGGGGCAGCCTGAAATGTTCCTACACGTGACCACAGAATGTGAGTTCAGATCTACAGGGATGCAGAGGTCACATAGGCTCCTAAGCTGAATATGGGTCCCAGACCAAATTGAATCGATGGGGTTTAGTCAACAATATTTATACCCCTTTCCCATATTAGGGAGCTACTCTCTTCCCTGATCCAGCTGTCTGTTCCTTTTCTAGCCATAACATCATCTCCCCAGACAATAATTAGGATCCACCTGCATATCAGATTTCAGGCTCAGGAAAAAAAAAAAAACTAGTATAGCCAAAGGCCCTTTGGAATATAACTAAAATATGCCTACTAGCTATCTATAAAATGGAGGACCCCCCAACTCTTCATCCACACTATTCCAGCCTCTAGGTCCATGATTGTTTAACAATTTGTTTGGCTTTGTATGTTAACTCTCTTTTCAGCCACCAGGTTCCAGATGCTAGCATGATGCTGACCAGACTTTCCTGGACAGACAACCCCACCAATATGTCCTGGAGCTTTGCTTTCGCAGAGCCCCACCTTACTAGGGAAAGAGAGAGACTGGCTGGGAGTATGGATCAACCAGTTAACACACATGTTCAGCAGGGAAGCAATTACAGAAGCCAGACCTTCCACTTTCTACACCCCACAATGACCTTGGGTCCATACTCCCAGAGGGATAAAGAATAGGAAGGCTATGAGGGCACGGGGTTGGGGTATGGAGATTTGATGGTGGGAATTGTGTGGAATTGTACTTCTCTTATCCTATGGTTTTGTCAGTGTTTCCTTTTTATAAATAAAAAATTTTAAAAATTAAAAAATCCAACAAAATAAAAAATTTAAAAGTACAATTTAAAAAAAAGAATCCCCTTTACCACCATAAGCCAGAACTCAGCAGTACTCTAGTAAAAAAAAAAAAAAAAAGAGAGAGAGAGAGAGAGAGAGAGAGAGGAGAAGAAAGAGGAGAAGAAGAAGAAGGAAGGGGAGGACAAAGAAGGGGAGAGGAGGGGAGTGGAGTGGAGGGGAGGGAACATTCTTCACGTTTCAACCCAATTTTTCCAACACCACTTGTTGAAGAGACTCTCCTTCCATATAATAATTTGAGCTCCCTTGTTAAACATTACATGACCATAGGTGTGTGGCCTTATTTCTGGGTTCTCAACTCTATTCCTTTAATCACTGTGTCTATTTTTGTTCCAGAAATTTTTGATTACACTGGCCCTATAATATAGTTTGAGGTCTGGGAGCATGATGCCTCCAGTTATGTTCTATTTTGGTGATTCTAGGTGTTTTCTGGTTCCAGATAAACTTTTGTAGCTTTGGCCTGTTCCTTAAAAATCAAAAACATGGGAGTCTGGCAGTAGTGCAACAGGTTAAGCTAATGTGGCACAAAGCACAAGGACCAGCCTAAGGATCCCAGTTCTACTCCCCGGCTCCCCACCTGCAGGGGAGTCACTTCACAGGCAGTGAAGCAGGTCTGAGGGTGTCTATCTTTTTCTCCCTGTCTGTCTTCCCCTCCTCTCTCCATTTCTCTCTGTCCTATCTAACAATGATGACATCAACAATAATAAGTACAACAACAACAAGGGCAACAAAAAGGGAAAAATAAATATAAAGTTAAAAAAAAATAAAAAAACAAACAAACAAAAAAACTGGGTAGGACCTTGATGGTGACTGTATTAAATTTGTATATGATGCTGGGTAGAATATTCATTTTGATGATATTTATTCTTTTAGTCCATGAACATGGGGTATCTTTCCAGTTCTTTATAATTTTTTTCTGTTTCCTTGAATAGTGTCTCATAATTTTCAGTATATAAGTCACTTCTTTTCTTAGGTTTATTCCTAAGCATTTATTTTATTGTTTTTTTTTTTCTGCAATAGTAAATGGGACTAATTTTTGGATTCTTTTTTTTATTTCTTTATTGGAATTAATGTTTTACATTTGACAATAAATACAATAGTTTGTACATGCATAACATTTCCCAGTTTTCCACATAACAGTACAATCCCCACTAGGTCCTCTGTCATCCTTCTTGGATCTGTATCCTTCTTGGATCTCCCCACCCACTCACACCAGAGTCTTTTGCTTTGGTGCAATACACCAACTCCAGTTCAGGTTCTACTTGTGTTTTCTTTTCTGATCTTGTTTTTCAACTTGTGCCTGAGAGTGAGATCATCCCATATTCATCTTTCTGTTTCTGACTTACTTCACTTAACATGAATTTCTCAAGCTCCATCCAAGATCGGCTGAAAATGGTAAAGTCACCATTTTTTATAGCTGAGTAGTATTACATTGTGTATATAGACCACAACTTGCTCAGCCACTCATCTGTTGTTGGACACCTGGGTTGCTTTCAGGTTTTCTCTATTACAAATTGTGCTGCTAAGAACATATGTGTACACAGATCTTTTTGGATGGGTGTGTTGGGTTCCTTAGGATATATCCCCAGGAGAGGAATTGCAGGGTCATAGGGTAGGTCCATTTCTAGCCTTCTGTGAGTTCTCCAGACTGTTCTCCACAGAGGTTGGATCAATTTACATTCCCACCAACAGTGAAGGAGGGTTCCTTTGACCCCACAACCTCTCCAGCATTTGCTGCTGTTACCTTTTCTGATGTATGACAGTCTCACAGGAGTGAAGTGGTATCTCATTGTTGTCTTTATTTGCATTTCTCTGACAATCAAAGACTTGGAGCATTTTTTCATGTGTTTCTCGGCCTTTTGGATCTCTTCTGTGGTGAATTTTCTGTCCATGTCCTCTCCCCATTTTTGGATGGGGTTATTTGTTGTCTTGTTGTTCAGTTTGGCAAGCTCTTTATATATTCTGGCTATTAGCCTCTTGTATGATATATGGCATGTAAAGATCTCCCATTCTGTGAGGGGTCTCTTGGTTTGGGTAGTAGTTTTTTTTTTTTTTTTTTAGCTGTGCAGGGATTTTTCTTTTTTTTAATATTTTATTTATTTTATTTTGGAGAGAGATTCAGAGAGAGAGACACACATACACACACACACAGTGAAACACCAGAGCACTGCTCAGCTCTGGTTTATGGTGGTGTGGGGAATTGAAATTGGGATTTAGGAGCCTCAGGCATGAGAGTCTGTTTGCATAACCATTATGCTATCTCCCCTGCCCTGGATTTCTTCTTCATCTGACTTTTGTATGTTAATTTTGTAACCTGCCGTCTTACTATATTGCCTGATAATTTTCAGGAACTTCTTGCTGGATTCTTTAGGTTTTTGTTTGTTTGTTTGTTTTTGTTTATGCCTCCAGGGTTATCATTGGGACTTGGTACTGGCACTAGGAATCCACTGCTCCTGGTGGCCAGCTTTTCCATTTTATTAGATAGGATAATTTGAGAAAGAAGGGGGAGGCAGAGAGGGAGAGAGACAGAGAGACACCTACAGACATGCTTCACCACCTGTGAAGCATTACCCCTGCCGACAGGGAGCCAGGGAATCAAACCTAGATCCTTGCACAGGTCCCTCCACAAAGTGCTATGTGCGCTTAACCAGGTAAGCCACTTCCCAGCCCCTTTTTTAGGTTTTTCTATGTATACTATCATATCATTTGCAAATAGTGACATTTTGATCTCTTCTCTTTCAATCTGAGTTCCTTTAATTCCTAGTTCTTGCCTGATTGCTATGGCAACAACTTCCAACACTATGTTGAATAGTAATGGTGACAATGGGCAGCCCTGTCTAGTACCTGATCTAAGTGGGAATGCTTCCAGTTTCTCACCATTGAGTATATTGTTGGTTGTAGGTTTGCTCTATATGGACTCCACTAGGTTAAGGTATTTTCCATCTATTCCCATTTTTGTAGTAGTTTGATCATGAAGGGAAGTTGGATTTTGTCAAAGGCTTTCACTGCATTTACTGAGATAACCATATGGTTTTGGTTTTTCTTTTATTGATGTGGTGGGTTATATTTATCAGTTTACATATATTGAACCAGCCTTGCATCCCTGGGATAAATCCCACTTGGTCATGATGTACAATCTTTTTAATATACTTCTGTATCTAGTAAGCTAAAATTTTGTTCTAAATTTTAGCATCTATATTCATCAGAGATATTGGTCTGTAGTTTGTTGTTGTTGTGTCCCTGTCTGCTTTTGGTATTAGAGTGATGTTGGCTTCATAGAAGGTAGAACAGAGTATTCCTGTGTCTTCAATCTTTTGGAAGAACTTTAAAAATATAGATATTAACTCTTCCTTGAAGGTTTTGCACAATTCATTTGTAAAAACATCTAGTCCAAGACTCTTATTGTTGGGAAGATTCTTGATAACTCTTTCAATTTCTTTGGCTATGATTGGCCTGTTAACATTTTCTAGTTCCTCTTAGTTCAATTTTGGAAGTTTTTATGTTTCTAGGAACTTTTCCATTTCTTCCAGGATCTTTAGCTTGGTGGAATACAGTTGTTCATAGAAGCCACACGATACTTTGGATTTCTGTGGTGTCTGTTGTGATATCTTCTCTTTCATTTACATCATATTTATTTTAATCATATATATATATGTTAGTGAGTCTGGCCAAGCATTTGTCAATTTTGTTTATCCTTTCAAAGAATCAACATTTGGCTTTGTTGATTTTCAGTATGGTTCTCTTATTTTTTTATTATGTTACTGATTTCTGCCCTAATTTTAGTTATTTCAATCCTTCTGGTTGCTTTGGGGATCCTTTGTTCTTCTTCTAAATCCTTAAGGTATGTAGTCAGCATTTTTATTTGAACTTCTTCTTGCTTCCTAATGTGTGCCTGTATGTCTATGAATTTCCCTCCTAGTACTGCTTTAGCTGTGTCCCAAATATTTTCATAGCTTGTGTCTTCATTTTCACTTCATAAACATTTTAATTTATTCCTTAATTTCTTATTTGAACCAGTAGTTATTAAGTAGTATATTATTGGCTTTCCATATTTTAGCTTTTACTAATTTTCTGTTTCTTGTTAAGTGTGAGTTTAATTTCATTGTGGTCTGAGAAGATGCTTGGGATGATCTTTAATTTATTGACACTATCTTTGTGACCTAACATATGGTTTAACCCTGAGAATGTCCCCTGTGGACCCAAGTATATTATGTACCCCTGTTTCTTGGGGTGAAGAACTCTCATAATTTATAGTAGATCTAATCTATCTAACTCTTCATTTAATTATTTTGTTTCTTAGTTAATTTTCTGCCAGGTTGATCTGTCAGTTTGAGAAAGTGGGATGTTGGATATCTTCTACTATTACTATGTTGCTGTTGATATATTTTTGTAGCTTTCTCAGTAGATATTTGTCCTATTCAGGGAGCCCATCACTGGGTGCATAGATATTAATAATTGTTAAGTCCTCTTGTTGACTTATCCTGATCATAATGTAATGTCCATCCATATCTTTTGTTACTTCATTTATTTCAAAGTATTGTGTCAGAAATGAGATGTTGTTCTTGCATATTTTTTTGTTTTTTTCAAGTTTTTCACTTTGTTTTTCTATTTCCCCCTCCCCTATCGAGTTCTGTCTCTTTTTTTAATTTATTTTTTATTTAAGAAAGGATAAATTAACAAAACCATAGGATAGGAGGGGTACAACTCCACACAACTCCCACCACCCAATCTCCATATCCCATCCCCTCCCCTGATAGCTTTCCCATTCTCTATCCCTTTGGGAGCATGTACCCAGGGTCATTGTGGGTTGCAGAAGGTGGAATGTTCTTGCATTTTTCTTTCATTGTTCATTAGCCTATAAGATAGTTTTCCATCTTTTCAATTGAATCTGTGTTTGTCCTGTCGAATTAGGTGGGATTCCTGCAGACAAAATATGGTTGGGTTCTATGTTCTGATCCATCCTCCTCTGTGCCTCTTACTGGGCAAATTCAGGCCACTGACATTTGTTGATATTATGGAATTAAGATATTTCAGTGCTGAACACAGCAGGACTAGAATGACTTCAGAAACCCACCAAACCACCTGTGAGTGCAAACACGTGTGGCTCATGGACAGGGAGGAGCCTAAGGAGAGATTGAGCGGCTGGTAATAGTTCAAGAGTTTGCTAATTGAGGAATCACCTCCAGTCTGTTTTACCAACAAAAAGACCGCTGAAGGAGGAGAGGACTCCCCTAAGACTCACCAAATGCAACTCTGAGTCTCCATTTCTACTGCCCTCAGAGGCTGGAGCAGCAGAGAGGAGGACCTGTGCTGACATCTGGGAACAGAGAATTGACCAGGAAACTCAGGAGAAGAGCTACACCTCAGTGGCCATGTCTTTGATTGTCAGAGAAATGCAAATAAAGACAACAATGAGATACCACTTCACTCCTGTGAGACTGTCATACATCAGAAAAGGTAACAGCAGCAAATGCTGGAGAGGTTGTGGGGTCAAAGGAACCCTCCTTCACTGTTGGTGGGAATGTAAATTGATCCAACCTCTGTGGAGAACAGTCTGGAGAACTCACAGAAGGCTAGAAATGGACCTACCCTATGACCCTGCAATTCCTCTCCTGGGGATATATCCTAAGGAACCCAACACACCCATCCAAAAAGATCTGTGTACACATATGTTCTTAGCAGCACAATTTGTAATAGAGAAAACCTGAAAGCAACCCAGGTGTCCAACAACAGATGAGTGGCTGAGCAAGTTGTAGTATATATATACAGCTATTAAAAATGATGACTTCATCACTTTCAGTGCATCTTGGATGGAGCTTGAAGAAATGTTAAGTAAAATAAGTCAGAAACAGAAAGATGAATATGGGATGATCTCACTCTCAGGCACAAGTTAAAAAACAAATCACAAGAGAAAACACAAGTAGGACCTGAACTGGAGTTGGTGTATTGCACCAAAGCAAAAGACTCTGGTGTGAGTGGGTGGGGAGAATACAGATCCAAGAAGAATGACAGAGGACCTAGTGGGGATTGTATTGTTATGTGGAAAACTGGGAAATGTTATGCATGTACAAACTATTGCATTTATTGTCAAATGTAAAGCATTAATCACCCAATAAAGAATTTTTTTTTTTAACCAGAGCACTGGCTTATGGTGGTGTGGGGGACTGAACCTCAGACTTGAGCACCTCAGACATAAAAGTCTCTTTGCATAACCATTATGCTATATCCCCACCTTAATAAAGAAATTTTTTAAAAAGATATTTCAGTGCCATTATTCTAAGCTTTTATGAGTGTTCTAATATATGGCATATTTTTGGTGATGTTGTTATTGTTTATAGGAGACCTTTTAGACCCTCTTGTGGAACAAGTTGGGAGAGAGTTGATTCCTTCAAGTGTTGCTTGTCTGAGAAGTTTTTTATCCCTCCATCTAGTCTGAATGACAGGTTAGCATAATAACAGTATTCTTGGCTGAAAGCCTTTCTCATGGAGCACTTGATACATATTTTGCCATTTTCTTCTGTCTTTTAGAGTTTGTGTGGAGAAATCTGTTAATAATCTTATGAGTTTTCCTCTATATATGACTCTTCATTTTTCTCTTGTAGCCTCCAGAATCCTTTCTTTATCTTTACTCCTGACCATTCTAACTACAGTGTGTCTTGGTATATGTAGGTCCGGCTTGATTATGTTTGAGACTCTCTGACCTCCTTGGATCTTTATGTCCTTTCTTTTGTTTAAAGTGGAGAATATTTCTTCTATTGTCTCCTGTATTAGGTTTTATTGCCTTCCTTTCTTCCTCTAGCAAGCCAATAATGCATATATTATTTATTTTACTGTCATCCTATATATCTCTGTTATTTTCAATGTCTCCTAATTTATTTTTTGGTTCTTTTACTTCTTTCTTAGTTTTCTCTAATTCATCCTCAATCTTGCTAATTCTGTTTTCTGCTTCAGTTATTTTGCTCTCACTTTTCTCACCTGTTTTCTTTAGTTCACCTATTTTTTTTTTTTTACCCTGCTTAGTTACTGTGGTTGCATGTTAGGCTATTTGAACTATTAACTCAGATATTTCAGTTTCTAGCTCTCTAATCACTTCAGGATAGTTTGTATGTTCTTTCAGAGTCTCATGTGTTGTTTATCCATTTCTGATAATATTTCCCTCAAAGTTCTCCTCACTCCTTTGATGAGTGCTTCGATTAGTGTTTGGATGTCTTCTTCATTCTTATTTGCTTTGACTTGTTGGGATTTTTTTTTCCGGGCTTCTGTCCTGGTTCATTTATGCTATGTTTCTTTTTGGTTTGACCGTTGTATTTGGTGACCTTTGAAATTTGTGTTCTGAGGGCTGCTGTCTAGGCACTGTGTGAGGTAACTTCTGGCCTTTGGTTCCTCAATTCCCAAAGTCAACATACCTTGGTGTGTGCAGTTGATGGAGTTATTATTCTAATGGTGACACCACTGCTTTAGGAAAATGAGAGTAGCATTTCTTGTGTTCAAATTGAGGAGAGAAGTAGATGACTGGAACAGCAAGATGGTACCTGCATATGCTGAGTACAGTTTCTAAAGTCTTGAAGGGTCTCCCTGTAACCTACTTGCAACCCACTTATCACACTTGCCTGGATTGACTTGTGTCTGAGTTACTTAAGAGTTCCATGTTTTAAATTATAACAAGTTTTTGTTTGTTTGTTTTTGCTTCACCTCAATCCCTAGGGTGAAATTTTCAGGTGATTTTTTTCCTAGTTTATCAGGAGTGCTATATGAACAGGCTGATACTCCATAGGCATGTCTCTAAAGTTTAAACCATGCAGAAAACTGAAACTGAACCACTACATTTACTAGACACAAAAGTAAATTCCAAATGGATCAAGAACTTGAATGTTAGACCAGAAACTATCACATGGGCAGAGGAAAATATTGGCGTCATTTTGTTCCATCTACATTTTATAGGTATCTTCAATAATACAAACCTAATTGCAAAGGAGACAAAATAAAAGTAAATAAATAAACCCATGGAGCTATATTAAATGGATAAGTTTCTGCATGTCGAAAGAAACCTCCACCCAAATAAAGAGACCCCTTACAGAATGGTGGAAGGTCTTTACATGCCATACATCAGACAAAAGGCTAATAACCAAAATTTATAAAGAGTTCACCAAATTCAGCAACAGCAACAACAAAAATAACCCCACCCAAAAATGGGGATAGGATATGAACAGAATATTCACCAAAGAAGAAATCTGAAAGGCCAACAGACATATGAAAAAATGCTCCAAGTCATTGATTATGAGAGAGATGCAAATAAAGACAATAATGAGATGCCCCCCCCCACACCCCGTGAGAATGCCATAAATCAGAAACAATAGCAAAAACAAATGCTGGAGAGGTTATGGGACAAAGGAACCCTTCTGTACTGCTGATGGAAATGTAAATTGATCCAACCCCTGTGGAGAGCAGTCCACAGGCTAGAAATGGACTTACCCTATGACCTTGTAATTCCTGTCCTAGGGATATATCCTAAGGAATCAAACATGTCAATCAAAAAGATATGCCTATACTTATATTCATAGCAGCACAATTTGTAGTAACCAAAACCTGAAAGCAACCCAGGTGTCCAACAATAGATGAGTGGCTGAGTAAGTTGTGGTCTTTATACACAATGGAATATTACTCAGCTATTAAAAATAGTAAATTCACCTTCTTCTTCTCCTTCTCCTCCTCCTCCTCCTCCTCTTCCTCCTCCTCCTTCTCCTCCTCCTCCTCCTCCTTCTTCTGCTCATTCTTCTTCTTCTTCTGTTGTTGTTAATTCACCTTCTTTACCTCATCTTGGATGGAGCTTGAAGGAATCATCTTAAGTGAAATAAGGACAAATATGGAATGATCTCACTCATAGACAGAAGTTGAGAACAAAAGTGGAAACACAAAGCAGAACTTGGATTGGGTTTGGAGTATTGTACTAAAGTAAAAGACTCTGGGGTGAGGGTGGGTTTTCAGGTCCACACAGAGGTGTAAAGGTGGAGACATAGACCTCAGACGGTGGGAATGATGTTAAAATATAGTCATATTAACTTGTAATCTTATAAATCACTACTTAGTATGTGAAGGGAAAAATAGATTGAATGCTTCAAGTTCTTTAACTGCCTAGATTTTAGTTCTGAGTATATATTTCTTTAGTCTAAGCATTTAATGTTCCAAATTTGTATACTTATTCAATTCTGACACTGGTCTTAAATGGTTTTTTGTTTAATTTTCTTTATTTATTAGTTTATTGGATAGAGATAGCCAGAAATTGAGAGGGAAGGGGGTGATAGAGATGGAGAGAGACAGAGACACACCTGCAACACTGATTCATCACTCACAAAGCTTTCCTCCTTCAGGTGGGGATCAGGAGTTTGAATCCATATCCTTGTGCATAGTAACATGTTAGTTCGACCAAGAGTGCCACCACCTGGCCCCCACTGGGCTTAACTTGTTAAGTCATTTCTAAAAATAAGCTTTTCCCCCCCAAATACTAAGTTATCTACAACCTTAGACCAGAATTATCTGGTCTTCTCAGTATCTAAGATAGTTATCCTTGGATTCCATAGGTAATATGGGCCTAGTTCTCTAATAGATCCATCTCTCCACCATCACTGTTCATTTCCATTAAGAACATCATCACAAGCCCTCTTATGTGCCTATGCAGGACCTTGCCCTCACTGTCAAATAACAATGGTAAGGACTGTCCCATTCTCCCAAGGGAAGCTGGGTCATCCTACTCTGCCACACCAGCATTACTGTCAACCCTTGATAATCTTAGAAGAAACACTGTATGCAGTTGGCCAAGAGATATACTGGCAAAAAAAAAAAATACATATCAACTAAAGGACAATTCTTGTCCCTATGACAACCTTTATTAGAATCATCAAACAAGTAAATGTAGTAAAACTTATGATTGACTTAGATCCCACTAAAATCTGAGGTGTATTTCCTCAGATTTTAATTTGAGGCCAGACCCCATAAACCTAGTACTGGTATGGATACAATAAATGACACCCAACACTTTAACAACTGGGAGAAAGTCTAAACCCACCAGATAAAGAAGGGACTACAAGGGAGTCAGACGGTGGCGCGGTGGGTTAAGCGCACATGATGCAAAGCGTAAGGACTGTCATAAGGATCCCGATTCAAGCCCCCGGCTTCCCACCTGCAGGGGAGTCACTTCACAAGTGGTGAAGCAGGTCTGCAGGTGTCTGTCTTTCTCTCCTCCTCTGTCTTCCCCTCCTCTCTTCATTTCTCTCTGTCCTATCCAACAACAATGACATCAATAACCACAACAATGTTAAACAACAAGAGCAACAAAAGAAGAAGAAGAAGAAGAAGAAGAAGAAGAAGAAGAAGAAGAAGAAGAAGAAGAAGAAGAAGAAGAAGAAGAAGAAGAAGAAGAAGAAGAAGACGGAGAAGAAGAAGGGATTACAAAAGCTGGATGGGGCAAGAGACTGGCTCCCTTTTTGGTCAATACCAGGCCATCCCATCATTTGGGGCCCTAGTCAGGAAATTCCTGGATTCCACATAGATATGATGGGCCTAGACCTCTAGTGGATGCCTCTCTCCAACATCACTTGTCATTTCCATCAGGAACATCATTAGAAGCCCTGTTGCAGGCTTTCTCAGGACCTTGCCCTCACTATAGAGCAGCAATGGAGAGACTGCCTCACTCTCTGAAGGGAGGCTGGGTCATCTTACCCTACTACTTGAGAAAGACTGGTCCTGAAATGAGTGCAGCCTACAATGTTCCCACCTGTGACTATAAACTACAAGTTCAGAATGACAGGGACTCAGAGGTTACACAGTCTCCTATGTCAAATGTGAATTCATATGGACCCTAGGTCAGATCAATGGAGTAAACAGGTCATTGTATTTATATATTTTCTTCAAGTTTGGTAGCTACTATCTGCCCTAATCCTGCTTTCTAGCCCTATTTAAACTCTCACACCATCTTCCTAGAGAATATTTTTAGGCCAGCTTCATGTTAGCTGTCAAGCTCAAGCAAAAATTACAAAAGTCATGGGCTCCTAGGAACATACCTAAAATAGACTTAGTTTCTTTCCACCCTAATATCCCTACTCTCATCTGCTCTATTCTTATTTTATGGTATCTGTTTGTTAAACATTTTTTCCTGCTTTATATCTTATTGCATTTCATCCACCAAGATGCAGATGCTAGCCACTATGATTCCATCCTGACCTCCCTGGGCATATACTGTGTCCTGGGACCTCCTCTATAAAACTGTACCCCACTAGGGAAAGATAGAAACAGGCTGAAGGTATGGATCGACCTGCTAATATCCATGTCCAGCAGAGAGGCAGCAGCAGTGGGCAGAACTCCCACCTTCTTCACCCCATAAAAAGTTTTGGTCTACACTCCCAGAGGAGGAAATGGTAGGGGGAGATAACTGAAGGGCTGTGAACCCTAATTCCATTGGAACCCAGAGAGAGAAGAGGAAAGAGGGAAGGATATTCTGAAGTGATAACAAATGTAAGTGTGACTTGGAGGGGAGGAGAGGGCAGGGCCACGGAAAAAAATGTATATATATGGTTAGTTAGTTATAGAAATGATGGTCGGCCCATGTCTGTGGCCTTGGGAGAACTACTGCAATTTCCCATGGAGGGAGTGGGAATGCAGAACTCTGATAGTGGGAACAGTGTGGAATTGCACCCCTGTTGTCCCATAATTTTGTAAATCAAAATTAAGTCACTAATAAAATTTTTTTAAAAATTAAAAGTTAAGGGGCCAGGCGGTAGCGCACCTGTTTAAACACACTCATTAAAGTGTGCAAGGACCTGGGTTCAAGCCCCTGGTCCCCACCTGCAGGGGGTAAGTTTCACAAGTGGTGAAACAGGTCTACAGGTGTCTGTCTCTTTCCCTTTCTATCACCCTCCCCTCTCAACTTCTCTCTGTCTCTGCCCAATAATAGGTAAAATAAATAAAAATATTTTTAAAAATTAAAAAATTAAAAGTTAAATTACTAATAATTTTTTTTTAAAAATCAATGTAACAGTGATTTTTCTTTTTTTTTAAATTTTTTATTTAAGAAAGGATTAATGAACAAAACCATAAGGTAGGAGGGGTACAACTCCACACAATTCCCACCACCCAATCTCCATAACCCACCCCCTCCCATGATAGCTTTCCCATTCTCTAGCCCTCTGGGAGCATGGACCCAGGGTCATTGAGGGTTGCAGAAGGTAGAAGGTCTGGCTTCTGTAATTGCTTCCCCGCTGAACATGGGCGTTGACTGGTCGGTCCATACTCCCAGTCTGCCTCTCTCTTTCCCTAGTAGGGTGTGTCTCTGGGGAAGCTGAGCTCCAGGACACATTGGTGGGGTCTTCAATCCAGGGAAGCCTGGCCAGCATCCTGGTGGCATCTGGAACCTGGTGATTGAAAAGAGAGTTAACATACAAAGCCAAACAATTTGTTGAGCAATCATGGATCCCAAGCTTGGAATAGTGGAGAGGAAGTGTTAGAGAGGTACTCACTGCAAACTCTAGTGTACTTCTGCTTTCAGGTATATATTTTGCAGTAGTTTATGGATACGTGTGAACATAAGCTCTCTCTCACAGAAACTGGTGATATCTAGGTTATGGGACTTTGTTAGAAAGTGAACCACCTGAAATTAGAGTGTACTATAAAAGGAAAGGTCTCACCCGAGTAATGAAGCTGAAGGGTTGTCATTCCACACGTGAAGTCTCTGGACACAGTTTGAGGTGAAGCATGTTGAGGTGGCAATCGTTGCGTTGGTTAGGTTGTGATCGGCAGATGCAATATTATTTGGTATGGATTGGGAGAGGCATACGGGAAAGTGGGCCCTATCCAAGGGTTCCAGGACTGGGGGAAGTAGGGGCTCTATAGTGGAGATGTGAGGTTCCTGCTGTCTTAGGGTTCAAAAAGACAATCGATAGTTAATGTTATCATCACATTATTTCGTAATTGGGTTAACTTTGAAAAGTCCTTTTGTTAGGGTTTGCTGTACAGTATATCCAGTATCTTGTATATAGCTGTGCTATTGGAAACAGTGATTTTTCATAATCAAGCAGAAAAAAATCTACAAATCAGTACTTTTATATTGGGTAGGCTATATTTTGATAACATAAAATCCTCAAATTAACAAATAGAAGGTTCTGTTTTTACTTAGTGATAGTGCTGGATGGCTGTTCAGGTAATATGCAGACTGTCTTCCATGGAACCCAGGCTTCTTTCATATTGTGGCGCATCATGTCACAGGTTCCCTTCTAAACTTGTTTGCACCCTGTGTCTCTTTAGCTGTCTAGGAAGCCTGTGGATTTGCTTTCAGAATATTTTCAGATCCATAAAACAAAACTCATAGGTGTACATAGCAAACCAATTATGTGGACATAATATATAAAAAGATAATTTATGACATAGTGATATGTGTTCTCTGTTAAGGCAAGCTAGAACAGCAGTACATTTAATACCTAGATGAATTGGAATTATATTTGCCTTTAAGACAACCTATTAGTGTGAAGACTGACTACACCATGGCTTGCATACCTCTCTATAAAAAAGAGTTAAGAATTATTTGAAGGCCTGGGAGAGGCCTCGAGTTTGATCCCTATACTACCATATGCCAGATCTGAGTGGTGCTCTAACCTCAGAATAATAAATAAATAAATAAATAAATAAATAAATAAATAAATGATTAAATAAATCTCTTGAAGAACCAGGTAGATAGGTAGATATCTCACTTGGGAGAGAACCTGTCTTAAATTTGCATGGCTCTGATTCAAGTCCAGGCACCATATGAAAGTACCACCAGCACCAGGAAAAAGTACCAGCGTGTTAATCTCTCTCTCTCTTCCTCTGAATGAAAAATGCCCCCAAAAATGACCAAATGGAGTGACCCAGGCTCTTAAAAAAGAGAGAGAGAGGGAGTCGGGCTGTAGCGCAGCGGGTTAAGCGCAGGTGGCGCAAAGCACAAGGACCGGCATAAGGATCCCGGTTCAAACCCCGACTCCCCACCTGCAGGGGAGTTGCTTCACAGGCGGTGAAGCAGGTCTGCAGGTGTCTATCTTTCTCTCCTCCTCTCTGTCTTCCCCTCCTCTCTCCATTTCTCTCTGTCCTATCCAACAATGACAGCAACAATAATAACTACAACAATAAAACAACAAGGGCAACAAAAGGGAATAAATAAATAAATAAAATAAATATTTTTTTAAAAAAAGAGAGGGAGTGTGGGGAGGGAGGGTTGCCATTTGAGTGGCAGAGAGGTGACTCAGCAAGTATGATGTAGGACTTGCAAGTGTCACATGTGCCAAAGTGCTCCTCTGGTTCTCTAATGGTTCTCTCCCATTAGTAAATAATTCTTACTTGCATCATCCAGTTTTGCAAACTTTTAACAAACAATGAAACCTATTCCCCCACAACTCCACATATTAGTTGACCAGCAAGCTTTGGTAAGGATTGCAGGAAAAAAGCACAGATAACTGGCTCCACCAGTGAGGCCCTGTGACTACACCGCTTGGTGGCTGAATGCCTCCTCTGCTCTGTGTCGGCCAGTGATGTCACACGGCTGTCTGTCAACAGGAAAGCTGCAATTATGTGCAATCTAGTGGCAAGCCTAATAACTACTGTAATTTCCTAGTGTTGATGAATGTAACGATATTTTGAGATATCTGAAACAACTGTAATGTGATATGAAAATATCTGTGATTTCCGTCACTGACAAAGTCTCACGTCCTGCAAATATTACTGTGGTTGGTTATCTAGATTCCTGATAGAAAAAAAAAAAACATTTTTTCCCCTATATCTCTGTTAGGGATTAGTGAGGTTAGGGAAAACAAAGACATACTTTTCCCCCTTCAAGTTCCTAGCCACCACCACTCCTAAGTTTAGGGTCCATGTGACCCAGGTTGGGTACTTGCTATAAAGTCTTCCTGGTGTATCTGCCAACAACCAAAAGAGGGGAAGAACACAGTAGTTTTTATGAGCCAAGCTTGAAGTTGGCACATGTCATGGCCATTCACACTCTACTGGAGAGGACTTATCCACACTACTGCACCTCCTGGCAAGGAAAGCTGACAATATGTGTCCAGGAAGAGGTGAGGACAGATTTGAGCACCTGGTTAGCAGGCTTTTCTTTCTTTCTTTAAAAAAATATTCTATTTATTTGTTTATTTTAATATAGAAACAGAGAAGAATTGAGAGGAGTGGGAGGAGATAGAGAGGGAGAGAAAAAGACAGATAGATACCTGTTGCACTGCTTCACCACATGTAAAGCTTTCCCCCCTGCAGGTAAGGACCAGGGGCTTGAACATGGAGCCTTGTGCACTGTAATGTATGCACTCAGTGGGGTGTGCCACCACCTAGCCCCATTAGCAGACTTTGTGCACAAAGTGTACAGTGCCTGTGTACTTCCTGTCACGCAGAGGACACACTCAGTCCACTTCCAAAGGAGTCAGAGTAAAGCCCCATCAGCTTTCTCCAGGTCTTCTGGCCCACCTAAGTAGGTTGGCCTCTATAGGTGACATGTAATCATGTAATCTTTTTTTTAAGTTAAATTAAATTAAATTTTTATTTTGTTGCCCCCAGGGTTATTGCTGGGGCTCAGTGCCTACACTATGAATCCACTGCTCCTGGAGGCTATTTTTTCCCTTTTATTGCCCTTATTGTTTACTGTTGTAGTTATTATTGTTGTTATTGATGTCATTGTTATTGGATAGGACAGAGAGAAATTGAGAGAAGAGGGGAAGACAGAGAGGGGGAGAGAAAGATACCTGCAGACCTGCTTCACCGCCCATGAAGCAACCTCCTTGCAGGTGGGGAGCCGGGGGCTCAAACCGGGATCTTTGCTTGGTCCTTGCACTTTGGGCCATGTGCGCTTAACCCATGTGCTACCCGCCCCCTTATAATCTTTTTTATCAAGTCTGATAGGCTCTCTCATGGTCCAGTGACTTAGAAACTATGCCCCCCCCCACCCCAGCCTTGTGCATACCCAGTGCATAGGGTAATTGCAGTAAAGATTGGGAAACATATTCTTATTATCTTTTTTAAATTTATTTTTTATTGATTGACTGGATAGATACAGCCAGAAATTGAGAGGGAAGGGAGGGATAGAGAGGGTGAGAGACAGAGAGACACCTGCAGCACTGCTTCACCACTTGTGAAGCTTTCCCCCTGCAGGTGGGGGACATGGGTGCTCAACCAGGTGCGCCACGACCCAGCCCCCAGGAAACACATTCTTAAAGGCTCCCGGGTGAACCCCTGCTGGGGTTCCCTGCCTTGGATGAACTTATTTCAAGGCACTGTGTCTTCTCTCTAGCAGACTTGCCCATTGACTTCCAAGGCCTCTGCTTTGCTCTCTGGGGAGTTCTCCCTGTCTGTTATCTTCTGTGAGTATATCTCAAGTGATTATTGAAAGAATTTCTCTCCTTCCTTAGGAGGATACCACATTTTCAAATAACTTGTTGCTCTTGAAAACGTGGGGTCCATGTGCTATATTAGAGCTCTTTTTAAGATTATATTTGTGGTTTGCTTGGGAATTTTATTTCTTCAAAGTCTATTAACTTCTCATCAGTTACATGTGCCAGTAACAATGGCCAAAGTCTCCAGGACATTGTTCTTAAATGTGCTTTTAAAAATAAACCATAGTTATTAATTTATTATTAATAATTGTTATTATTATTTATTATTATTATTAACTCTCTTTGCCAAATTAATATTGGCAGCTGTAAAGTCAAGTGTGGCAAGAGGCTTATTAAGGAGACACTATCTCAACCCAACCTTGCTGCAGGGTAAGACTCTGCGTAACTGAGCTGACTTCAGTGGTCTTTGTGATTCAAAGATGTGTTCCATCCTATCACCTCCTCTGTGAAGGGCAGAAACTGCTTCTTCAACCATTAATCTCCATATACAAATCACCCAGTGCTTTCCTAAGTTCATCTTTTCCTGATGTCAGTCTGATAAATGAAGTAAGCATTGGACAACAAACCCTCCCAGCCCTTTCCCTATCTCTTGATTGACAGGTGTACTCTCAGTAGAGTATTGAGTCATCTCAAGTTTCATTTCTACCATAAGCTCTTGTCCCAGTCTCACAATTAATCTCCATTTCTCCATCTCTATGTCCATTTCTCCATTTCTCTATCTTCCTTATCAGTTTCTCATCAGCGCTTCTTACTTTAGTCATCTATCTCTGGATCAATTTCTGTACAAGTTAGAGCAGATTAGACTGCATAACAGTAGACTTCAAAACTTTCACTAACTTAAACAGTAGATATTTATTTATTTATTTATTTTGCATAAAGCATTCCTATCTGAGCTATTCAGACAGAACAGTTCTCTGTGTATTCTTTCCATCTCATAACCTTGAAAACAGAAAATTTTACTTTTTATTATCTCCATCTATCTTAACAGATAGAGAAAAGGCATATGAAGGCTTGAATGGGTATATCTGGAATTTTCCATAAAGACAACTTAGCCATATGGCTAAAGTGTATTGCAAAGGAAGTTGGAAATATAATTATATAAGTTAAGTTTGTGCCCAAGACTATGGTGGGCAGTTAGCAGTCTCTGCTATGAAAATTTATTTTCAGCTTAGACTTGCAACCTCACAGCTCTTCAAATCTGGTGCTGCACTCTGACACTATTCTCTTAGAAAACATTCTCATCCAACCTCAAATTAGTTACCAAACTCAAGCAAAACTATTATAGTTGTGTGCCCCCCAGGAACATGCCTAAAATGATTTCCCCAGCTTTCTTCTACCCTAAAATCCCTAATCTCATCTGCTCTGATCCAGCTTTCTGGTTCCTGTTCATTAACCAGCTTGTCTCAACTTAGGTCATGCCACCTTCCAGATACCAGGCTGCAGATGCTACCATAACTCCACCCCAACTTCTCTGGGCAGATGACCTCACCAATGTGTCCTAGATCCTCGCATCTCCAGTGCTCTGGTCCACTAGGGAAAGATAGAAACAGGCTGGGGGTATCGATTGACCTATTAATGCCCATGCTCAGTGGAGAAGCAGCTACAGAAGCCAGAACTCCTACTTTCTACTCCCCATAAACAACCTTGATCCATACTCCCAGTGGGGGAGAAGTGATAGGATGAAATTAAGGGGACTGTGCACTCCAACTCCATCAGCACCCAGAGAGAAGGAAAAGGAGAGGGACATATGGAGGTAGCTTTGATGCCATGAGTGGTTTAGAGGGAAAGAGAGGATTGACTCAGGAAAAGAAAGGGTAACTTTGTAAAAATGTGGACAGATAGTTGTAGATAAGATGGTCAGCCCATGTCTACAACTTTAGGGGAACTGTGGTGGACTGCAGTGGGGAGAGTGAAGATTCAGAACTCTGATGGTGGGAATGGTATGGATTCAAACCTCTGTTAACATGTAATTCTTTAATTTAAAACTAAAAAAAAAAGGAAAAAAAAACAAGAAACCATTAAGAGAAGCAAAGAAAAAAAAAACTTAGACTTGTATATCCAATCACTTTGTCAATCACACATGTGGATGATAAATAGACATTTCCTGACGTTAAAAAAGTAAAATATATATCTTCAGAAAAAATACATTCTCGGAGAGCTACTTGAAAGATGTGTTCCGGGAGTCAGGCAGTAGCGCAGCAGGTTAAGTGCAGGTGGCGCAAAGCACCAGGACGTGCGTAAGGATCCCGGTGCGAGCTCCGGGCTCCCCACCTGCAGGGAAGTCGCTTCACAAGCGGTGAAGCAGGTCTGCAGGTGTCTATCTTTCGCTCCCCCTTTCTGTCTTTTCCCTCTTCTCTCCATTTCTCTCTGCTCTATCCAACAACAACAACATCAATAATAATTACTACAACAATAAAACAACAAGGGCAACAAAAGGGAATAAAAATATATATATATAAAGATGTGTTCCATCAAAAAGAGGAAGTGAACCAAAAATAAGAGAGTGTGAGAGAGAAAGAAGATAGTGTGGGGACCAGAAAACAGGAAGAGGGAGAATAACGTATTTCAAGAGAGCCTTCAGTCCATACGAGAGCAGAAATTTGGAGAACTATTCCCCCCCCCAAAAGAGAAAAAAATGGAACTGATAAATTATATGACAGTAGAAAACTAAAAAAAGAACATCTTGCAAAAAATTGTTGAGGCCATACCTATGATCTTGGGAGAACTAATACAGTTTCCAGTGAAAGAAATGGGGACACAGAACTCTGGTAATGGGAAAGGTATGGAATTATACCCCTGTTACCTTATAATTTTGTAAATCAATATTAAATCACTCATCATTTTTTATATTTTTTAAAAAGTTGTTGAAGAAATAGAATTTAGTCAGAATATCAAAGAAAAGGGATACAATACAATGCTTGATAAATCTAGAAAATGTAAGCATTTTATAGTAAAAAAATAATTCAATCGTTAAACACTGCTTCGTTCACCATAAGACTGAAAATGATGATGGACTTAACAAAATATTGAGATGGGGGTAAAGTGAAGGGTGATGAGCTACCCTCCTCATAGGATAGTATGTACTGGTCAAGAAGGACTTTGATTATACAGTAGCAATCCTCAGATTAAATGGGACAATATAATAGAAATGAATGTCTTCTACTCTGTTGCTCAAGTGGATTGCCAGAAGTTCTCCTGCATATGATCATTCAGGAGCTCAATCAGAGATTCGACCAATTTGTAGCTGTACCATCTGGAACACATGGCACTCACACTCCCGTTGGAGGATTGAAAGACTACAGTTGGGTGTTTGAGTTTTTACTGTCTTAAAAGTGATGTCACCCATCTTGGAATTTCACTCACAGGTATAGGTCACATGACCAAAAATGAATGGATCAAGAGGCAGTACTAGGGGCTGGGTGGCAGCTCACCCAAGAAAGCTCACAAGCTACCATATATGACAACCAGGGTTCAAACTCCCAGTCTTCACCTACAGAAGAGAAGCTTTATGAGTGGTTGAACAATGCTGCAATCTCTCTCTCTCTCTCTCTCTCTCTCTCCTTTTCTCCTTCCCTGCCCCTCCCTCCCTCCCTCACCCTCCCTTTCAATTTCTGGCTGTCTATCCAATAAGTCAATAAAGATATTAAAACTATTTTTTTTTAAAAGAATGGTGTCTCTATACGGGGGACATAGTGTAATGGTTATGCAGAATTTCATGCCTGAGGCTCTGAGGTGGCAAGCTCAGTGCTCCGCACCATCATAAACCAGAGCTGAGGTAAAAAAAAAAAAAAAAAAAAAAAAAAAAGGAGGAGGAGGAAGCAGAGGAGGAGGGAAAAATAGGAGAAGAAGGAGAAGGAGGAGGAGGAGGAGGAGAAGGGAAAGAGGAAGGACGAAGAGAAGGAGGAGGAGGAGGAGAAGTCGTTTCTGAGGAGTTTCACAAGTAACCAGCATGGAGAATAGGTCACAGGAGCTGCTGGGTTGTCTTGTAAGCTTTTCTTTTCTTTTTTTTTTTTTTCCCTCCTTTTTTTCTTGGATGGGGGTGGAGGTAGAATGTTTACTGGAAATCAAACCCAGGGCTTTATACACAAAAAACCCAGGCCCTAGCAATGTTAGATTTTTTTTTTAACTATTCACATCTATTGCTTTTATTAAATTATATATAACTTATTTTTTAAAGTTGCTTAAAAAATATTGGAGCCTGGAAGACTGTCACAAATATACCTTCAGTAATGCCATCTGGAATTATAACTGAAGTCAATGTTGAACAACTGTTAGAAGTTTGCAAAAGCCCTTTAGTCCCAGATTGCTCCAAGGCTACTGGCATGCCTTAACGGAGATCCTTCCTGTGGGTCTCACTCAAAAGACTTCATTTGTTTAGAGAACCTCAGGACTCTGCCTCTTAGGTGGCAGCACTCTTATTCATGTTTACATTATAGTACTCAATCCAGAGATTCTGCTCCCAGACACAGGAAAGCAAAATACTCACTAAAAAGCTTCCACTCTTAGCTAGGGAACCCACTGGTCCAAGACTTGTCCTGACAATGCCCTCTCTTAAACTTTCTTTTTGAAACCTATAGTTCAAATCTATAAATATAAAGGCTTCCTTCCCATTTCCCTCTTCTTGTCTTTCTTATATACTTTTCTCACCATATGTATAAATGGTGGTAGAAACTGTAACTGCTAACAGCCGTAGAGTCCAGAGCCAAAGAGATGGAGTAGGAAGGGGAGAAATAAAGTAGAGATGGGGTCATCCAGAGATGACCCAGAGAAAGCAGAGGGAGGGGGCAGGCCTCCAGAAAAACTGGATGTTAGGCAAGTAATCCAAATGGAGACAGCTATCTGTGGCAGGCTATTTAATAAAGAGCTGCCAAAGTGACTGCAATATCGTTGCTAATGCACCAGTGCCTTGCAGTTCTGCATCTTAACCTCATTGCTGAGGCTCTGGAGGCCCCTGCCCACCCCTGCCTCCCCAGCCCGATGTCCCCCTGAAGCCACTGGGGCGGAGCTTCTCATTTTGCTAGAATGTCATCCATTTATCAAAGGACAGGACTAGCTTACCCCCCCACCCCTCCTCCTCTTAGAAGAGCCGTCCTCTTTCTAATTTCAACTTGGCAACAGCTTAGGTTATTAACCTACTGAAATATCCTACAGGGCCTCCCTCTCACACCATTCTGCTTTCCCCCATGTTTTCTCAGCATTCACTCCCCAATTCTCTTTTTCTCTAGGGCTGTGGAACTTCAAACTTTTCCCATCGTCAAATCATTAGGTGTTTGTGGATAAAAGACATCCATCTCCCCATTCCTATCTAATGCTGGATGAGGGTGCAGGGCTATTAATGGTGAGTGGTGGGGTTGAGGGGATACCCTCTAAGACAGAAGGAACACAGGGATGCCACTTTGATGACACATCAGGGAGGAAGTAGGGGAGTAGAAGGAGCTTAGAACTAAGACTCAGGAAAGCTTTATTCAGGACTCAGTTCTTTCACTCACTCAGACTTTGTCCTTGAGAAAGGCAACTACTCCTCTCTGAGCCCCAGTTTTCCTGTGGCTGGTGGATGGGAAGCTGGGGTTTAAAAACTCAGGAAACTCCAGGGACCAGATGAATTACCCAAACAAGTGAACGAACTTGTATAAGACAATAAGGAATAATAGGTAAATTAGAGAGTCCATGTTCCAACTAAAAACAATCAGTTTTTTCAAACCAAGAAAGTGCTAACCAAAATAGACCTACTTCTTCTTCTAGCGTTTGCCCTTCTTCCGCAGCCAGTCAACAGTGTCAGGTTGAGCCTGATGTAAAGTTTCGAGACCTCCTTTGAATCTGGAGAGGTGGCAGTCGTTGACTATGTGGGTCATAGTCTGTCTGTAGCCGCAGGGGCAGTTCAGGTAGATCTACTGAACAAATGAGACTCAAGAATCACCAGTCTCCAACAAAGAGAATAGTTCAATTTATGGAGCATCCTACTTGCATGCCCGATGTTCCTAGTTTGATCCCTGGTGCTGTGTGTCTTAGAATGATGCTGTGGCCTCTCCACCAGATAAGGAACATGAGAGTCTCCAGATAGTTAAGTTTCTTAGAGATGGCTGGGTCCCTGAAGAGGACGGTATTACAAAAGATCTAACCAGAAGCTACACACAGTTTCTGCAGTCTAACCTCAGAAGTCCCAGAATATCACATCTCTCTCATTTTTGTGGTTATTCAAATCACTAAGGCCATCAAGATTAGAGTGTTTTTCAGAGAAAGGAGTAGCAACAACAACATGACCATCTTTCATTTACCCCAGCAGAATAAGGGAGGCTATGTGGTATAGTCAATCAGCAATTCTTCTTCTAGCGTTTGCCCTTCTTCCGTAGCCAGTCAACAGCATCAGGTTGAGCCTGATGTAAAGTTTCGAGACCTCCTTTGAATCTGGAGAGGTGGCAGTCGTTGACTATGTGGGTCATAGTCTGTCTGGAGCCGCAGGGGCAGTTCGGGTCGTCTCTGGCTCCCCAGCGATGGAACATAGCGGCGCACCGGCCATGGCCTGTTCGATAGCGATTGAGGAGGGCCCAATCATAACGTGCTAGGTCAAAGCCAGGTTGACGCTTGCAGGGGTCTGTGATGAGGTGTTTGTTCTTTACCTCAGCTGACTGCCAACTCTGTTTCCAAGAGTCTGGAACAGAGAAGTTCAGTGTAGGTGTAGGGGACCAGATTGGGTGACGAGACGTCAAGCGTTGGACAGGGTGGGTGAAGATATCCTCGTATATTGGCAGGTCCGGTCGAGCGTAGACGTGGGAAATGAACTTAGATGATGCCGCATCCTGACGAATATCTGGCGGGGCGATGTTTCTAAGAACTGGCAGCCATGGAACCGGGGTGGAACGGATGGTTCCAGAAATGATCCTCATGGAGGAATATAATTTGGAATCGACCAAGTGGACATGGGGGCTACGGAACCATACTGGGGCACAGTATTCTGCAGTGGAATAGCATAATGCCAGAGATGATGATCGTAGTGTGGAAGCGCTCGCGCCCCATGAGGAGCTGGCCAGTCTTGCAATGATGTTATTCCTCGCGCCCACCTTTGCTGCAGTTTTTATGAGATGTTCGTGAAATGACAGAGTGCGATCGAGAGTAACGCCAAGATAGACTGGCTGGGCTTCATGCCGGATTCTCGTATCGCCAAGCTGCACATTAAGCTCATGCGAGGCCGAGTCATGGTGTAGATGGAAAACAGATGATACCGTTTTTGCAGTGCTAGGGATTAGTCGCCATTTTTTACAGTAATCAGATATCAGAGACATGTCTTTCGTGAGTGTTTCCTCAAGGATGTCAAACTTTGATGCCTGAGTTGCACAGCAGATGTCATCGGTGTAGATGAACTTCCTTGAAGAAGTTTCTGGGAGGTCATTGATGTCAATCAGCAATAGAACCAGCTATCAGAAGATCCAAGTCAAACCCTACCTCTATTTCTTACTACAATGTGCTTTCTGTAGTCCTTTAATTCACCTGAGTCTCTTTTTCTCTGAGTAATTTGTCAGCAAGAAGGGTTTTTGTTTGTTTGTTTGTTTTTGTTTTTTTGCCTCCAAGGTTATTGCTGGGTCTTTTTGCACGAATCCACTGCTCCTGGAGGCTATTTTTCCCTTTTGTTGCCCTTGTCATTTTTTTTTAAGATTTATTTATTCCCTTTTGTTGCCATTGTTGTTTTATTGTTGTAGTTATTATTGTTGTTATTAATGTTGTTGTTGTTGGATAGGACAGAGAGAAATGGAGAGAGGAGGGGAAGACAGAGAGGGGGAGAAAGATAGACACCTGTAGACCTGCTTTCACCACTTGTGAAGAAGTGACTCCCCTGTAGGTGAGGAGCCGGGGGCTCAAACCGGGACCCTTGAGCCGGTCCTTGCGCTTTGCGCAATGTGTACTTAACCTGCTGCACTCCTGCCCGACTCCCCCTTTTTTTTAATCGTTGTTGTGGTTATTATTATTGTTGTTATTGATGTTGTCATTGTTGGATAGGACAGAGTGAAATCGAGAGAGGAGAGGAAGACAGAGATAGGGAGAGAAAGACAGACACCTGCAGACCTGCTTCACCACTTGTGAAGCTACCCCCCTGCAGGTGTGAAGGATTTTCTAAGACCTTTATCTGCTTCTCAGGGTTATCAATTGGAATTAAGTGTGATGACTTTAGTGAACCTACATGCAATTTAGAGTCAACTAATTCAAAGCTTTGTTGCAATTGTTTTTTTCATATATTCACAGTGTGTAAGGTGGTCAAAGAATTCATAGTTTGAGCCAAGACACTTTGCAGAATAAAAGTCCTGTTAGTAAGGATTATGTGGTTGATGGAACCAGGACCTACCCCAGCAAACCAGTCGCTATGCTATAGTAAGAACATATGTTTTCAGAGAAAAAAAAAAAAGAACTGAGTCATATGAACTAAGTCAAGTTACCTAGTGGTGAGCATTTAATTGGGAAAAAAATAAAGAAGCATTCTAGGAGGAATGATAAAGTCAGAGATCTAGTTGAAAAGTTATGTTTAAAATTGTTATAAAAAGTTAAAAAGAAAAAAAATACATAATTTTTCCTCTAGTGAAGTTGTCTCTCCATTCCCAATGTCAAGTAGTCTGTTAAAGGCCCCTATTGAACTTGCAACTGGTGTTCTTGCCACTAGTCTTACCTCTAGCTGATCATCATCTTTCCACTGTGTTCCCTTTTCCCAAAGAAGTAATGACAACTACAACTCTAAATATGGTGCTACCATCCCTCTTGTTGCTTCCCTTAGAAGTGTCCTGTTTAGTCTACAAACTCCAAAATAGTTTTATGTGTCAGCACATGTACTAGAGCTTAACCATGGTGTCATTCTTTACTATTATGTTTTTAAAAATATTTATTTTTTATTGACACCAGGGTTATTTCTGGAGCTCAGTGCCAGCACTACAAATCTACCACTGCTCCTGGTACCCTTTCTTTCTTTCTTTCTTTCTTTCTTTCTTTCTTTCTTTCTTTCTTTCTTTTCTTTCTTTCTTTTTTTATCGTGTTTTCCTATTGTCTTTGATGGCACAGAGAGAAATTGAAAGGAGAGGAGTAGATGTAAAGGGAGAGAGAAAGATAGACACCTGCAGAACTGCTTTACTGCTGATAGGGAGCAGGGACTCAAACCCTGGTCCTTGTGAATGATAATGTGCACTCAACCACACAGGCTGAAACAACCAGGAATGTTCTCTCCAGTTGTTACCTCAGGAAGACCTTCTTAGATTCCTACAGTCAGGGACAATGTTTTCCCAGGGTTCATGAACACCTTGGGAACACATCTGTCCTTGAAATGCTGGAACAGTTAGGGCCCAGACTGCCTGGACTCCAGTCCAAACTTATCTCTCCCAGCTACTTAATAGATCTGTGCCTCAGTTTCCATGTCTGTGGAATAAATTTAGTAAGACACACCCTTGGAATTGTTGTGAAGGTTAACCATGTCTGGGAGTTGGGTATTAGCACAGTGGTTTGAGCAATAGACTTTCAGGCCTAAGGTTTGTAGGTTAGTCCCCAGTATTACCATAAATCAGATCTGAGCAGTGCTGTGGAAAAAGAAAAAAAAAGCGGGGGGATGTGGGGGGGTGATAAGCTGTGTCAACATAATACATTTAGAACTTACTACAATGCCCACCCCATAAAAAAAAATACTCAGTAGATAGCACATTACCCTGTCTGATAGTGCCCACATCTGACTTCAAAGGCAAAGGAAGGAGGTGTCTATTCACATCTGTAACTCTTGGAGGAGCCTTAAAAATGTTGGTTGAGTGGTCCAGGAGGTGATGCAGTGGTAAAGCTTTGGACTCTCAAGCATGAGGTCCCGAGTTCAATCCCCGGAAGCACATGTGCCAGAGTGATGTCTGGTTTTTTCTTTTTCCTCCTATCTTTCTCATATATATATTTAATGTTGGTTGAAATGAACTGAGTTTAAGAACCATCGGAATCTTCAGAGAGACTCCACTGCTATGGAGGCCAGAGTGGGGGGAGGAGTGGTCAGAAGGGCAGGTAACAAGAGGACTAGAAGTCAGAGGATGTCAAAAAGCTAAAAGAAAACTCAAAGACAGACTACAGATCAGGGAATGGATTAATACATTGAAACATCAGTTTCAGCTGATAATGGGGTTACTATTATACTTTTACACAAAGCCATGGTCCACCTCTTTCATATCTCTTGGAAAACTCAGTTCAGACTTCCCTTTCTCTATTTTCCCTTGGCATCTCTGCTTTTCTTTCTCCCAACCTGTTCCCTGGAGTGAGGTGCCTCATTCTTAAGATGGGGGTAGCCTCTGACATCCAACCTCGACACCCCCCCTCTTTACCTAGTCACATATGGAGGCAAAGTTTTTAAAGCATCTTGTGTCAGGGGGTTTGGAGGCTTTCCTTCAGATTTCAACTTTCTTTTTCCCTGACCTCAAATTTCTAAATACACCCAAAAGAAGACTTTTTTTTTTTTATGAGCAAGTCAATTTATACATAAAACATTTTTACGTTCTTAAACTGACAAAGTGATTTAACTTTGCAAAGGGCACTTAAAGTCTAAGTATTACATATGCTTCAAAATTTACTCAAATTTCCACTTAACAAAGAGGGGGAGAGAGACGGGGAGAGGTGGGGGGATTCTGGACAGCTCTAGAATTTCCAGATATCATCCTGCTCTGGGCTGACCCTTGAGTAGCTCGCTATCTGTGTCTCACAAAGAGCACCCTGGGGCTGAGAAGGCTAAGCCCACTCTCTCCTCATGGCTGACACCAGCACATCTACTGCCACCTCATCTCTCCCACACACTGTGCTGGATCCCTCACAGAATGAGGGTCACAAACAGATGGATCAGCATCTGCAGTCAAGTTTCAGGGGCTGAAACATCTGGGCAGATGCCCATGGCTCCAGCCCCTCCAGCCTTCTCCATTCTGGTGGCACCAGTGCCTCTCTCCAGTGAGTCTCTTGAATTCGGCCAGTGCCTCAGTGCCTGTGGGAAAAAGAGAAGCCTGTCGCTCCACCAGGGTCCTCATAGCAGATTTTGAATCCAAGGTGGGCAAATCCAGCACAATGCTGGTCTTGTCTGATATTAGATAATGAAAGACAGTCATAATAGATAATAGGAAATGGTCAGATACCAGCACAAATTCATATTTACCTCCTGATAGTAGGCAAAATGAAGACCAAGGGCATAGGGAGAAACATTTATATAATAGGAACCCACTCTGATGTTGGTATGAAAAGCAGTTGGAGCTGAAGCCTTAGAGATCTCTCATCACTTGAGTGTGACTCCTGGTTCTCCTACTTGCTGGCTGTGTCTTAAGGAAATTTCCTCTCCTCTCTAAACCTCAGCACCCCTATCTGTAAATGAGGGATGCTATTAGTGCCCACACCAAAGGTTTAAGATGAGGATTAGATATTACAGGGCAGGCTGGGAAGATACCATAACTGTTATGCAAAAAGATGTTCATGCCTGAGGCACTGAGGTCCCAGGTTCAGTCCCCAGCACCACCATAAACCAAAACTGAGTGGTGCTCTGGTAAAATAATGATATTGATAACAATCATCAGAATAATGGATCAGTCTAGAATCTGACTGGTTAAAAAAAAAGGAAAAGTGTCAATGTTTTTCCCAAGGTTTGTGGTTCTTAGAATAATAAGGCAAAGACCCATCTCTAGATCAATACCTGCCTCCCACCACATGACCCACATACATCAGTTCACTGAGCCCTGAAAAACAGCTCGAGAAATTCATACAGATACCCTTCTACCCCATCACTCCACTTCAAGCTGGTCATTCCAGTTCCATCCAGAATTGCAAGTCTCATCACCAGTTACCTGTGTCCCTTCAGTTTCCTTGACCCATCCCACCCCTCACTCAGAAAGGTGCTGGACCAGGAAGCCAAAGGCATAGCTACATCTCCACATCTGCAGAAAGGGAGTTCCAAGCAGGCAGAGCAGTAATGAGATGGAAGATTTGGGCTAATCCCAAACCAAATGAGGGTCTAATTCATGCTGTAAAAATCTGTCAGCTGCTAGTTAACAGTTCCTCTGGCCCTGGGCTGGGGGTGAGGGAGTGCTCTCAGTTTGCAGGAGCATTCGGGCCTGTACCTAGGGTGTTGTTTTTCTCCCTTTCCCTTATTTTTTTCATTTTTGGAATGTGAATATAAACTTTATGGTGGGGCCTGGTCTCTGTTCACACCGGGTGCTAATAGCCCACAGCTGAAAACAGAGGTGCAGAGGAAAATGGGGAGATGGGGGCCCAGAAAGCTGGGGGGAGCCAGCAGGGGCCCAGGAGGCAGTGGAAGGATATTTAATATTGAATTTGCTTTTTTTTTTTTTTTTAATGTGGAAACTTTTAGACACAAACCGGCCCCTGTGTTTAAGTCATTAAAACATCTTTAAGCATTTTCTGGTCTGAGTTTTCTCTGCAGACGTCCTGGTTCCTGGAATGTATTTTATTTTTCTTTTAAGTCAGTGAAAGCAGAAGGAGGAAAGGGGGGCCAGGGGTGGCAAGGGGAAAAGTGCATTTCCAACAGATTTTTCTTCTTGTTGTTCCTAAGATGGGGAGGAGGGAAGAGAAAGAGAGAACAAGGCTCCCAGTGTCCAATTATTAATCTCCAGGAATCCTGTTCTACCCTTTAAGGTCAGTGCACTTGCTGACACAATCCACAGATAGACCTTTTGCAGGCCTGAGTATCACTTGGTCCCCTGTAAGCCAGCCAATTGCTATCTGCTGGGTTTAGAGCCTAGATCATGGGGGCACAGTGGCCTGCAGTAGGTTAAAAGCCACAGGAGATAGGCCAAGTCTGGGGTGACCTTTGGCCAAGCAAAGTGGCCTCACAGCCCTCTCGTCCCCCTCCTCCCTCCAGCTCTACACATACATATGCACATGCATCTCCAACATCCTCTACCTACACACACAATGGATTCTCACTCTCACTTAGCACTCAGGACTGGTGTCTGCCTGGTCCGGGTGCCACACATGACAGGGATGGCTACTGATGTGACCACTCTGCCACAGGGGACAGCTTGAACCTAATCACACCATACTGGGATTCCTTGACCTCAGAGGGAAAAAATCCCACCATTCCAGGACCCATCTCCCACCCCACTCCCACCTGAAGATGGCTCACCTGGATAATGCACCTGCTTTGTCCTGCACACAACCCAGGTTCGATCCTGGTCCCTACAGCATTGGAGAAAGCTTTGGTGCTGTGGTGTCTTTCTTTTCTCCCTGTGTTCCTCTCTCAACTCTTTCTATCTGAAAAAAGAAATGACTTGGAGCAGTGAAACCATGACAATGACAGAGAGAGAGAGAGATGGAGAGAGAGAGAGGAGAGAGATGGAGGTAGGATTCTCTGGTCTGCAATTGAATACAAGCCAGGACTCAGAAAAGGTGAAGTCAGGAATTGGGCTCTAGATAATTGGAGACATGAATATCAAGTGCACTTGCACTAGAGATGTAAGGACCAGGGGAGAGGCTGAAATTGAGATTGGGATCCTGAGGTGTTGGGACTATGTGATAGCTTGGTAGAGCATAGGGGAGCTCTCCCATCCTTGGATGGAGGTCTGGATAGACACCCTGCTTGTAAGTCTCTCTCGTCATAGAGGTGAGCCAAGAGGGAAAAAGTCTCCCAGACTAAGCTTGCCTTGTTAGTCTCTCAAGCTCACAGAAACCCCAATACTTCCCTCCATTAACTGCAGGCCACATGGCCGCCTACTTTAAGATTCACTTACTCAAAGTTCACAGAGGAGAACACACCTTATCACACACTCCTAGCAGTGCCCTTTGATGTCCTCAATTTGCATCAAACCTTGCTTATCTTTTCTCTATCTTGCCTTAACTGGTTCAACCCCTCTCCTCCCCTCAACCGCCTTTGGGTAATTAAATGCCTGCATCAGGAGACTAATTATCTTGACCTTTATGTATCTGCATCAATTCTTGTCATACCAGCCCCCTACCATAGGGGCAAGCCGACCTTTAAGAAACCTTTAATTTCTGACAAATTTGAACAATGTTCTTTGTTTGGTTTTCTACTTAAACCTTGCCCACCTGCTAATAAATGAGACCTGAGACCTGAGACTTGAGATCTGAGGTCTGAGCATGCTGCAGGTCTCCCCAGTGTCTTTACTTCGTGTCGTCTCTTGCGCGAGCGAGAAAGAACCGGTCTGTTACCTTTCCCCTGGAGATCACCCCACCAGAGAACCCCGACACTGAGGTCTTGTCTTTATTTATTTTAACATGTTATCTATTTATGAGGGAGAGAATGGAGAGAGGGAGAGGGAGAGGGAGAGGGAGAGAGAGAGAGAGAGAGAGAGAAAAGAGAGAGAGAGAGAGAGAGAAAGAAGGAGAGAGAAAGGAGAGGAAAATAGAGTAGTACTCTGATATGTGCAATGCCCATGATTAATTTTGGGACCTCCTGCTCATGGGTCAGACAGACATTCTTCTGTTACACCTACCAGGCCTCCTGAAGTCTTGTCTTTAAAGTAGGACAGTTAAGATCAGGTAGCAGCACACTCACTAAAGCATACAAGGACTTGGGTTCAAACCCCTGGTCCCTACCTGCAGTGGGAGTACTTCATAAGTGGGAAAGCAACGCTGCAGTTTTATCTCTTTATTTTCATTCCATTTTTTTAAAAAACATTTTTTATTTATTATTGGATAGAGATAGAAATTGAGAGGAAAGGGTGAGAGAGAGAGAGAGAGAGAGAGAGAGAGTAAGACAGGGAGTCAGAGACACTTGCAGCCCTGCTTCACCACCCATGAAGCTTTCCTTCTGCAGTTTGCAACCAGGGGCTTTGTGTCTCTGTGCACTATAATGTGTGCGTGTGCTTAATCAGGTGTACTACCACCTGGCCCCCAGGTATCTCTTTTTCTCTCCCTTTCTGTCTTCCCCTTCCCTCTTAATTTCTCTGTTCTGATCCAAATAAATAGATAATTTTTAAAGAGATTCTTTTATTATTATTATTTATTTTCCCCTTTGTTGCCCTTGTTGTTTTATTGTTGTTGTAGTAATGTCGTCGTTGTTATTAGATAGGGCAGAGAGAAATGGAGAGAGGAAGAGAAGACAGAGAGGAGGAGAGAAAGATAGACACCTGAAGACCTGCTTCACTGCTCCTGAAGCGACTCCCCTGCAGGTGGGGAGATGGAGGCTAGGACCAGTATCCTTACTCTGGTCCTTGCACTTTGCGCCACCTGAGCTTAACCCACTGCGCTACTGCTGGACCAAACAAGGTCCAAACAAAGTATTTTTTTAAGTATTATGGGGCCAGGTGGTGGTGCACCTGGTTACCATGTGCAAGGTCCTGGGTTCAAGACCCCGGTCCCCACCTGCATAGGGGAAGCTTCTTGAGGGGTGAAGCAGATTTGCAGGGATCTCTCTCTCTCTCCCCTTGCCTCTCTCTCTCTCTCTCTCTCTTTCTCCTCGCCTCTCTCTCTCTCCCCTTGCCCCCCTCTCTCTCTCCTCACGTCTCTCTCTCTCTTGCCATCTCTATCTCCCTCTCCTCTCTCAAATTCTCATTGTCTTATCAAATTAAATAAATAAGGTTTTAAAAAAACAGGACAGGTAACATGGAATAGGTAGTTTCCTACTTTAAACTCCTGGCTGAGCCAGAGGATTGGGATCCTAAGGACAGAACTGTTCCATAAGCAGTGCTTTAGAGTTCCAGGGGCTCCACCTCTCAGCCCCACCTCTAGTTCTTCTGGGAACCCCTCTCCCTGCTGACTCCATTTTTTTCACTTGAATAGTGGAGGGGTCCATAGACCTTGGGGATGGGAGGAATGTTCGGTTTTCCCAGTGGTGCTCTTTTCCACAAGATGGAAAAATAGAATGGGTGCACATCTGGGGGGTGAGAATGGGGCTGGCAGTTCTGCCAAGGTGACAGGAAACCCAAGTAGTGCCTTGGGGTCTGTACCTATGGTTAAGATAAAGTATATTAGTAAGGTGGTCTGCCCCTCCCCAAGACCAGAGGCTGCTGGGTACAGATGGTACATCTACCTGCTCCCTGGGGAAATCTCCTTCCCAAGAAGCCCCTGATTTTTCAAGTAGTCCATGGGCTGGCTGGCACAGGAGTCCGAGTACAGAGAGGAGAGTGTCAGACCCCAAAGCTCCACCTCACAGCACTCAGCATTGGTCACTCATCATGTATGAAGGGGGAAAGGAAGTTGTGGCGACCACATAGTTTGTGCTTCATGAAAGCCAAGGACTTGAGTCCCTGTCGCCAACCAGCAGTCTTTCAGGATGGGAGGAAGAACTGGGTCATTGGAGCATTTGCAGTCCCTGTGGGAAGGAGATAAAGTCACATGTAAGGAGAGAAGAAGCACACTTGGTACAGTGGTGATCTCTCTGTCTCAAGTTCAAATCCTGACCCAGACTTACCTGAAGTCTAACCAGAAGGTAAGACTAACTGGGTGTCTGTGCTAGTATTAGACCATTTAGCAGGCCAGGAAACCCATGCTCCAGAGGGCCCTGACTTCCATGAAAACAAACCCCACCTACTCTCACACTACTGTGCTCTGCAACCCAGCACCTTGGTGCATGCCTGGTGCTCCCACTCACCCAAATGAATGGCATACATTGCTTTTTTAAATTTTATTTGTTTTCCCTTTTGTTGCACTTGTTGTCTTTTTATTGTTGTAATTATTTTTGTTGTTATTGATGTCATCGTTGTTAGATAGGACAGAGAGAAATGGAGAGGGGGGGGAAGACAGAAAGGGGGAGAGAAAGATAGACACCTGCAGACCTGCTTCACCGCCTGTGAAGTGACTCCCCTGCAGGTGGGGAGCCAAGGGCTTGAACCTGGATCCTTATGCCGGTCCTTGTGCTTTGCGCCACATGCGCTTAACCCATTGTGCTACCGCCCGACTCCCTGGCATACATTGCTTAACCCACCCCTGTCACCAAGAAAAGAAAGATATTCTGATCCAACTTTGATGGGGTAGTGTATGTGTGTATGTATGGGTTGTTTCCTAAAAAGACCCCCCTTACTGGGGCCAGACACCCAATAAAGCACAAATATTACCATACCTGAGGACCCATTCCAACTTCAGGTCTCTACTTGCAAGGGAAGCTTCACAAGCAGTGGCACAGTGCTGTAGGGAGTTAGTAGGATGGCTGTGCAGGCACCAAGCCCCCAGGGATAAGCCTGCTGGCAAAAATAGATAAAACAATAATGAAAAGGTCCAATGCTGTCCTCTTACCACACAGAGAATGCGGGCAGAAGACTGAGGTATAGTACCCACAAGGCAGAGAGAGTTTCCGGTGGGTTCCCTGAATAGATATTGGATGTGAGGCAGCAGGGACCTCAAAGGACACAGTCCACAGCCTGTTGCTCTTAGCCCATTGCTCCTCTGTCCTCTGGGGAAGGGAAGTTCCAGCCTGCTCCTGTTCTTTTGCACCTGGTAAATCCTGGAGGTGCTTCAGCTCTGCCACAGGGATGCAGCTCTACCCGGTAAAGCAGTGGGCCCCTGGCAGTCATCTGTCTGAAAATAAGTAACACAGGAACAGCTGAGAGCTGGCAAGGCTGGTGTCTGCCCACAGGTCAGCGTCTGTCAGTCCACATCAAGATGTGCAAAGCTCATCTTTACAGCTTTACAGTCGCTATGGCATCTCATCCTGGTGCATAATTGGTGTCAACTGTTTGGTTGAGGTAATTGCTACTGTCTAGAGAAGTAGCTTACAGGCCCAATGGGATGGGACAGAGTCTGTCTGCAGGCCCAGTGCTGACCTCCCTGTTCTCTGAGACCAGCAGGTCTGGGATGTAATGTGACCCTGAATTCCTCCCTCCCTGTCCCCTTCTTCCCACCATCACAACCCTTATCTTGTAGTAGAAAGAGGAAAAATAGACAGATTTAGGCCTGGGTGATTCAACCTGTGTTCTAAATCCTCCTACCCCATAATAATATCAACAGCAATTCCTTTGGGGACCATTGCTTTAACTGACTCTTAGCAAAGCCTGTGAAACTGGATCTCACTTCCTACTTTTGGAAAATTTTGGATAGAGACAGTGAAGAGGAAAGGGGAAGGGGAAGATATATATAGAGAGGCACCTTCAGCGCTACTTCACAGCAATGGAGCTTTCCCTCTGCAGGGTGGAACCCAGCACTTGAACCTGGGTCCTTATATACTGTCATGTCTGTGCTCAACCAGGCCCCTGGAACCTACTTTTGAGATGGGAAAACCAGAACTAAGTGGTGGGGAAGGGTGGCAGGTCAAATGCCCTCAGTCATGCAAGTGGGAAAAGGCAGAGCCATCAGAGATGCCAGAGTGGGTTCCCTCAGGGGCAACCTTCTCTCCCATCCAACAAATGCCAAGCAACCTGCTTCATTGGGGGACTTGTAGTCCATGCAGAAGGCATTGTGACTGTGAGGTGTTTGGGACTATGGAGGTAGAGCTATTTGGGGGGACATTATTCTAGCCTCCCCTGCCCTCTATCATTTCATGGAAAAGAAGCCTCCCCTGCCCTCTATCATTCTAGCCTCCCCTGCCCTCTATCATTTCATGGATAGAAGTCATTCAAGACATCTCATGAAGGAGCTAGATTTCTAGAGACTAAGTGAATATCTGTTGTTGCTTTGTGCATTGAGGTTATTTAATAGCATCCTTGTCTTCTACCCACTGGATACTGGACACACACACATACACACACACAAACACACACACACACACACACACACACACTTTTTTCCAATTGTAATAACCAATTTCCAATTGTAATTTTTTTTCAAAAAAGCCTCTAGAAATTATCAAAAATCTTCTATCGCCCATCTGCAACATTACTTGCTTGACCCACTGGGTATAAAAATCAAATAAGGCCTTAGAATGTCATTCTTTTTTGTTATCTACTTTGTGCCAGGAATATGCAAGTACTTTGATATTTTATTTCCAGATGATTCTATCCTTTGTTATCATCATGTTTGTTACATTTACCAAATGTGTAAACTAGATGTTTACAGCTCCCCTAAGCTTTGACTTCCTCATCTATAGTGCATTTGATATTTGTGTTGATGATAGCATGTTTATATCTTTCAATCATCTATACTGCACAAATACAGGAAGAGGAAGGGAGGGACGGAGTAGAGGAGGAGGAAAAAGAGAACAGAGCAGCAGCAGCAGTAGCAGCCAAACTCTATCTAAAACTTTGTTTAAACTATGGTGGTTATCATGGGCAGGGGTAGGGGCACACAGAACTTTGGTGGTGAATGTACTGTGGAACTATACCCTTGTAATCTTATAGTCTTGTAAACCACTATTAAATCACTTAAGAAAAAAAAAAAAAAGTAAAGTGGCAGTAAGCCTCAAATGAGCTAGTGGATTTGGGATACTAAGCGTAATGCTTAGGTCATGGTAGAGGCCCTTATTAAAGACTTCCCAGTGCCTTTATCTTTATTAAGTAACAATGATAATGGTGATTGAAGTGTAATGTTCTTTGCCTCTGTTTTCTTAGCTTACCTGGGTTGGGGAGAGGTGGGAACCAAGATTTCTTCAATATGGGCTGTGAATGTCAAACCCTAATAAAAAGCTGGAGCTTATTGGAATCAGTCTGATTTAGAGCAGGCAATGAGAGGGTTCATTGTCCAGAGACAACTTTATTTATTGTCTCCAGTGTTATCACTGGAGCTCAGTGCTGGCACAATGAATCCATTGCTCCTGGTGGCCTTTTTTCTATTTTATTGGATAGGACAGAAAGAAATTAAGAATGGTAGGGGAGATAGAGAGGGAGAGAAAGACAAACACCTGTTGACCTGCTTCACCACTTGTGAGGCATCCCCCCTGCGGATGGGGAGCCGGGGCTTAAACCAGGATCCTTGTGCTTTGTACTATAGGCATTTAACCAGGTTCTCCACCACCTGGCCCCCTAATCTGTTTTCTTTTTTTTTTAATATTTGTTTATTTATTCCCTTTTGTTGCCCTTGTTGTTTTATTGTTGTAGTTATTGTTGTTGATGTCGTCATTGTTGGATAGGACAGAGAGAAATGGATAGAGGAGGGGAGGACAGAGAGGATGAGAGAAAGATAGACACCTGCAGACCTGCTTCACCTCTTGTGAAGTGACTCCCCTGCAGATGGGTAGCCGGGGCTTGTATCGGGATCCTTATGCTGTTCCTTCTGCTTTGCGTCACGTGCGCTTAACCCGCTGTGCTGACACCAACTCCCCCTAATCTGTTTTCTTTCTTATTTATTTTTTAAATTTTTTTAAAATTATCTTTATTTATTGGATAGAGACATCCATAAATTGAGAGGAAGGGGGAGACAGGGAGGGAGAGAGACAGAGAGACACCTGCAGCAGCACTGCTTCACCACTTGTGAAACTTTCTCTCTGCAGGTGGGAACTGGGGGCTTGAACCCAGGTCCTTGTGCACTGTAACATGTACGCTCAATCAGTTGCAACACGACCTGGTCTTCAGAGAGAACTTTAAAACAATAATAAAAGTGATTACAGCCATTCTTCTTTTTCTTATCACCATGTACCATGAATTTGTATCAATGATAAAGTACTCCTCCCTGAATAAAACAAAAAATCAGTTGTGATGTTCTAAGCAAATACAACAGTTACTGAGGTGACTGTTAGGTACAATGCCATTTGCATGAGCTTCAAATAAGTATAACTGTTGCTTATCCTCTTAGAGAGTTCTCACACTCCATGGTGTTTATTGCAAGAACTTTTATGTATGCAGACAGCCTAGTACTCAGACATCCTACTACACTCTTCAAGAGTAAGTTTGTGGTAAATTCAGTCATCAGAGCTGGCTTCAGTCATTGTATTCTACACAACCATATTTTTAAAAAGTAGGTTCAAAAAATAATAAATCATGATACATAAGAATTGAAAATACTTATTTGCTAGAGCACTGCCCAGTAGTGCTTATGGTAGTGCTGGGAATTGAACCTGGGACCTCTGAGCCCCTAGCATGAAAGTCTGTGGTGTGACCATTATACTGTCTCACCTGTCTTCATAGTGATTGCAAAGACAAAGTAATAAGTACCAACTCCTCAGTCCTGCATTCTCTCTCTGTCTGTCTCTGTCTGTCTCTCTCTGTCTCTCTCTCTCCTCTCTCCTTTTTTACCAGAGCACTGCCCATCTCTAGTTTATGGTGGTATGGGGGATTGAATCTGAGACTTTGGAGCCTCAGAGAGTCTCTTTGCATAACTATTATGCTATCTACCCCCACACAGTCCTGCATTCTTCATGCAAATCATTCTCTGAAACTTTCAGAGTTCATTCTTTGGAAAGTTTGGCTTGGAATATTTCCTTTCCCAGCTCTTCCCAAATCCATTAACATATTATTTAAGTATTAGTCAACTACTTTGTCCCTTCTGTACTACCATCTTTATATTATTTATTATTAATTTATTTGTATAATAATCATACAACATTTAATAAAAGAAAATGTCCATTAATTTCTTTTTCTTTTTTCTGGTCATTGCTGGTCATTTTTTTTTTTATTATCTTTATTTATTGGCTAGAGACAGCCAGAAATTGAGAGGAGTGGGGAGATACAGAGGGAGAAAGACAGAGAGAAATCTGTAGCACTATTTCACCACTCATGAGGCTTCCCCCTGCAGGTGGGGACTAGGGGCTTGAACCCAGCTCCTTGCCCATGTGCACTCAACCAGGTACACCACTGCCTAGCCCCCGTCTCTCTGTTTCTCTCTCTTTATATCTGAATAAGTCATCCTTGAGCAGCAAAACCCCAGCAACAATAACAAGAGTACACACAGAGACACAGGAAAGGTTCCTTCGGGGCATGTAATAATTAAGTGCTGGAAGGGATACCCCTCAAGGCTACTGCTGCCCAGACCCTCATGGCTTTACAGCAGGCTCTGGCACCCCTCCTCATTATGCAGATGGGATTGGCACCTAACCCAGGCCTCTGGAACCTTGGTCTAGCTTCAGGAGGGTGCAGTGAGAGGGAGAAGAGCCACATGGCACACATGATAAAGTTGCTCCTCTTTTCTCTGGTCACTCTGAGGCGTCTTCGAGGCAGAAGACCTTTAGTGCTCAGTCTCTGTGAGATCTACTTCCAGGAAGCCTCTTTCCTCCTCCCATCAATCCTGCTGCTGCTGCCGAGGCAGCTGCTGCTCCCATTTCAACCAGCACCAGATCCATTAATAGCATCAATTTTATTTGCACCAACCCTGGCTCCCTCCCCACTCCCCAGGGGCACTCGATCCAGAATGCCAGGCCCTGCTTCCTCTTCTCCTGGAACACGCGGACTCCCTCCTTTGGGCACACGGGGAGTTGGCAGGATAATAACCTTCGAGAGGAAAACTCTCTTCTCCCTGCCTTCTAATCTTCAGTGCTCACCAAATTAGAAAAAAGCGTCAGAAACCCATTGGACCAACTGCTGCAGAGATGTCATGCCATTAACCTCAGTCCTCCTTCTGCTGGTGTGGGCAACTGAGGGAGAATGTTCCAGCACCCACCCCCACACCTCCCCCCACATACCCTCATTCCTACCCACTACACAGAAGTGGAATCAATCCATCCCCACCATTATTTCTGTCCATCATTAGCATGAAATCCCTGCACCACCCTCCTCACCTTCCCCCCCAATCTTATTGCCCTCCCCTGCATGCCTGCCTCTGCCAGTTGGCATGGGTTCCTATAATAGCCAAACTTCAGTTTGAGCCATCAGTTCCCACATGAGAACACTGAGAGTCAGGGAGGGGATGTCTGCCATCCTGTCCCTCCTTCAGGTCCCAGCTGGCTGGCTTTCATGTGCCCACTGACTGACCACTGTCCTGCACCAGACACCATTCTAGATGACGCAGAAATGGGCCAAAGGGAGAAAGGTCCACCCTCCTATAGCTCCAGGTGACTTATTCCAAGAAGCTGTTCCTCATTCCTGAGGTCTGACAAGGAGTTCCTCATCCAGGATCTCAGTTTGGGTTTATTTGTTGTCCTTCCCCGAGGCCAGGCTCCTTCTGCAGCAGGAACCACCATGTCTTGTTCAACTCCTATTCCTTAACTCCTGATACCAGGTCTGGCACAGTTAGGCGTCAAGTACTTATCTGCCAACAGTCAAGACTGACACTAATATGCTTAGTTCCAGACACTAAGCTCTAAGTACCATCATAATTCCCATTTTAGAGGAGGAAACAGGATCCCAGAAAGGTTAGGTGACATGTCCAAAGCATCCATCTAGAAGGCGAATGAAGCAAACTCTAATCGGCAGAGACAAAGTTTAAGGGTCCCAAGGATTCGCCATAAAGGGAGGAAGGGACAGTACCAGCAGTTGTGGTGCCAGGCTATTCTCATCACCTGGACCCATGCCTCAGGGCCAGAAAAATCTTCCAAGATCTTCCCCCTTCCAGACACAAATCTCCACTCACCCACAAACCACACACACACACACACACACACACACACACACACACACACACAAGTGCTACCCTGTGTCTGGTTTGGTGCTTCCAACCTCCGTCAGGTCATCTCTCCAAGCACAGGAGTCATGCTGAAGCCGGGTCAGGCTCCCCCTGATGCTCAGGTGCTCACCAGACCAACTTCATAATCCCACTGTCAAATGCCACCTACCAGGCACAACAAAAAGCCTATCTGTACTTCCAGCGGCAGCAAGAGCTGGCACGGGTCTAAGCTGGCCTGTGTGACATAGCTCGATTATCTTCTCCAGAGGTCTGGGGCTAGGCCTAGAATACATGTTTAGCAGCATCTCAGAAAGCTAGGACTGAGTCAAGATCCAGTCCAGCTGTAAGGCTCCAGGAAGCCAGCCCTCTGAATTCCAGACTTTGTTTGCCTTAGAAAGCTGCACTTGGGAGGCAGTGTCTGGGCTACTTTCTCTGTAAAATATCAGTTCCAATCATAAGCATCAGCTAGCTGCCTTTGTGGGGTCAGTGTTAGGCAGTATCTCCTCCCATCTGGGTGAGACAGGAAGCCATGCCCACTTCATAGATGGGGAAGTGAAGGCTTCTCCCCAGTGTCACACAGCATGGGAAGTTTCAGGCAGGAGCAGGGTGGGTGTGTCACACCTCACAGGTCAGGCTTTGCCCATGATTCAAGCCACCCCCTCCAGTCACACTCCCTGGGCTGCTCATGCCAGGATGGTCTCATCTCTGACCCTGAGCACTACACAAAGAATACTTAGGTGTGTGTGTGTGTGTGTGTGTGTGTGTGTGTGTGTGTGTGTGTGTGTAGCCAGGGAAAGTGTTCATGGGATCCCAGCACTCACACAGCGTCCAGAAAGTCACATCCTATTGTGTGTAAGAGAGAAGAAAGAGAGACTGGGAGCTGGGTAAACATTGGACACCTAGACCAGGGGAAGATGAGAAGAAAGGAATGGTTGCAAGAAGCAAGAAAGGAGTTAATATGCAGAGTAAGGCTGGGGTGACAATAATAACAACAATAATAACAAGGAGAGTGCCAACCTTGCCTTTTTTTGTTTTCCAAGCTGAATGTGAGCTGGAGCAGGGCTGAGGGATTAATCTCTTAAAAAATAAGTGCCGTGTGAGGAGACAGGCAGTGATTAAGGTTTTAACTGATCAGTCTGCATCTGACAGTGAACCAGCTATTATCTTAACGGAATCAAACGAACATTCAAAGCCGTGCTCAGCCCCAAACATGAAAGGAGATGTCATCTGCTGGCAGCTGGCAAGCCGCAGGGGGAGCCCAAGGGGAGAGAGGGATGGAGGGAGAGAAAAGGAAAGAGAGAGAGAGGGGGGGGGGGCCTGGGGGAAGGAAGAGAGGGGGTTTGGGGGAGGGGGGAGAAGGGAAGACTGGGACAGAGAAGTGTGTCCAGGAAGGAGAGACTGAAGGTGCCTGGGTTGGTTGTCCCCAGCACAGTCAGGTCCTCAAGCCCATGTGCTAGCACAACACTCCCCTCCTTGGAAACCTTCCCTGATCCCCACTTCCTACAAAGGACAAAGATGGGGGGAGGATGAAGGCAGAGGTCAGGTCAGGGCTGTCAGACTTTGGTCCCCAGATGACCCCAGATTTCTCCTGTCACAGTCTCTCCTACTGTCCATCACCTCCACAGAGGCTCAAGAAATCTGTCTTTATGAATTGTAAGAAAGGGGATAAGGAAAAAATAAAAAGAGAGAGGAGAAAATGTCTTTGTCAGGCATGTAGGTTCATTTTTACATGGAATTCTCCCAACAGTCTGATGGTAACTGTGAGTCTCATCTTTGTCAGACAGAGGAAGAAACAAGAGGCCAGAGAGGCAGTGCCAGAGCTGGAAAGATGCAGACCTGGGGTTGGAACCCAAGTCTGTCTGACTGTGGTTTCACTGCTTTTCTCAACAGAATTGGAGAGACTGGGGGGTGGAGGATGTAAGAGAGCTGCACTGGGGGGAACTTCCCCTTCTTGTACTTTCTGCTTCGCTTTATAAGCAAACGATGTCCCCCTCCCATCTCAGACCCCCCACCTACCCACCCACCCATCCAAGCTAAGGTACTGCGCGAGGGCTCTAGAATTGGCTGTCTGGCACATCATTTGTGCTCCCCAAGTGTTGGGGGGGTACAGGTTGCAGTCACATGGCAAGTTTTGGCAGAAGTGAGGAGAAAAGATTTACCTGGTATGAACACCCCTCTCCCTGACACACACACACACACACACCACATACACCCCACACATACACACACACCACACACACAACACACACACTCAACACACCACACACACACACACACACCACATACACCCCACACATACACACATACACACCCCACACATACACACATACACACACCACACACACACACACACACACACACACACACACATACACACACACCTCCCAGCCCAGCTCAGAGCACAAAACAGGTTCTGGCATGGGTAACAGCCTCTTTGCCACTGAGAGCCAACCAAACCCCCACAACCACCGGACAGCAGGAGCACAGGGCTTGCGGTATGTGAGTGTGGGCCTGGGAAAGAGGGAACACCGGCAAAGGAAAGCATGAACCAATAAAATCAATATCTGAAAATATCAACACAGGTAGAGGCTTGGTACATGGGACAGTTTCTTTGCTACTGCTGAACGAATGCTAACCACATTCCCCTTTTCTTACTTATGCCTTCCCTGCAGGGAGAGACATCTGCTTCTCCAAGGAAACAGACAGATGGGCCTCTCTCTCCCCTCTCTGTCACACGAAGTCTCTCTCTTCTGCACACAAACACACAACCAAAAAACCACATATACACTCCCTCTTGCTCTCTCTTCTCTCTCTCTCTCTCAACACACACACACACGCACACATAACACACAACACCACCACCACACCACAGTAGGCTGGGGCCATACTCGCAATGTACCACTCTGCAGGTCTGGTCCAACCTGCTGCCCTCTCTCAGGATCACTCCTACTGGTCCAGGTCTACACTGTGAGTTGGGACCTGCTCTTTTCTCTAGGGATGGAACTGGCCCTGTGCTTCTTCTTTGCCTTGGTCCTCCCTGAATAAAGCCTTCTGGAGAGAAAAGAAGCCAGGGAAGCAACCAGGCCTGGTAATCCCACAGGGAGGAGGCATGGGGCTCCCCCAGAGCCACAGTAATTACCTCTCCAGGCCTCAGCCCCTGCATTTCCTGTTGCCCAATGTGCACTTTAGGTGTGTCCTTAGCCTCCTGTGTCACCTCTTTGTCTTTAATCTGCCTGCACTCACTCCTGTGCATCTCTCTCTAAGACACAGCCTGGATGGCACCTTGCCTTGTTGAAGATTTTGCAGAGCTCCCCTAGCTCTATAAGGATCAGAGACCACACTATTCTGAGTTTGGGGGGGGGGGGTTGGGCAGTGACGATGCTGGTAGAGTATATATGTTACCATGCACAATTAACCCATTGCAAACCCCCAGTCCCCACCTGCAATGAGGAAACTTTACATGTAGTAAATCAGCACTGAAGGTGTCTCTCTCTCTTCTCCTTCACTTTCAAGTTCTCTCGAGGGGAGGGGAGGAGAGAGGAAGGGAAGGGAGGGGAGGTGAGGGGAGGGGAGGGGAGAGGAGAGGAGAGGAGAGGAGAGGAGAGGAGAGGAGAGGAGAGGAGAGGAGAGGAGAGGAGAGGAGAGGAGAGGAGAGGAGAGGGTAGAAAAAGCCCCAGGAACAGTAGATCTGTGATCCAAGGACAAGTCTCAATAACACTAGTAACATTAAAAAAAAAAAAAAAAGGATCAGAGTCCACACTTGGGTTTGAATATTCCACCATGGAATCTGCTCTAGCTCTTGTTGCATCTCCACCTGTGTGAATGAACATGAGCGCCCTCCTCCCCCCACCACCTCCTTCTCTTTCTCTTCCCTTCTCCCCAGCAGGGTAGCAGGGTACATCTACCTACAGTCACTGTTCCCATCCTCCTGGAGACTTCTGACCCCCTCCTCCCCATCTGGCCAAAGTCTCTTCCCCTTCAGAATGATAAGGTAAACTACACTGGTCAAGTGCTTAGCAAACATCAAACACTGTGCTGGGTCTTTTGTTGGAAATCAATCATTTACTCTTCACTTCAGCCTCAAAAGATTACATGAAAGGAAACCGAGGCACAGAGAAGCTGAGGGCACATGGGCACATCTAGAAAGTGACAGAGCTGGGATTAAAAAACAGAGTTTAGGGAGTCAGGCTGTAGCGCAGTGGGTTAAGTGCAGGTGGCGCAAAGCACAAGGATCAGCATAAGGATCCTGGTTCAAACCCCGGCTCCCCACCTGCAGGGGAGTCACTTCACAGGCGGTGAAGCAGGTCTGCAGGTGTCTATCTTTCTCTCCCCCTGTCTGTCTTCCCCTCCTCTCTCCATTTCTCTCTGTCCTATCCAACAATGACAACAACAATAATAACTACAACAATAAAACAACAAGGGCAACAAAAAGGAATAAATAAAATAAATATTAAAAAAATTAAATTTAAAAAAACAGAGTTTGATTTAAAGTCTATGCCTAACCACTAGGCTCCCCTGCCCCACTCAGAGCACCCCTCTCCTCCTCTGCCTCCTCCTCGAAACCTTTCCTGGCTACCCAGCCCCCATGTCTAATCTCTTTGTCCTCCAACTTCCTCAACTATGTTATCTGCACCTCTCATGGGCTCCTTAATTACACAATGCCTTGAATTAGTACTTTGATCTCTGTGCGTGTTAATTTTATCTCATGAACTAGATTATTTATTATCAGGAGTATAAACTGATTCTGCCATTACTCCTGCACCTCCTTACTACCACCAGTTAGGTACCTAGCACAGAGCTAGGCTTATGGGTTAGGAGTAAAAATAGCAACAGCTAACATGTAGTGAGTGCTTACTATGTGCCCAGTACTACTCTGGGAATCCTCTATGGGAAGATATATTTCCTCTTCACAGATGAGAACACAGATGGAAAATTAGAAAGATTAAGTGATTTTCTTGCTCAAAGTCACACAGACTATGGTAAGCTAAAGACTGCAAATTCTTAACACACACACACACACACACACCTCACTCTATAAGATAGAGTTTATCTTCTTTTTAAATTTTTTAATTATTTTTTTTATTTATTGGATAGAGATAGCCAGAAATTGAGAGGAAGGGAGAGACAGAGAGAGAGAGAGAGATTGACCCCTGCAGTACCGCTTCACCACTTGTGAAGCTTTCCCCTTGCAGATTGGGACTTGGAGCATGAACCTGGGTTCAAGCATTGTAACATATGTGCATTGTAACATGTGTGCTCAAGCAGGTGCACCACAACCCAGTCCCAAGTTTATTTCTCTTCCCCCTAAATGGGACTAGATGGGTACAACAGATTTGGGCTGGACCTAAACTTTTAGATGACCTGGGAGCTCTCACTTTGTGTGTCTTGGGGGCTCTGAGCTGCTGTGTTAGAAGCCTAGTTATCTAGCTGGAAGAGAAGACTCCAAGGGTGTCCAGATAACAAGAGGCCAAAACATTCCAACATCTGGATCAGTCCCAGGCACCATAGAACAACCAAACAGGAGGAACACCAAGCTGAGCCCAGCCAGCATACACTAGGAGAGAAGGTACCAGATTATCTAAGCCACTATACTTATGGTTTGGAAAGCTTTACTATCCAGCGACAAACACTATTTATCCAAAGGACACTGAAACATTCATTCGAATGAGGCATATTCATCCCCTATGTTCATAGCTGCCTAAGAGTAGAAGCAGCCTAAATGTTTATCAACATATGACTGCCAAAGAAATTTTGATTATATATATATATATATATATATATATATATATATATATATATATATATCCCATGGAATACTACTCTGCAATAAAAAAGATGATAGTGTGTCCTTTACAACAAAATGGATAGCACTGGAGGTGATTATACTTAGCAAAATAAGAGATGAAAGACAACTACCAGATGGTTTCACTCATATATGGAATCTAGAGATCTGATATACTACAGGAACTTGAAAAAAAAAAAAAGCCAGCAAATTGTAAGACTTTCGAGAACTATGGTGATTATCTGTGGGAGGTGGGAAGGTAGGGGAACAACTTTGGTGGTGGGTGTGGTAATCTTAGAGTCTTATAGCCTACTATTAATCACAAATAAAAAAATTAAACTTAAAGAAAGAGAGAAATCTTGGAAGTTGGTTACGCACAGCACAGGTGGCGCAGCACAAGGACCGGCACAAGGATCCCGGTTCAAGCCCCGGCTCCCCACCTCCAGGGGAGTCACTTCACAGGCGGTGAAGCAGATCTGCAGGTGTCTATCTTTCTCTCCCCCTCTCTGTCTTTCCCTCCTCTCTCCATTTCTCTCTGTCCTATCCAACAACTACTACAACAATAAGAAATAACAAGGGCAACAAAAGGAAATAAATATTTTAAATAAATAAAAATTAAAAAGAGAGAAATCTAATGCTGGCAGTCTTGTTCAGTTTAATTCTTTTTCAAAGAAAGAAACAGATAAAGGGTTGCATAGGTGACATTACTGACTTGCCCAAGATCAGGGAACCTTGTATGGGAAGTATGGGAGCATAGGACATGGGTCTGTGAAACTCAGAACTTGGGAGAATAAAGTTTTACAACTTTAAATCCTCAGTGAATAAAGGCAACAGGTTCTCAAGGAGTGGGAGGGGGGCGGGGGTTCTGTACACAATCTCTAACCAAATAAACTCTGGAAGTACAGTACAGGGAGTCATAAGGGGTGGTAGTGTCAAGAAGGCAGGACTTTAAAGGCCACCTGTCCAACTCCTTACTCTCATTGATCTGATTTTTCTTCTTTTTTTTTTTAAGTTTTGTAACTTAAAAATACTTTCCATTTTATTCATTTGCTCATTTATTAGATAGAGAAAGAAATAAATTGAGAGGGGAGGAGGAAATAGAGGAGAGAGAGAGACACTTGCTATACTGCTTTACCACTTGTGAAACTCCCTCCCTGTAGGTGAGGATCAGAAGTTTGAACCCTGGGGCCCTAATCTGGAGGTCCTGAGATTCCCAAACAGACATGATGGGCCTAGACCTCGAATAAATCCCTCTCTCCATTGTTACCAGTCATTTCTATCAGGAACAACACAATAGACCCCTTTGTGGGCCCCCATAGGAACTTGCCCTCAACTTGGATCAACAATGGTAGAGAATGTCCCATCCTCTGAAGGGAGGATGGACAACACACTCTATGCTACACCTGAGGAAGATGAGTCGATACTGGGGCAGCTTAAAACATTCCTACTTATGACCACAAAATGTGAGTTCAGATCTATAGGGATGCAGAGGTCACATAGGCTCCTAAGCTGAATATAGGGCCCAGATCACATCAAATTGATCGGGTTTACAATCAACAATATTTATACACCTCTCCCATATTTGGGAGCTACTCTCTTCCCTGATCCAGCTTTCTGTTCCTTCTTCCATCCATGACATCATCTCCCCAGACAATAATTAGGATCCACCTGCATATCAGATTTCAGGCTCAGGCAAAAAAAAAAAAAAGAAAGAAAACAAACAAACAAACAAAAACTAGTAGAGCCAAAGCCCCTTTGGAATATAACTAAAATATGCCTACTAGCTATCTACAAAATGGAGGAACCCCCCCCCCCCAACTCTTCATCTGCACTATTCCAGCATTTAGGTTCATGGCTGGTCAACAATTTGCTTGGCTTTGTATGTTAACTCTCTTTTCAACCACCAGGTTCCAGATGCTAGCATGATGCCGACCAGACTTCCCTGGACAGACAACCCCACCAATGTGTCCTGGAGCTCTGCCTCCCCAGAGCCCTTCCCCACTAAGGAAAGAGAAAGACAGGCTAGGAGTATGGATCAACCTGTCAATGCCCATGTTCAGTGGGGAAGCAATTATAGAAGCCAGACCTTCCATCTTCTGCACCCCATGATGACTCTGGGTCCATACTCCCAGAGGGCTAAAGAATAGGAAAGCTGGGAGTCAGGCTGTAGCACAGTGGTTAAGCACAGGTGCCACAAAGTGCAAGGACTGGAGTAAGGATCCCAGTTTGAGCCCTGGCTCCCTACCTGCAGCAGAGTCACTTCACAGGCGGTGAAGCAGGTGTCTATCTTTCACTCCCCCTCTCTGTCTTCCCCTCCTCTCTCCATTTCTCTCTGTCCTATCCAACAACAATGACAACAATAATAATAACCACAACAATAAGGGCAACAAAAGGGAATAAATAAATAAATAAATATTTTTAAAAATTTAAAAGAAATAATAGAAGCTATCAGGGGATGAGATGGGATACAGAGTTCTGGAGGTGGGAATTGTGTGGAGTTGTACCCTTCTTATCCTATGATTTAGTCAATGTTTCCTTTTTATAAATTTAAGAAAAAAAAATTTGAACCCTGGTCCTTACATGCTGTAACATATGTGCCCAACCAATAGTGCCACCACCCAGTCCCTTGATCTGATCTTTCTATAAAACTTTCACAGATGATGTATATTACAGCTCAGCTTTCTGACTCAAGTAGCAGACATCATGGAGGACCTGTCTCAGAGCTGGTATGGAGTAAAGGAGCTAGTATAGGTCAAAAGTATCACTAGGGGGGCTGGGTGGTAGCGCAGCGGGTTAAGCACACATGGCACAAAATGCAAGGACCAGTGTAAGGATCCTGGTTCTAGCCCCTGGCTCCCCACCTTCAGGGGAGTCGCTTCACAGGCGAAGTGAAGCAGGTCTGCAGGTATCTATCTTTCTCTCTCTGTCTTCCTGTCCTCTCTCAATTTCTCTCTGTCCTACCCAATAACAATGACTGCAGTGACAACAATAATAATAACAACAAAAATAAGCAACAAGGGCAATAAAAAGGGGGGAAAAAGTAGCCTCCAGGAACAATGGATTCGTAGTGCAGGCACCAAGCCCCAGCAATAACCCAGGAAGCAAAAAAAAAAAGGATCACTAGGAGCTTGGTACATAGTGCACACTTGAGAAGTAATGGCTGTGGGTTCTTTTCAGGAGACACATAAAGACTTGAGTGAGCTCAAATCCTAGTAACAGAGCTAACCCCAGGAGAACCAGAGAGGCACTTTCCACATGCTTCCAGGGGAGGTTCATATAGAATGCACTATGGACAAGGGAAGGTTGAATGTAGCAGAGTCCAAATGCTTGTTTTGAAGAGAGAACACAGGGGGCTGTGATAGCTACCCAGGAATATCCAGACCTACCAGAAATGGGACAGAGGTGTGGGCAGCAGAGGAGATGGTGTACGGGGTGGGAGAGGGACACCCTGCTAATGGAAGGGGTGCAGATCATGTAAAGTATTGGTGAAGTGGGCTGCTTGAAAAGATGAGTTGAATCCAATGGCGCTGTTTTCACCACACCCTGAAGATCTACCATGAGAGTTATCCTATTGGCTTGTGTGGGTCCCCAGTACAAGACAGAGAGAATACGGTGAGGATCTGTCAGTGCATGGAAAGTGAGGCCAGGTCCATAAATAACAAAGGACAGAGCTCTCAGATCAGAGAGATAGTATCCATCAGAGCCCAAAGCACATAACTCTGGAGTCTGGAGATGATTTCAAATTCCAATTTTGCCAGAATCTAAGTAAACAACCTTGGGACATTATTTAATTACTCTGTACTACAGGGGAGGCAGTAATTGTAGTTCCTTGCATCATGGCACTTTCTATCCAGCTAAATAGATAGGTGCACAAAAAGATTTGGCAACACCAATGTCTTCAAGTGACACATCCATCCAGAAGGGAAAGTCCCTGCTGCAAATTGAGGCTGAGTAGACATCTGTATGGGTTCTCTGAGAGGTCTTCATGGGAATGAAATTCCAGTGGGGTTTGGAGAGATGATGGAAGAGGCATTCCAGGAGAAGAGAGCCTGGAGACAAGGTTGCAAATGGCCTATCCCATTGAAGCAGGAGGTGAACTCAAAGATGATGAGCCACCTGGAAGGTTCACAGTGGCTAAAGTGAGGGACTTGCAAGTTCAAGGTCCCAACATCAATTGTCAACACAGCACATGCCACAGTGATGCTCTGGCTCACTGGCTCTTTGTCTCTCCTTCTTTCTCTCTCTCATGAATAAATAAATACAATCTAAAGCTGAATGGACTCTAGGGAGCTAAAGCCCTTGAATGGAGATGGAGATATCTGAAGCTCCTAGTTCCATATGCTCCTGCAGACAGACACAAGGGTGAAAGACATGAAGATGAATGGGGAGGACTCACAAGTGCCTCTCTTGCAGGGGTATCCAAGCCAAAAACTCCTGCCAGCTGCCCCAACTTCCCTGGGTCCCCAGGGTCAGGCCATTACAGGGTGAGATTTATCACAGGCAGGTGTGCTCCAAGTCGGTATATTATCCAGGATTATGAACTGTAACAGGATAATCTCTCTAATGTAATTCAAGCTCTTGTCATGGCTTATGGCTCCTTAATGTACCTCAGACTGAAGAATTATAAGAACATTCTCTCCCCCCCCCCAAGCTCCTCATGTCCCCCTCCACTCTCCTTTTCTAACCCCTAAATTATATGGACAATTATCTGAAGCCAGATCTTGGCATTTAGTTATCACTCAATAAAGCTCAGTAAACATGATGGACAAGGACCTTTGCTGCCTGTTCTTGTCCCAGGAAGACCTCTTTCCTCCTCCAGCCAATCACTTCTCCATGTGACAGGCTAGATACAGAATTCTCTAGGAGACTTGGACCCTAGGACACACCCAAGATTTTCTCTGGGCACCTACGTCCCAGCCAGGATTGAGCTGATGTTCTTATTCACCTGGCATGGCCACCTCAGGACTCAAGACCCTCCAGACAGAGGCACATAGTAACCTCAGAGCCAAGAATGTGAGTAGTCCCTGATCTTCTGAGTTCACTCTGCCCCTTGGGGAAGCAGTCAAATCTTCTGAAAGCTATGGCATAGAATGTTTTCAAGTTTTACTTTGGATAATTTTGCCCCTTCTAAAATTAAAATTAAAACACTTCCTCAGAGAGCTGTGAGTCCCACAACTGAAAATCTCTCATAAAACTCAACCCATTTTAGTGGACAGGAGACAGACTTGTGAGTCATAAAACTGATTCTTTCCTGAGAACAGAGCAAGTTTGGTACTGGGCTATGGCACACACCTGGTAGGGCACACACATTACCATGTCTGAGGACTTGGGTTCAAGCCCCTCATCCCCACCTTGTAGGGGGAAATCTTCACAAGAGGTGGAGTAGCATTTCAGATTTCTCTCCTTCTCTCTGTCTCTTTCTATCCCCCATCACTGTCTCTCACACTATAAAAAATATGGCCATTTGCTGGGATAGCCTGAGGGTGCTTCTTCCCGAGCTAGTGCTCTCTGGATTGGAGAGAACTCAACTGGAGCTGATCTAGGCTGCTGCGTGGGAGAGGGATCAGGAACTCGTGCCGCACTAACTTCGCAGGAGATACACTCTGGAACTCTCGGAGCCGGAAAGCAATCAGAAGAGCAGAAGAGCAGCTGTTTTAATCAGAAGAGCAGCTGTTTTTATACTCTCCAAGTAGGGTGGAAACAGGATGTGACATAGAGAGGGTGGAGCGAAAAGTGACTGGTGGAAGATCAGGGTGTGACAAGGAGAGGATCAGGGTGTGACAAGGAGAGGGCGTGGAGCAGGTGAGAATTCTACCACTAAACCACCAATGCCCTGGAGGGAGTGTGGTGCTTTATGTAAATGTAAAAGTGATTTATGTAAATAGACCAAAGCTTTGAATGGGAACAAATCAATCCCTATATAGGCATATGGTTAAGTAGAAGCCAGGGGGAGCTGGCATACTACCCAACAGCCATTGGGAATGGTAGAGTCAGCAAATCAATGAACCCCAGTGATAACCTTGGAGGCAAAAAAAAAAAAAAAGGCAGGGTTTTTTTTAGTATTTTCTTAGGCTTATTGATTATGTACTATGTTCCAGGCAAAATTCGTTCATTTAGTGCTTCTCACAACCTCTGAATATGGACAATTAACTCCCACTTTCTTTGGGGGGGGAACTGAAATTCACAGCTGTGGAGTGGATAAAACATTGGATTCACAAGCACAGTTTGCCTTCTGACATTGCATATGCTAAAGTGATGACCTGCTATCTCTGTTTCTTTTTCATCAATCAATAAACAAACCTTTAAAATAAGTAAATAAATGCAAGGAAGGAAGGATGGAAGGAAGGAAAGGAGGAAGAAAGGAAGGAAGGAAAGAAGGAAGGAAGGAAGGAAGGAAGGAAGGAAGGAAGGAAGGAAGGAAGGAAGCTCAGTGGAGTGGCCAGGGAGATGACTCAGTAAGTAGAGAGCAAGACTTGAATGCATAAGACCTCGGATTTGATCCCCAACACTAAATACAACAGAATGATGCTCTGTTCTCTCTTTAATTGAATAGATAAAATCGTGTGTGTGTGTGTGTGTGTGTGTGTGTGTGTGTGTGTGTAGTACAGGAATGAATCCAGGGTCTTATACATATACTACATTGAACCAACTCCTGACCCAATTTCCTTTATTCTATTCTCCTTTTTAATGGAAAATGGAGTGGAGAGAGAGACCAAAACACCACTTCACCACTCATGGAGTTCTAATGGTACTGTCCTGTTGGTATGCATGAGACCCCTTCTGTTTCATTTGGTTTAAATCCCCCCTGCTTAACACTATTCTATTTACATAACCACTTCATTCTATTTACATAACCGCTGTTAACAAGCACCTCCCTCCAGGGCATTGGTTCAATCCCCACTGTTTCATGATATGTTTTTGCTCCACCCCCCCTCCTTGTCACACCCTGATCCCTTCTTTATCACACCCTGATTTTCACCAGTCACTTTTCTCTCCACCCTCTCTATGTCACATCCTGTTTCCACCCTACTTGGGAAGTATATATAAAGACAGCATTGTGAGTTTTAGGGTACTTTACCTTTAGTTTAGCTTAGCTCGGCTTAGATTGTGCTGCGTCCTGCATGAATAAAGAGATACTGCCTACAGCTCAACCATGAATCCCTGGTCATCTGTTACCCGCCCGTGAAGCCAGCCTGGCGAAAACAACATAACCTGTCGAAAACAACACTGTCCATGGTAGCCTCATGCGGTACTGGGGTTTGAATCTAGGTCCTAAAGCATGGGGAGGCACACACAGTACCCAGTAAATATATCTTGACTGAAAGAAAGAGAAAAAGAAACAGACATAGTGAGGTGAAGATAAAAAAAAAAAAACTATCAAACAGGGAGGGTAAGATGTGGATTCTGGAAACCTGGATCCAGAGCCTGCACTCCCAACCACTATCCTGCCCCGGAAGAGCTCAATAGCATTTGAATATGTGTATATACAGCACTAGATCCATGTGCTCCACCCCTGGTCCCTGAGTCTACTGAGCACACTCTGCTGCACCCCTGGGACAGGGTAACAGTCTTTTCCTGACCCTTAGGAGACACCAAGAGATTTTCACGGTGGCCCTCCAGTCCACTTGTACTAATTCCCAGAGTGATCATAAATCACAGACTCCTCTGAGTCAACCAGTAAGGAGGCAATTTGAAAGCCCCTCAAATCAAAACAGCCCCTCCCTGTGCACATACAATGGTGTCCCCCTCTTCTGCTGCATTCTCTGCAATCATTCCCAAGTCACTGCTCTCCTTAAACACAGAGAGAGAACCCTCCAGGCTTCTAAGATCCAAGGTAGGCAGAAAGACAGGAGATTGAGAAGAGTTCCTCCTAAGATGAGCTCAATAAAAACAAGACGCTCTCACACGTCTGTAAAGGCATCTGCTAGTACATTCTGTATATACTGCCTTGGTCATCTCCTAGTGTCCTTGTATTTTGACCTTGACAGTTACCCAGTCCTGTTCTCATTTCTACAGTGGTTTCACAATAGCAACAAAGACTCAATTAAAAAAGGCAAACTAAAAAAAGAACTTGGAGAAAGCACTCCATCTTTGCAACTTCAACACAAACATTCTCCCCCCTCCTCTCTGAATTTAGCTGTATTTCCACTGTCATTCCTGTATCCAGTTCCAGGAAAAAAAAAAAAATTAAAAAAAAAGAAGAAAGAAAAGAGAAATCTGGGGTCAGGCAGTGACACTCCTAACTGAGTGCTAATGTTGCCATTATCAAGGATCCAAGTTCAAGCCTTGCATCCCCACCTGCAACTTCACAGGCAGTGAAGCAGTGCTGCAGGTGTCTCTCTTTCTCTCTCACTATCTCTCCACCCCCTCAATTTCTCTCTGTTCTGTCAAATAAAGTTTTAAAAAAATTTTTTTTTAAGAAAGAGATGAGGAATCCAAGTGAATTGATTATCTCTCGCTCCAGAATATTGTAATTCTGAGATTACAGCCACCACTACCCCAAATGTAGAGTTTTTGGCTCTGGGAACTTTTGCTCTAGGACAGAGCATAATAACTTAAGAGAATTTTGGGGAGTGTGTGTGTTGGGGAAGCAGAGGGTGGTGACAGCTGTAGAGAAACTATGTAATCTGTTCTGTTTGTTCACTGAGGATGAGCACATATGACACTCAGAGTAAGGCCAAGAATGCCCGTTTAGGAGGATGGAGACAGCAGGTTCCAGCTCCTGCCTCTGTCTTCTCTGGCCCTGAAACTCAGTTTCCTTGTCTGTACAATGAGAGTGGCCCATAGGCCCCCAATCTTTTCTATGCTAACATACTGTTTGAGGACTTTTCTTCCTCCCCAGCTTAGCCCTGCTCCTTTTGCAGGTCTTCAAGTCTCTGGATTCTAGACTTTCCCACTTTCCTCTTAAGTGGTCCACCCATCTACCTCTCCAAGCCCTGAGACTTGTTATTCCAGGACATGCCACTAGGGGGAGCCTTCATTTGGATCCGTGGGGTCAAGAAGGAAACCATCTAGTACCTGTTAGTAGGGAGGGAGCCAGTCAGTCCCAAAGGACTCCCTGACCAGGAATAAAATAGAAGGTTGGGGTGGTAAGGAGGAGACTATAAATTACTATGACTATATTCCAAGCTCGGGAAGGACTGACATTGTACTTAATGTAAATTCTTATCCCTCTGCTTATACTCTTTTAAGTGCATATGATGGGATTCTTGTATACATAGTTCTGCCTGCTCTGTGTGACCCATGGATTAAACTGAGTGTCAAATAAATGGGTCACACATGGCAGGTAGAACTATACATCACCTCTACAACTGGGAGAAGTAAGGCTCAGAGAGGTGCCAGCATACACAGCCAACTAGGACTGGAGCTGTTGGTTACCTTGGTGTCCCTTCTTCCTCCAGGGTTGCCCCAGGCTGGGCACACAAGGGACCATCCTTTAATGCGACCTGAATGAATGAGAGGCCTCTCTGAACTAAGATACAACCTCCTAGGGGAAGTCTGGGCAGCTTTGAACCAGTTAACACAAGCACAGTACTAGTTGCCACCTTATTCCACCTTTACCCTCTTACTCTCATGTCCCAAATCATCATCTTGATCAGTAATGTTGGTATCACAGTCCTACCCTTGCCAAAAAAGTTCATGCCTTGCTTTATTCACCTTTTCTGTCTCCCTCAGGTATGACCGGGAGGTCTTCTTTGAGCTACCCCTCTTCCAGAATGGGAAGAGTTGGGATCATACCTCTTCCTACCACCAAATCAACCAGTTAACTGGTTATAACATATAACCCTTGCCCTTTTTTTAAAAAACTATTAATTTATTTATTCCCTTATGTTGCCCTTGTTTTTTACTGTTGTGGTTGTTATTGTTGTTGTTATTGATGTTATTGTTGTTGGCTAGGACAGAGAGAAATGGAGAGAGGAGGGGAAGACAGAGAGGGGGAGAGAAAGATAAACACCTGCAGATGTGCTTCACCACTTGTGAAGTGACTGCCCTGCAGGTGGGGAGCCAGGGGCTCGAACCCAGATCCTTATGCAGGTCCTTGCACTTTGTGCCACCTGTGCTTAGCCTGCTGTGCTACAGCCCGGCTCCCCCCTCCCCCCCTTTTTTTTTCCTCCAGAGTTATTGCCAGGGCTCAGTGCCTGCACCATGAATCCACTCTCCTGGAGACCATTTTTCCCCCCTTTTGTTGCCCTTGTTGTTTTATCATTGTTGTGGTTATTATTATTGTTACTGTCGCTGGATATGACAGAGAGAAATCAAGAGAGGAGGGGAGACAGAGAAAGATAGACACCTGCAGACCTGCTTCACCGCCTGTGAAGTGAGTCCCCTTCAGGTGAGGAGCCAGGATCCCTACACCGGTGCTTGTGCTTTGCACCACCTTGCACTTAACCTGCTGCACTACCACCTGACTCCCCCCCCCCCTTTTTTTTTAAGATAAGAAGCATCCTGAGCTTCTCCAGGGTAGGGGCTGAGTCTTAATCACCTTGAACTCCCAGTGCCTATGAAAAGTCAGCTCAGCTATCTCGAGTTCTACTCCCTTCTCCCCTCTGTAGAGTGAGGGTTGCAACCATCCCAGGTACCTTTGTAGAAAAGCACTTCATGCATATTTGGCCTGAACAACTGGCTGTGTTGCCTTCCCCTCTTATCTTTCTGGACCCCACAAACAACTAGAAGGGTGATGAATCCTGGAGATCCATTAGAACCTCCCAGTCCACCTTTATCCCTCTAAGCCACTGTTCCTTTATACACTTCATGGAGATGTTCGTTGTGGGTTTATTTGATTAATTAATTTATTTATTTGTCACCATAGTTATCACCAAGGCTCAGTACCTATACTACAAATCTATCACTCCTGAAGGCCATTCCCCCCCCTTTTTTTTCTCTTCTTTATTTGGTAGGACAGAGAGAAATTTAGGGGGCAAGGGGAGAGACAGAGACATACTTGCAGTACTTACTTCACCAATCCTATAGCTTCCTCCCTGCTGGTAGGGAACGGAACTTCGAACCTGGATCCTTGTATCTGGTAACATGATTTATTATGATGGACAGAAGAGAATCAGAGCATCACTTTTGCACATTTGGTGTTGAAGATCCACTCGGGATCTTGCATGCTAGCAAGTCTAGCACTTTAGCCATTGCACCACCTCCTGGGCCATATCATCAAGGGAAAGTTTCATCCAGCTGTTACCCCCAGGGTGAGCTCCCCCAGGAGGAATCCCCTCAGAGGAACTGGAGAAGGGAAAGGAGTGACAAGGAAAGATAGGGAGGTGATCCAGTCACTCAGAGTTTTTCCCCACCCCCAGCGTTTTTTATTTGTTTTATTATTTTGTTTGTCCTTTTTGATTTGTTTCTTACTGGGGGCACTGCTCAGCTCTGGCTTCTGGTGCTGCTGGGAATTGAACCTGCGATGTCTAAGCCTCAGGCATTAAAGTCTTTTTGAATAATCACTATGCTCTCTCCCCAGCCCTCCTCACACTGGGACTTTAAGCATGCAGATTCCACTGCTCCCAATAAATAGACTTTTTTTTTCTTTTTTAGACAGAGAATGGGAGAGAAAGAGGGTAGAAGAGACACCACAACACAGACCCAGCCCTAATCAACCTTCCTTTTTGCATTGTGCTCCCCTGTGTGGGCAGTCAGAGGCTTCAACCTGAGTTTTGGAGTATGGCAAAGTGTACAGTCTGTCAGGTGAGCTATCTCCCAACCTCCATTTAGGTTCTTTTTTGTCCTTTTTCTTTCAGTGAGATATGTGAGATATGTAGCTATTTGAAGATTTGGAACCAACAAGGGCCATGATTTGACTTTTGTTGTTGTTGTTTGTTTTTGAAAAAGAACCCTGGCAATGATACAGAGCTAATAATCATGGCCCCTGCATAAGAATGGTACACAAATTCCATATTTAAAGCAAATAAACAAACAAACAAAGCAGGAGTGGAGAGTGGAAAGATAGTTCACCAAGGAGGATGTGCGCTTTGCCAGGCCCAGAGTCCAAACTGAAGCCCCAGCACCCAATGGAAGGTGTGATCTGGCACTGAAGAAAGAAAGGCCTGTACTGTGTTTTCTTTCTCTCTCTCTCTCTCTCTCTCTCTCTATATATATATATATATATATATATATATATATATATAGTCTGGAGTGGTGAAGTCACACTTGCTCCACAAATTAACAGTAACAACAATAATAACAACAGCAACAACCCTGACTACTTCAGGGGAGAACAAACTGAGGGGGAACCAGGAGGGCAGGTTAGGAGGTGTATTAATACTTCAGGTATCAGAAGTTGGCGGTCCAAGACAGTAGGGGGAGTGGGGAAGCAGATTCTGGACAAAGTCTGAAGGCAAAGTAAACAAAATTTGCTGAGGCATTTAGATAAATGGTCACACACACACACACACACACACACACACACACTAACTCGGAGGTTTGCTTCCTAAGAGACAGGAAAGAAGTAGTTGCCTTTTCTAAAAGGGAGAAGAATGATAGGGCCCGTTCTGGGAGGTAAAGATCCAAATTTCAAAGCTGTCCAGATTTCAAATTTGAATAAGTTGGGTTTGAGATGCCCGGTTGCTGGACTTCCAGGTGAGAACAGGAAACAGAATTTCCGATTCTGTTGGTCAGGAGAAAGATAGTGGACTAAGAAGTCACAAACAAAATCTCGGATCCCCTGGACTCCCAACAAAACTCTCTCCAAGTTATATAAAGAGCTGTTTCCCTTGGATTGGAAAAGTTAAATACCTGAGCGCAAAAGCTAGGGCGCGAGGAGAGGAAATACGGTAACCGTGCGCGCACGCCCCCCAACCCTAGCAGTGCTGGAGCCCGAGTTGGGAGAGGCCAGGGCGGAGGGGTCGTGCCTGGAGAGAGCAGCCTAGCTTGGAGATCCCGGACAGGGCCCGAGGGCCCCGGGGGCTGGGCAGGCTGGGGGCAAAGAGCGGGCCTCTGGAGCTTGGGGGCGGATCTTCGCTGAGGTCTGGGTTTCTTCTCTCGGCAGCGGTCTTGACTGGTTTCCTTGAGCCACAGTCAGATATTTACTTAACCTCGGAGTTCAGCCTCCCAGGGACCCGCGGGGAGGGTTGGAGGCAGGACAGGGAAAGCTGGCGGAGGTGGGGAGTGAAAGGGGAAACGTTTGCTTCCTTCTGCTCGGCAGTGGCTGTCTCGCTCACTCCTGAGGTCTCAGCCCCAGACCCCAGACTGTCGTGGTCCGCTAACCTTTTGGGTACCAGGAGTACTCAGGAATCAAGCCAAACCCCTCTACACACGCCCAACTTGAGAAGCAGGGGACTTTGGGGAAGGGCCATCGCCCAGGGTGAAGGGGGGCGGTGTCAGGGTCCCCAGGGGTCATTCCTTATTGGTCAGAGCAGCAAGACCCAGCATCACAACTCCCTTCCCGCCGCCAGGGACTCCAGGAGAGTGACCGACCTCAGTTGTGGGGAAGACACAGTATTACCCAGCTACTAAACTTGAACCCAGGGGGGCAGGCGGTGGTGCACCCGGATGAGCCCATAGGTTACCACAAGCCAAAGCCCAGGTTCAAATCCCCAGTCTACACCTGCGGGGGGGGGGGGGGAACTTCGTGAACAGCGGAGCTGTGCTGCAGGTGTCTCTCTTTCTCCCTCTCTATCTCCCCCTTCCCTCTCGCTTTCTCTACCTCTACCCCATGAAAAATAAATAACTGTAAGGGGGAAATAAGCAAGTAAATAACTTTGAGTCAGACACAGCACTTCTCAGTGCCTTGCTTTCTTTGCCTGCAATCAAGGCCTGGCTGTCACTTGTTTCTTCTTGTGGAACTTTTTTTTTTAAGTTTGCCTGGTAAACCTGGCACGGCCCTGGGCCTCTGGCGCAAGGCGGGCTGTTGCTTCAGCTTTGTAAACCCGGCGGCTTGTCTAGCCGGTGAGGATGAGGGGCTGGGGGAGGGAGGGAGGGAGGAGCGAAGGGGAGGCCAGAACCGAATGTTCTGCTCTGCAAGGAGCCTCTAAATCCCTCCCCGCCAGCCACAGTCCCGCCACTGGGCCCAGGGGTCAGTGCTGGGGGCACTAGAGGAGGGAAAACTGGGCCAGGAGGAGCGGAAGTCCCCGCTCGGAGGCCCCCTTCTCCTCCCCCCGGCCAGCCCCGGGGCAGGTGAAGAGGGGACTGGGCTCCGCTCCAGGTGGCGGGGCAGCAGCGGGGGTGGGGAAAGGCAACAATAGCACTTTTATTTGGGACTGTTTGGTTGTGAGCGGGTGGGCGGAGGAGGAGGCGGGCGGCGGGGGAGGGGGTGGTCAGCGGCATCTGGCTACACACCTGCTCCTGCTTAACCCTCTGCGCGCTGGGGCTGGGCTCTGGGCAGGGGCGGGCAGGAGAACCCAGACCTTGGCTGCTGGGGGGCGGCCGCCACCATGGGCAGCCTCCCTGGTCTCCGGCCAGGCCGGGAGGCAGCGGGGATCCCGGGCAGGACGGTGGGGATGTCCCTATGCCCTTGACTGTGCCCTTGACCAGAGCTGGCTTCTTGGGCACACAGCCAGCGGCTCAGGGGTCGGCCTCTGGCGCGCCATCGCGGTCGGTCCGAGTCGGAGAGGAAAGGCGAGGGGCCTCCAGGTCCTCGGCGCAGATTCCCCGCCGCCCTCGGGCCGTTCCGGGAAGCCGGCCTTCCGGAGGCGGCGCGGCGGCCACGGCCACGCCAAGGGCGCGGGGCGCGGGCCAAGCCCAGCGGGCGGCCTCGGGCCGGGAAGCCAGCGCCGGGCGGGCCCTCACGCGCTAAACGTTTCCAGGCGCGGCGCTGCAGGTGAGCCGGGGCACCCCGCGCACCCCAGCTCAGCTCCCCGCCTCGCCGGCACTCCCTGTGGGGCCGCCTGCCCAGACGCGGAGTGGTGCGCTGCACCTGCCCGCGCCGGGACCCCGCCGGCGGGGTGGACCCCAAAGTCACCTCCCACCCCAGCGCCCGCCTCGCGGGCCGCACAATCGGAGCTTGTTTGTGGGCGGAGGAGCCAGGCCGGGTGCGGCGCCCCGCGCCAGCCCACTGATCCCATAAAATATTATTTGTGTTTTAAAATTCCAGTAATTGGCTATGCAGCCGCTTTTTCCGAAACCCGTGCCAAGCGCAGTAAAATTGCAGTCCGGCCGGGGTTATTTTCATCATGCAAATTCCCATTTCTGTAAACAACGTGAAAGCTCCTGGAAGGGGCCAGGCTGGACCTAGAGGAGAAAAAGCAGAGGTATGTGTCCTTAGTCTGGGAGCTGGTCACACTGTGCCTTCACTCCTGCCGTGACATGGGTAATTGGCTAAAGTTGTTGAAAACTATGCTCACCACCACCACCACCACCGCATGCCCCCACATACAGCCCGATGGCTTTGTCTTGAACACCAGAGTGTGGACACAACAAAGTGAAATCCCGTTTTTCTTTTACTTTCATCTTTCCCAGTCTCTGAATCACTTGCACTGTCACAGGAGCAAAACTGACTTGCCCAAGGTCACTCGGTCAATTAATGCCGACATTCCAGGTACACAGACTGTCTAACCGCCCAACCACTAGAGCCCTGTGCGACTTGGAGACTGGTGCAGGTGCTTAGGTGGCAGCCAGCACAGACAGCCCCAGGGCCCAGATCTAAGCATGCTGGCTATAGGTGCAGCCACTGGGGGAGACTCCCTGCCTGGTCAAACACACACTTCCGGTCCCTGGGGAGCAGGGAGCCACCTGAAAAGGAGGGGGTGGGGAAGAAGAGGAGGGAGTTTGTGCCAGGGCCTTGGAAACCCTGACTAATGGGCAGGGGAGTCTCTGCCTGCCCCGCCCAGCCATGGCTGCTGTCTGCAGCCTGAGAGGGAACCACAAACAGGGAGGGACCCATTTCTTAAACAGATGCTGAGAGGAAGCCCAGATTCTGAAGATGGGAGGA